>NW_028318206.1:785000-1127500 GCF_062004578.1 Staurois parvus
AAATGAAACGCTATGGCAGGAGACCCAGGAGGACCCCACTGCTGACACAGAGACATAAAAAAGCAAGACTACAGTTTGCCAAAATGTACTTGAGTAAGCCAAAAGCCTTCTGGGAAAACGTCTTGTGGACAGATGAGACCAAGATAGAGCTTTTCGGTAAAGCACATCATTCTACTGTTTACCGAAAACGGAATGAGGCCTACAAAGAACAAAACACAGTACCTACGGTAAAATATGGTGGAGGTTCAATGATGTTTTGGGGTTGTTTTGCTGCCTCTGGCACTGGGTGCCTTGACTGTGTGCAAGGCATCATGAAATCTGAGGATTACCAAAGGATTTTGGGTCGCACTGTAGGGCCCAGTGTCAGAAAGCTGGGTTTGCGTCCAAGATCCTGGGTCTTCCAGCAGGACAATGACCCCAAACATACGTCAAAAAGCACTCAGAAATGGATGGCAAAGAAGCGCTGGAGAGTTCTGAAGTGGCCAGCAATGAGCCCAGATCTAAATCCCATTGAACACCTGTGGAGAGATCTTAAAATTGCTGTTGGGAAAAGGTGTCCTTCCAATAAGAGAGACCTGGAGCTGTTTGCAAAGGAAGAGTGGTCCAAAATTCCGGGTGAGAGGTGTCAGAAGCTTATTGATGGTTATAGGAAGCGACTGATTTCAGTTATGTTTTCCAAAGGGTGTGCAACCAAATATTAAGTTAAGGGTGCCAATACTTTTGTCCAGCCCATTTTTGGGGTTTTGTGTGACATTATGTCATATTTGCTTTTCTGCCTCTGTTTTATATTTGTTCCAATACATACAAAGGGAATAAACATGTGTATAGCAAAACATGTGTTAATGCAATACCTTTTTTGTGTGAAATACTTGATTTTCAGGAAAAATATCAAGGGTGCCAACAATTTCGGCCATGACTGTATATATACATACATACATACACATATACATATAAATACTGTGTATATATATATATATATATATATATATATATACACACACACACTGTATGTTGAAATTCATTTTTTATATATTACGAAATATAAGAAAAATATTTTTAAAAATATATATATTTTTACATATATTCTTCAGATTTTTTTTAACATATAAAAAGTCATTGTAACATATATTTTTACCTATATTTGTAAATGCATTCCAAAAATGTAGATTTGTATTTTTACAGACATACAGTATATTTGAAATGTATTTTTAAAAATATTTTTCATATATTTTGTAATAAAAACGCATTTCAACATGCAGTGTATATTATATATATATATATATATATATATATATATATATATATAAATATATTGAATATGGCCAAAATTGTAGCATTTCATATATATGTCAGTATATTTGGGAAGAATATTTTTTAAATATATTTCAAATATATTTTTCTTCCATATTGTTTCATGACAAGTTACCCTTGAAGTGTATCTAAACCAAAAGCCAAAAATGTAATATATTGCAGCTTACTAGTCCTTACATATGGAGGCTACATTAGTTTTAATTTTTCAGATTTTTTTAAAATTAAGGACTCATTCATATATGTTCTCTGGTCGAAGAATGGGCAGTTTGTACAACTGGAGCCGCTTGTTAGTCTATAGGGATGCATCGGCTGTAAAAATACAGCTACATGTCCTAATTTGACAGATGTGAAGGTGCGTGGCCCTGAATGCACAATGTGTGTTTGGGCCGTACACATGCACCCACATGCCTGTCAATTAGGACCTCTGTCAGTGGTGGAACTACCAGGGTTGCAAAGGTCGCACTTGCCTCCGGGTTCTGGTGGTCTGCCACCGTGGGTGGCCCCAAGACAGCAGGAAGGGGGCCTGCTGCAGAATATGTGAAAGGGTCTCACTATAGGACCAAAAGGAGTAAAGGGCCCTGGGATCAATGGAAAGGGCCCTAGGCTAATAGAGAAGGGCCCTTGCCAGAGTCAGGGAGGCCTTCATGGTTTCTTGCACCAGGGCCCTGAAAGTTCTAGTTACGCAGACCTGGGGATTCTGCCAGTGACAATTTTCTGTCTTAGGGTGACAATGTTCGTTTACTCTACTGTATCTATGGTAGAACAGCATTGTCACCCTAGAATCAGAATTGTATTGTCTTTTTTTCAGCCAGACTAACTATGTAACTATGTATTAAGACTGCAGAACACCTTCCCCTCTCCTCTTTTATAACATAGGGTGCATTGGTCATGTAGTCCCCAGAGTTTGTTGGTAATAGTAGCACTGACAACAATGTAAATTCCTGTACAACAAAAGAAGAGGACAGAAAGAGGGAAAGATGACCTCATTAGTCTGCTGCTGCTCTTTTTCTGTTCATTAACCATCTAGGGGCAGCAATCTGACCTCTAGCCAATCATTGCAGCAATTTTTTAAAAAAAGTATCAAAATGCACCTTTTGCTTATCTAAATCTGCGATCATGTAACATGCCGGTCCCGAGTCTTCTATCTTATGAACTGCAGGGTGGGAAGGCCCTTCTTCAGGACATGGGTGACATGGACTTATCAACTGATGGTCCAACACCAGGGTCCTCTCCAACTCCATAAGACTAGGTCCTGGAATGCGGTCATAATAGTAGGTGGCAGCAAAACCAGTTGGAGGTGGGCCTAGACTTTGGAACTAGATCACTGGTCTAGAATGCCATCAGTGAGGGACACGTGATAAAATTTGGGTGAGTGGAAGAATGAAGAACCAGCTTGGAAGCCCTTTTTAAAACAATGTTTGTTCAATTGCCTGGGTTCAGGGATGGTTTATGGTGCATGACCAGGGGACTAAACATGGCTCAATCCAGTCCCACTGAGCCAATACTTACCCCCCCTCCTTAACCTAAGTAACCACACAGACAACAAAATGGAGTTAATGGCCCAAAAACGGCCTTTTATTACAACCATTTATAAATAACATTTAAGTAACAAACACAGTATAACATACGTTTTTCAAGGTCCCAATAGACATCAAGAAAACGAACACCTGTGTCCTGCTTAACTAGGCCTCCAGCCGCAACACCACCAACTCGGAGACACCACCGCAGATACCCCCACCAGAACAACTGGAAGCCGTACCTCAGACGGGTTCCTACAAAGTGCCTTTCTTGTTCCCACATTATCCAACGAGGACCTTGCACCCCGCCGGTCGTCCCCCAGTACCAGCATGGCACAACCACCACTAAAACAAACCATAAAACAAGGGGCGGGCAGGAGGGAAGTGTGCCTTGCGAAAACTCTTTTCAGGCTGAAGACCACCTGCCACACTCTGTCAGGACATCCCTTGTATCTCCACCCGCTCCCTCCATAGCCACTTTCCGTCCGGCCCATGTATGTAAAACAGCCGGACGGGAGCAGTGCAGGGGAGGGTGGCCATGTATAAATGGCCTCCCCGCTCCCTGCTTGTGCGCACTCCCTGGGAGCGTGCAGCACTGCGATCCAGACACAGCAAAACATCGATCGTTGTACAGGACCTCTGTGTGAGGTCCCGATCATGTGATCACTGATTGGCCAATCAGTGATCACATGAAGAGTAGCAAGCAAGATATCACTTTTGACATCATTGCTTACTACGTGTGAAATTTGTGAATGATCACAGAGGTCACATGGTACAAGGCTATTCACAACAGCCTTGTACCATGTGACAAGCTGTGACCAATCACAGCTCTCACAGTATTTCTCAATGGCTGAAAGAATGCAGCAAAAGAGAAGGAGAAATGATTGCTTTTACAGCTTTTATGGGTGTAAAAAGCAATCAGCGTAAAAAAAAAAAAAAAAAATCTTCATCACCCTCCACAAGTAGTACAGTGTCACCATGGTGACACTGTACTGCTAGGGTGACAGTAAAAAAAAATAAAAAAATAATATAATAAAAAATAAATAAAAATGTAAGAAAAATTTTTGAAAAATTATAATTTTTTGTTATAAACTAATTTGGGTTATATTTTTTTTTAATTAAAAAGATAACTGAATAAATTTTGGCCAAGATATATGAAGAAAGATTATTTATATACAAACGTTTATAGGAAAAACACTTTTTTTTAAACATTTTTAGCTTTTTCATTTATATAGCAAAAAAAAAATAAAAATCCCAGTGGTGAATAAATACCACCAAAATAAAGTTTTATCTGTCTAAAAAAAATGCTAAAAAAATTCATATGGGTACAGTGTTGCATGACCGCACAATTGTCATTCAAAGTGTGATAGCACTGAAAGCTGAAAATTGGCCTGGATCGGAAGGGGTGAAAGTGTCCGGACTTGAAGTGATTAAAACCACTTAGACTCCCCCTTTAGGTAATGGGACTCTCCTCTTTAACCCCTGTCATGCCGGCCCTTAGTTCAGGTTTTCTTTCTTTTTACTCCAGGCCTTCCTTTACAAATGGGCTTACCCAAAGCACCTCTTACCTCCGTTTGTTAGTACTGCTTGGACCTGAAGATAGGGACACTCCCCGAAAGCTTGTCCTCAAAATTGTATGTTAGTGCAAATAAAAAAAAGTATCACGGACAGTACTCAATTGTTTCTCCGTTATACCCAAACCTTGACCTTGAGCTTTTCACATATAGAGTGCTCTGCACAGGGGCGGACTGACCATTTGGAAACTCGGGCACTGCCCGAGGGCCCGGGGTCAGTAGGGAGCCCCATGAGATGCCCCTGGTACCTTTTTCATAGGCTTTTTTGAGTTTGGGCAAGGACACATGGGCCCCATGATCCCCTATTGCCTGGGGGCCCCTTGAGTTGTCAGTCTGCCCCTGGCTCTGCAAGACATGGAGTGCCCTGTGGATGGTCGAGTTTCCTTTGATGTCTGTGGGTAGCTTGAGGACTACCGGGATGAGACAAGCTAGCTACAAACTGGCTAAGATAAACACCTTTTCCATCCTAATCTTGTTTCTTTCCACTTTCTAAATAACTACTTTTCTTCCTATACTGCGGATATACTGAGTGGGTGTACACTTTTTTATGTAAATTTGCAGAGACGACATGTTCTTTTCAAGCAAAAAAGCTGTGAAAATAACTCTCCGTTCTGGTAAACAAATTTAAATAAAATGCCACTTTTGAGTAGGTTGCTAGTTCAGGAAGGGATGGGGGGGAACTTAGCTAGACAAAGATGTTCTTATCTCCCAATAATACTGTTGTTCATGCAGTGCTGTGTACTGAGGCACAAAACTGCTGCTTCTGCCTTTATTTCTGATGCCTAAACACCGTTTCACTAATCCTTGGGCTGCTCAGGTCCCGAAGAGTTATAGGGAGAGATTATAGACCTTCACAACTGTATTGAACCGCCTTCCACAACCACAAATTGTAAGCGCACTAGCTATTCTCAGTTCTTGCTCAGCATCTGCTCACCGCAGATTCTCTCTCTTGTCCACTGGGACTCGCTATGAATAACTAGCTTCCAAAATTAAAAAGCAATTAGAGAACAAAAAACATCCTCCCAATAAATAAAGATTTTAATACAATATTAGCTCCCCAGACAATTGCAGAACCCTAGAGATCACAGCCTCTGTGAAAAGAGAAGGTAGAAAAATAGAGAATTTCATTTTTTTTTTACTACAACATGTACAAATGGGTTATTTTATTGCTAAATATTCATCAGAGTCTGTTTATCTTGGAATGGTGGCGTTTTAATAAGGCTGCTTCGGGGGTGCTTTGGGGGTTTTGCATGTAAAACAAAAGGTATTTCCTGACAACTTATTGTGTTTTCTGCAGAAACGTTTCATGGATTTACTTTAGAGAGAAGCTAGACTTGAAAATAAGGTTTAGCTGCTGAATTTAGACTTGCTTCTCCTTAAACACTTCATCTCCGAAAGATTTACCCCCTTTTCCTGACCAAGACATTTTTTTTTGCGCTGCGTTATTTTAACTGAAAATTGCGCGGTCATACAACACTGCTCCCAAATGAAATGTATGTCATTTTTCCCACAAATAGAGCTTTCTTTTGTTTGTATTTGATCACCTGTGCGGTTTTTACTTTTTGTGGTATAAACAAAAAAAGACCAACGATTTTGAAAAAATATAATAGTGGTGTAGCGCTGATAACTAAATGTGCAAACTCCACAATAATAAGATAAAAAACATAAATCACATAGATGAATGAATATAAATATATGTGATAGATCTATCAAGATCTAGAAAAACAGTGTCTCAAACTGTGATATTAACAGTACACAACGTGCATATGATGAAGCTTGTCCTACTTATAGGTAGAGGATAGGGTGTTAGCAGCATATAGAAATTAGGTTCCATATTAGCGCAGGGGGATCTCTGTCACCACAATTTTGAAAAAACACATTTTTTATTTTCTGCTATAAAACATATCCAATCCTAATGACATTGGTTAGGAAGAAATGAACATCTAGGGTCAAAGAGGAAGGGTCAAAAAGACAGATCAAAGGGATAGGTGTGTGCCTAGCTATGTTATTGGTGTACACTAGATGGTGCTGGTACAAGAGGAAGTGATGGATCGTGTTCCCAGCTCTGTAGGGACACACGATCGATAACTTTCCCCTGTCATAACAGAGCTGTGTCATTTAAACATAGGTACAACTCTATTATTCCTCCCTGCCCAATGATCTGCAGGTGCAGGTGCAGGCGAAGCTCCATTTGCCAGGACTCGCAGATCGGCTGTTCACAGAAGAAACGAACCACCAGCAGCGTGCGTGCCCCCGTGAGGTGTACGTGCAAAATGACATTTATATACAAGATTTTGCACAGGACAACCACCTTGTAGCAGTAAAACTGCTTGATGGCGGATGTAAAGTGGTTAAACAAAAGTAATAGACAGCTGGAATAGGTATCTTTAAGCGTCCATTTAGACAATACATTGCATTAATGTATCTTTGATAATGCATTGCATTATCATGTGTTAAGGTGCACTTTATTAGGGCAGCGCATTTATTTTTGAAGGCCTGGCAGAGTTTCTTAATGCTCTAAACCAGTGGTCTACAAATTTTGGCCTGGGGGCCAGATGTGGCCTTTCACTTGCCTTTATTTGGCCTCTGGGGCACTATTCCTCCCACTGATAACAATGGAGAACTATTCCTCTCCTTGACACCAACAATCGTTCACTATTCCTCTCACTGATACCAAGGACGAGTCATGATTTCTTCCTCTGCCATCAACAATGGGGCACTGTTCCTTCTATTGACTCCAATGGCGGAGCAGTATTCCTCCCAGTGACATCAATAATGGGCACTATTCCTTTCACCGATACCAATAATGGGGCACTATTCCTCTCACTGACCACAATGATGGGGCCCTATGCCTTCCACTGACATCAACAATGGTGCATTATTCCGCACACTGGTACACTGGTAACATTGGACACTATTCCTCCCACTGACACCAATAATGGTGCACTATTCCTGTCACTGATACCAAGGATGACGCACTATTCCTCCCACTGACACCAATGATGGGGCACTTTTCCTTCCCATAATACTAAAGATGGGGCACTATTCTTTCCACTGACACCAATGCTGGGGCATTATTCTTCCCCCAATACTAAAGGTAAGGCATTGTTTACTCCCATTGGTCACAGTCTGGCCCCTCTAAAGTCTGAAGGACAGTAAACTGGCCCTTTTTTTTTAGAAAGTTTGGAGACCCCTGCTCTAAACAATCTGTTTCCTGTACAGGACGCCTAGAGTGTGTCCTGGATGGCAGGTATGTTTCCCCATTATTTGAGTTGTAGACCCCTTATGGAAGTACTCAAGATACATGTTAGTACTCAGGGGTTCTCACCCATCCAGGGTGAGGGGTTCTGGGGTAGTCCACTTGGAGAGCAGAGGACTGATTTTCAGTAATCGTTGGATTGGTAAGTCTGCATTAGGGACTCGGAATTCCGGAAGTTCAGAGAGACTTTTGGAGTGGGAAACTCTGAAGGGACTTTGCACTTAAAGGTGTTAAGCCACCTGCATGGGAGTCTTGAAAGGCAGTAGGAAGGAATCAGCCTAAAAAGGACTAAAGGGAACCCAGATGCAAAGGTGAGTGGTTGGTGAGCATCAGCTAGTGGTATGGATAGCAGATTCGGCAGCCCTCATCATCATATGAACCTCATGAACCAAAAACTGGAACTGTACATGGATCACCAGGGAATATGGGATCCACAATATAGCAAAATTGTTCACAACGAAAGAGGAATTGGTCAGGTATAAAATATTAAGCCACATTTATTAATGTCCAAACAGTCATTACAAACACTTGTGCATGGAAACCAAAAACCTTAATGGAGGTTGTGAGGAAGCCTTAACTGCCTAGATGACTCATTGCCCTGGTCCAGATGAGAGAAATGTCTGTGTCCACTATGAAGATGGTACAGGGCCAGCAGTGCTCGGATCCGATGTATGGGGACACCTGGAGCACTTCAGATGAAGTTGCCGTCGGACCAGACGTGCATCAGAGGACTGTAAAGAAGCCAGCATGGATGGGGAAGCAGTGTGGCAGAAGAGGATGTGTCCTTGTTGAGTCGTCCCAGACCTTTGCCAATAGAGCCGAAACAGCTGAGCCGCCGGGCTGGATGTAATGTCATGGTCCTGGCACAAAGCTGGGTTGGGAGCCTGGAGTAAGGGCAAATATGCTGAGGATGTAACAATTTCCACAAATGGATGAATAAACAGCTGGTTTCCTAGACAACTAGGGGCACACCCCTTCTTCAGGTCATTTGACAGAAAGTGGCACAGGATATTACATAGGGAGCCAGGGGGATGAGTCATCCAGATGGTCACTTCAAAATGAACCCCTACAGCACACTTATCATAGAGAATTCAATTTAAAATAAGAATAGAAACAATTACCTGGTATTATGCAGTGTCACAACGTTATAATCAAAAATAAAAAATGATCCAATTGAAAATTCTTGTGTGAATGCCTATATATATACACCGGTATATGTATATAAATTTAGAACAATTAAGAACAAACTAAATCAAGCCCCTCAAAAAACTAATAAAAATATAGAAAATGGTAACTGACAGTAGACAATTCAGTACAAAATGAACAAAAGATATAAATATGTTGATCATTCAGACAATGGTATGGATGTCAATGTCCTCGTTCAAAACATTGGGAGTCAGGGTACCAAGTTTTTAAATCCAGTATGTTTCTTTTTTACAGAGTAATGCAAATCTCTCATGATCGGTCAGGGAATTATGATGAATATGTTCAATGGCTAACACAATTAAGGTCTTTGGGGTCTTTCTTGTGGTTGGAGGCAAAGTGATGGGGAATACTGTGTTTGTCTTTGCCCTCCTCTATTAGCCTTCTGTGTTCACCAATCCTCTTGCGTAGGGTACGCTTCGTATGCCCAACATACAGTAACCAGCAAGGGCACTATAACATGTGAACCACATATTCTGTAGAACATGTAATAAACTGATGGGAAAGAGATTGCCAGTACTGTTATTAAAGAATGACTGTCCATGTTGTATGAACTGGCATGTCAAACAACCACACGTACGGCATTGGAAGATACTGACTCTAGTGTCAAAGTAAAGTTTGATGTCACCATGTTTATTACTAGATGGACCTTTCAGTTTGGTAGGGGCTATGCTCTTTTGAAAGTTACCTGTGGGACCTGGGGAAGATGAGGCCCTAATTTAGGGTCAGACTATAGAATGTGCCAATGTTGTTTAAAGATATTAATGATAACTCTATAGTAACCAGTCATGAATCTAACACAAGGGCCTTCTGGAAGTTCCTTTGCCTTGTTGTTGACTGTCTGTCCTTCTCAAAAAGTTGTGGATGCCTCTACTAGGAGAACGTCAGGGTAACCTTGCTCCCTGAATATATCAAAGAGAATGTGACTTTGTGATTCATAATCCTTAATCCTAGTACAATTTCTTTGTAATCTATGGAATTGACTCTTAGGGGTGTTCATTACACTATCATTGACTGTAGGCTCCTTTTATGTTGATATTTTCCCCATTATTGGCTTAACTTGTCTTATTCTGTACTGTGTCTCTGTGTGGAGGTAACGTTCTTAGTAGAGGGAGAGGGCTTTGCTTCCTCATGTCAGAGTTGCCTTCTGATTACTAGTGATCCAATGACTGATGGAAAAATATTCAGGATGCAACAAAAAAAGTGAAGAAAACAAAGTTCCATTGAATGGATGAAGCAGAAGCAAGGAGATCTTTGCACTGCAGGTCCTCAGGTATAGCTTCATCTTCAACAAGGAGAACAGTGGTAAGCACAATACTGACACAACTATAGCTCACTCTAAATATATAGAGATTAGGAGTCACAGGCAGCGGTGCCTTAGATCAGAGCTGTCCAGCTAGCAGGACTCTCTTTTGTGGCTTGCCAGCTGTAATGGAGATGGCCGAGCGAATAATAATCTTTCAGCAGCTATCTTCTGCCTACCCTGATGAAGCTTTCCTACCACTTTGGGAGACTGTGAGCTAGGGAAGGAGCACTGTTCAGCAATTTTATTACAGAGCAGCCCTGCTGCCGTTGTGTCATGTTCAGCCTGTTGTCCAGTGGGGTTCCAGGGCAGCAGAGACTGCAGAAACACATCCAGGTACCACAGCTGGCATACGAGGTAACAGCTGCAGCAAGTTAGCTGTAGTCCCTGTGCACAGGTCTGATACAGACTATTAAGTGGTTAGAGAGCGCTTCTGCTTCACCAGCTCACAGACCAGCAAGGAGCCAGGGACGGATGGGGCTATGAATCTAGGGGAGGAAAGCTGTAGGGTGCTGGGGGTAAAAAGGTTGCAGAGTTCCAAAGAAGCTGGTGTAGAATGGCTTCAGAGGGGCCAGGAAGCTCTAACACATGCCTCCTACCCGCTTCACCCTCCATCTTACAACCTATCCATCCCACCCTTTCACCTTGCCCCACCACCTCTGTTTTATAAAAACATTTTTGCGTATATATGAAATGCAGCACATCAATATTTTGTATTCTCATATTCATCTCTAGGCTCCACCTGGCTACTCTTAGCTGCTTTGTTCAAAAAAAAAAAAAATCTGTACTGAGCTCAATATCCAACTCCTGATTTTAGTGCATCCCCCCAAAGCTCCCCCTCCTTCTTCCCTGCATCTCTTCCCCCAAACAAAACAAAATGTCCAGTATACATAACTTATATCCATTTGAATTCTGGCTGGTCACTTGATGAGAGGAATCCTTTCTTTTCTTCGGCAACATTAGTGGTAGGTGGTCTTCTGTGCTGCATAGAGTGGCCCTCATGTGACACGTGAGCGCCATTCTATGCTGTTTTCTAGTGTAGCTCAGGCTGTGTGATGAAATTGTGCCCAAAGGAAGGAGGCTAAAGCCAAGAGCAGCGCAGAGAGTAAGAAGACCTTAAACGTTTTTTGGGGGCCACAAGAGGGGGAAGCTCAGTTTCTCAAACACAACTGAGCCAGTGCACTCACCTCCCTCTACCCTCTCCTTGCTTGTTGGGTTTTACATAGAGTTTCAACAATTTATTTATTTCTGGTACTTCTATAGCACCATCAATTTATGCAGCACTTTACACATATATATTGTACATTCACATCAGTCCCTAACCCCCAAGGGGTGCACAATCTAAGATCCCTAACTTACATCCATATATTAGGGCAATTTAGACAGGATCCAATTAACCTACCAGCATGTCATTGGAGTGTGGGAGGAAACCCACACAGGCACAGGGAGAACATGCAAACTACAGGCAAGTGGTGCTGTAGCTGGGATTTGAACCAATGACCCTAGTGCTGCCAGGCAGAAGTGCTAACCATTTAGCCACTGTGTTGCCCTAATTAGAAAGAGATGTTCTAAAGGCAAACAGTTCATGCTGTTCTCTCTCTTTCTAGAGGACCCATAATTCTCTCTGACACCACTGTCATGGGTTCACCTTGTTTATTTGCAAAACGAAGATTCAATATAAATTTTAAAAATAAAAAAATAAACATACGTTTAAAAACGTGAAAAAGAAAAAGATAGCTCCATTTATAAACGAAACAAATAAATAGATAGAACACATTCCATTATAGTTTATCCTCAATAAATATGCCTTTTATATTAAAGAATGTAGAGTATAAAGTCATTTTTTTCTCACCTTGACAACAAATATCAGAACAGTAACTATAAATCCATGAAAAAAAACGGTGACTTCTTTTCCTAAGGTAACTACAGTGATTGGCAATAAGTGCTGTACACTCTAAATTTCCCTTTAATGTAACACAGTCCCTTTTTGATTTCTGATGGAATTTCACCTATAAGGCCATCCTAATAATCTTCTTAGAACAAGGCTGACATGTGAGCCAGACTTTAAGATGTTTCAAGGAGAAAGAAAGTATTTCTTCCCAACAAAGACAGGATCAAAACAAAGGCAATGTTTGTCTGGACCTTTCATTTTCAATTTTTTTTTCTCCCCGTAAAGAGATATCGGCACTAGCTGTACGGAGAGAAAAATCCACATTAAAAGTAATCAGAATTATATCTTTGATGCAAGAGCTGCTGATTCTTACACTGTGAAATCTAGGACAAAGTGTACTTTAGGCAACTTTCTCCACAAGCCAGGGATGAAAAAAAAAAAAGAAATAAAAAATAAAACGTAAAGACATTGATCAAACAACATGGCTTCTGGTCTGTACACCCTTTGCATGTGGCCACTGTGTCCTAGTTGTTTGAAAATAATCCCCCAATTGTTTCAAAATCTTTGGAAAAATAAAAGAATAACCCCTGGGATTATTGTATTGCTTATAGGAGTTGTGATTTGGACTTGATTTCTGGATCTGGGGTGGCAGCTTTTCCAAACCAAAGGATATCCGCTATCTTCACTGTTTGTAACAGCGAAAGTCTGACATTGAAGTGCTACAGCAGAGGTTGACCGGTTCATTATCTAGACCAGTGATCTCCAAACTTTCTAATCAAAGGGCCAGCTTATGGTCCTTCAGACTTTAGGGGGTGCGGACTGTGGCCAGTGGGAGTAGAAACCACCATAGGATTATTACAAGAAGACAATATTTCAGGCTTGGTGACCAGTGGGAGTAAAAAAAACGTACATAGCGCCTGTGGTTAATAAGTGGAGGAATAGTGCCCCATAATTGGCTCTAGTTGGAGGAATAGTGTAACATTGTTGATGTCAGTGGGAGGAATAGTGCCCCATCGTTGATGCAAGTGAGAGGAATAGTGTCCAAATGTTTATATCAGTGGAAGGAATTGTTCCCCATTGTTGGTGTCAGCGAAAACAATAGTGCCACATCGTTGGTGTCAGTGAAAGGAATAGTTCCCTACTGTTGGTGTCAGTGAAAAAAATAGCACCGCATTGTTTGTACCAATATACCAATAGGAGGAATAGTACCCCACTGTTGGTGTCAGTGGAAGGAATAGTGCCCCATAATTGGCTTTAGTTGGAGGAATAGTGTAACATTGTTGATATCAGTGGGAGGAATAGTGCCCCATCGTTGATGCAAGTGAGAGGAATAGTGTACAAATGTTTATATCAGTGGGAGGAATTGTTCCCCATTGTTGGTGTCAGCGGAAAGAATAATGCCACACCGTTGGTGTCAGTGGAAGGAATAGTTCCCTACTGTTGGTGACAGTGGAAACAATAGCACCACATTGTTTGTGCCATTAGAAGGAATAGTACCCCACTGTTGGTGTCAGTGGAAGGAATAGTGCCCCATAATTGGCTTTAGTTGGAGGAATAGTGTAACATTGTTGATGTCAGTGGGAGGAATAGTGCCCCATCGTTGATGCAAATGAGAGGAATAGTGTCCAAATGTTTATATCAGTGGGAGGAATTGTTCCCCATTGTTGGTGTCAGTGGAAAGAATAGTGCCACATTGTTGGTGTCAGTGGAAGGAATAGTACCCTACTGTTGGTGTCAGTGAAAACAATAGCACTGCATGGTTTGTGCGAATAAGAGGAATAGTACCCCACTGTTGGTGTCAGTGGAAGGAATAGTGCCCCATAATTGGCTTTAGTTGGAGGAATAGTGTCATCTCTTCAGGGAAGCCTACCCCACCCTCACCTAACAGCTGATCTCCTCCACTCCTCCTACCACTCCATCCCCCACAGCCACTTCCTCCTGTACCACTATCCTCTCCCTCCTAGATTGTAAGCTTGAAAGAGCAGGGCCCTCGAACCCCTCGTGTATTGTCTTGTTACTGTATTGTCTCCTGTACTGTCCCCCACTATAATGTACAGCGCTGAGCAAACTTTTTGGCGCTATATAAACACTGTATTATAATAACAATAATAGTGTAACATTGTTGATGTTAGTGGGAGGAATAGTGTCCAAATGTTTATATCAGTGGGAGAAATTGTTCCCCATTGTTGGTGTCAGCGGAAAGAATAGTGCCACATCGTTGGTGTCAGTGGAAGGAATAGTACCCTACTGTTGGTGTCAGTGAAAACAATAGCACCGCATAGTTTGTGCCAATAGGAAGAATAGTACCCCACTGTTGGTGTCAGTGGAAGGAATAGTGCCCCATAATTGGCTTTAGTTGGAGGAATAGTGTAACATTATTGATGTCAGTGGGAGGAATAGTGCCCAATCGTTGATGCAAGTGGGAGGAATAGTGTCCAAATGTTTATATCAGTGGGAGGAATTGTTCCCTTATTGTTGGTGTCAGCGGAAAGAATAGCGCCACATCGTTGGTGTCAGTGGAAGGAATAGTTCCCTACTGTTGGTGACAGTGGAAACAATAGCACCACATTGTTTGTGCCATTAGAAGGAATAGTACCCCACTGTTGGTGTCAGTGGAAGGAGAATACAAAGAATAGTCAAGTCACAAGCCGAATCAGATACCAGGAGAGTCAGGAGAGTCAGAACAGAGTAATAGCAACACAAAGACACAAGACACAAGTGCAAAGAGCATGTGCGGGCCACAGGCTTATATGTCATCAGCCATGCCCCTCTGGGGGGTGGACCTCAGAGACCTGAAGGCATAAAAGGATTCCCACCATGCACAGCAGAATCCAAGATGGACGCCAGCACATGGAGTAACATAACCTCAGGGAAAAGGTAGGACCTTGACAGAAATATGGTAGTTTCAGGAACAGAAAAGGACAAACAGTAATAAAAACATTGTCACATGTTCTAATCTTTTCTCCTTCTCAGATTATATTTTTGTTATAATTGATGAGAATTCTCATAACTTCCTGTCCTGACAGAAAATGTGGGAAAATCTCCTCAGTCGGGACACATAAATACTAATAAAAACTAAAGAGCTCTTCCTCACTCTATATCAGGGTTTCTCAACCAGGGTTCCATGGAACTCTAGGGTTCCTCCAGAGGTTGCTAGGGGCTCCTTGAGCAATGAGAAATTTCTGCCTCTCAAATAAGTTCCCACTGACACCACCAATCTTTTTAACCATCTGAAAGGGGGTAATTCTACAGAAAGATCACAAATGTAAGGGGATAATTCTTCTCAAAGTCCACAAGTGTAAGGTCTTTGCACCGACCATCACAGTAATGTATCATGAGTTGTAGATATAGTTTTTAGCAGTAGTTCCTTGGGACCAGGGGCAGACTGACAACTCATGAAGTCCCCAGGCAATAGGAAATCATAGGGCCCCTGTGTCCTTGCCCACACTCAAACCACACCCAAAAAAGCCTATGAAAGATATCAGGGGCATCTCATGGGGCCCTCTACTGACCCCGGGCCCTTGGGCAGCACCCGGGTGCCCGAATGGTCAGTCCGCAATTGCTAGGGACCAGAAAGTTATTTCAAGGATTCCAATGAGTTGAAAAGGATGTGGAAAGCTGTTTTATATTTTAAAGAAATATATAGACAAATTATCTTTAGTTTTGGATTGAGCTGAGAAGAGTTGCAAGCCCTATCAGGTTTTTATCACTATGTCTCTGATCGTGACAGAGTTGCAACCTTTCCGTGGTCTGTCTCAAACTACAGTCAAAATGTAATCAACAAAATTGAGAGATTTCATTTCCCAGAAATTTGAACAAGACATAGGTCAAATTTCACCATTTTGGCAAAAGTATTAGAGTCAAACAGGAAGGAAAATGGTTATTGTTAGTTTTAAAGGGTTTAATGGGTTTTAAATGGCTGGTGAGGTTTACAGAGACTAATTCCAATTATTCTGGACCTGTTCCTGTGCCAATAAACAGCCCCCTTATTAGCCTCAAATTTATCTTTTTCTATTTTTTTCAGAGAAAAAGACAGTTATAGTGTTACTAAACCCCGGACCCTGCATTCACGATATCTGGTCTCCCAGGACCCTGCATTCACGATATCTGGTCTCCCAGGACCCTGCATTCACGATATCTGGTCTCCCAGGACCCTGCATTCACTATATCTGGTCTCCCAGGACCCTGCATTCACTATATCTGGTCTCCCCTGGACCCTGCATTCACCATATCTGGTCTCCCAGGACCCTGCATTCACTATATCTGGTCTCCCAGGACCCTGCATTCACTATATCTGGTCTCCCAGGACCCTGCATTCACTATATCTGGTCTCCCCTGGACCCTGCATTCACTATATCTGGTCTCCCCTGGACCCTGCATTCACCATATCTGGTCTCCCAGGACCCTGCATTCACTATATCTGGTCTCCCCGGACCCTGCATTCACTATATCTAGTCTCCCAGGACCCTGCATTCACTATATCTGGTCTCCCCGGACCCTGCATTCACAATATGTGGTCTCCCAGGACCCTGCATTCACTATATCTGGTCTCCTAGGACCCTGCATTCACTATATCTGGTCTCCCAGGACCCTGCATTCACTATATCTGGTCTCCCCGGACCCTGCTTTCACTGTATCTGTTCTCCCCGGACCCTGCATTTACTATATGTGGTCTCCCAGGACCCTGCATTCACTATATCTGGTCTCCCAGGACCCTGCATTCACCATATCTGGTCTCCCAGGATCCTGCATTCACCATATCTGGTCTCCCCGAACCCTGCATTCACTATATCTGGTCTCCCCGGACCCTGCATTCACTATATCTGGTCTCCTGGACCCAGCATTCACTATATCTGGTCTCCCCGGAGTCCGATCCATTATTCTCCCCAATCCGCAGATCCCATCCATCCTGCGGGGATCGTCGACATGCAACCTATACGAGGTGACACCGGACCCACTCCGCGAAAAGGTAAGTTGTAAAGCAAGCCGACAATCCCCGCAAGATGGATTGGATCCATCCTGCAAGGATCGTCAGCTTGCTTTACAACTTACCTTTTCGTGGAGCGGGTCCGAAGTCACCCCGTGCGGTCGGTGTCACCCGGTGTGGGCCGCACCCCCCCTGCACCTGCCTCGGGACGCCACTGGTGTTCAGTATCAATCTTGCAGAAATCATACCACTCATTTATTATTATAATATGTAGGATCAACTTTATTTCAAACCCCCCCCAAAAGGAGCACACTGACCCTAAAGAAAGGAAAATGGCTTACAGCTTTTTTTTTCTTAAAGATTTGCAATCAGCTCAATGAACATAACTGAGAATTTCCATTTGGATATTGGCAATCTTATGGTGAAATACATTTCGCTAAAATAATGTCACTCATTTCTAATTATTATATGTATGGTCACCTTTAATTCAAACCCTCCCAAAAGGAGCACACCAAAGCTAAAGAATAAAAATTTTTTTTTTCTTTTTTGGGAGGGGGATGGGTTTACGCAAATTTCCACAAGCAGCTCCATCAGCATAACTGAGAGCTTCTGTTTCCATATCAGCAATGTCGAGGTGAACTCAATTTTGCTGAAATCATGCTACTCATTTCTAACTATAATATGTATGGTCAGCTTTAATTCTAGCCGAAATGCAAAAATTCTGCATGTGATGCCCTACATATAACCACTCCAGAAAAACATCTCCTTTAAATTCACACTAGCAGAAGTTACAATGCTGAAACCCTTAAGAGACAGAATTGATTAACTGAGCAAGGAGAAGCAGCCTGGAAATGATGTGTTTAAAATTCTTCACCCGTTTGTAAAACTCAGTTTGCCCACGCAGCTGCCATCACTTTTTCTGCATCCCGCTCGCTTTGTCATGTAACATTGCATCGGGGAATTGTATACGAAAGCAGAAAGTCTTGTACAAAAGAAAAAAAATGCAAGCTGTGACATTCCATGTACTTGCTGCCCGCACTTCACATTCAACCCGCTCCTGTCTGTTAATTTTTTATTTTTTTTTTTACCGGTACAATTTGATCAACTCTTGTTACTTGCTCCCATGGGGTCGTGTACTTGTTCAAGGCGTCTACTGCCCAGAGAAAATAAAAAAATAAAGAGGCCGAAAGTTTATAGGAAACTGCATTTAGTTGAAGAGTAGAGATTAGATTGTCGGCGAAGCATCAATAATCTTCGCAGCAGTGGAAGTAAAAAGTGTTTTTGCTTCACGGGCAGCTTGGGGTGAATGATTCATGGCAGGTTTCAAGGTCAGGATCTTCTGATGGTGAAAATAGAAAAAAAGGCACCATGGAAACCGGGTTTTCAGAAGGCCAGCGTCGGCCACCAAAGTCCAAGTTTTGTCCTCCCAGCGGGGCAACATCCAGGAATGCGTCTCAAGAGTTGGGCTACACAAAAACAGACGGTGGAGAGCAGTGAATGGAAACTGTGTTTGAAAGGTTTTGTGGACTGATTTCCAATTAGCAGAATAACTTTGGCTTCTGGCTTGTAAGATGGGAATAATTAGGCAGTGCAAAGCTGCCGAGCAAGGATGGGTGATATGCTGGTTAAAGTGGCCCAGTCAAGGTGATGTCTTACCTACGATGACATTTTTCAGCAATAAAAGTCAAACAATTGATTTTGTTTAATCTTGTTTGCGTACATTTGCCTGCATCCCAGTGCACCATTCTATTGGCTGCCCATGTCCAAACACAGCGTACTGGAAGAAGGTCGCATGTTACCCCATACAAAAAAGGGGGGTTGTGAAAAGGAATTCACAAAGAAAGCGGCTACACATTGAACAGAATGCGATACTCAGAAAAATTTTCAAAAATTATGCTTTATTACACATACAAATTTGACATACGGGCAATCGCCCTGGTTTACCATCACCTCAATATGAGACAATACACACAGACCTAAAACCATATAAAATGACACCAAGACCGGTTCAAGTACTTGTGCAACAGAGACAGTGACTACTAGAGCCTAAAGTCTTTGTAGCACTAATGCACAGGTGAACACTTCCCTCAGGAGGTGTATGCAAAAATTATACCATAGGTATACCATGTAACATGTTGTAACATGTAGACATATGCTACTACCAAAATGGTTATATCCCGAACAGGGAATATCAAAACATTACACTATTGATATAAAATATCACATGTATGCAGTGCAGCAAGCACAGTATGCGTCAAAAAGTGAAGCATGCCTCAAGGCCTATAAAAGACAAAAAAATATTAAGTCATGAATAAATGCAGTACACTCCTATGCCGGCACATGTGGTTGGGGCCCATTCATCTGTAATCTAAGCGACTATTTTCTTTAGGGCTCTTGAATGAGAATAAGCCCCATTTGTTACCAGGATGGAAGGATAGATGCAAATAGCAGAGCACTGCTTGAAATGGTTTCTTCACCACTGTGTGTGGACTACATACCACTTTTTGTAAGGAAAACACGACAAATCCCAATAAATCTTCTGCCTGTTGAGATACATGTGGTATATCCTGTTTCCTATGAAAAGCACCATGATGTCCCCATCCTGTAGTGAAACAGACAATATGTGGAAAGTCACTGGAAGAGCTTTACTCTATATAAGATGTATAGGTTATATCGATCACAGAGAACCATATAACTAGTGTCCTGTAACAGTCCACTCACCACCTGCGCAATGGGTAGTAGGAGAAGAAAAGATGTCCTTCATAGGTACTGCCTTATAGGGCCAACGAGGCCAGGGAACAACCGCTGACATCAGCCGATATACCGCGGGTTCCAGCCTCTTCTCGGCACCTGTGCTGCTTAAGCCTGCCTCGTGGCATGTGAAGATGGCTTCCTCCTTGTAGGTCAGCGTGCGTTCCACCTGGTGCGCATGACCGGAGGTGACGTATCTGACGTATGACGTCAACGCGTTTCGCCGATGGGCGTATCTCACTCAGCTTCGTCAGGACCAATGTCTTTTATAGGTCTTTTATAGGCCTTGAGGCATGCTTCACTTTTTGACGCATACTGTGCTTGCTGCACTGCATACATGTGATATTTTATATCAATAGTGTAATGTTTTGATATTCCCTGTTCGGGATATAACCATTTTGGTAGTAGCATATGTCTACATGTTACAACATGTTACATGGTATACCTATGGTATAATTTTTGCATACACCTCCTGAGGGAAGTGTTCACCTGTGCATTAGTGCTACAAAGACTTTAGGCTCTAGTAGTCACTGTCTCTGTTGCACAAGTACTTGAACAGGTCTTGGTGTCATTTTATATGGTTTTAGGTCTGTGTGTATTGTCTCATACTGAGGTGATGGTAAACCAGGGCGATTGCCCGTATGTCAAATTTGTATGTGTAATAAAGCATAATTTTTGAAAAAAATTTTTTCTGAGTATCGCATTCTGTTCAATGTGTAGCCGCTTTCTTTGTGAATTCCTTTTCACAACCCCCCTTTTTTGTATACCTTTTTTGGCTACTGAATGGAGACCATTTACTGGGTGATACGGTAATTTATTGTATGACCTCTTAATAACTATCTTCAACGCATGTTACCCCATACCTGGAAGTTTCAGGTGTATCCTGAGGGCTCTGATGGAGCAACAGTGTGGCAGAAGTGTGCTTCAAATATGAGTATAAGTGGGTCATGGGGCTTTTAAGAGTCACTTTGCCTTGATTGTGATGTGTGGTCAGCTTTAGATGAGCAGCACCATGCGATGCACTGAACACTTACTGACTTTTAGTGAGGATCTGCTGTACAGAGCATTCCAGGTGGCTGATATGAAAAGACCCAGATACAATAAATTAACTGATTTCTAATTAAACGTAACTGGATTCCAGATTTTTTATTACTGTCTGTTCGGTCTAAGAAAAATACTGTCTGCACATGTTAAATTCAGAGATCAAACCTCTCATAGTTGGCCTATGGTTGACCCCATCCTGCCTTCCGCAACTTCCCATTGGTCTAAGTGTAATGCCCTCTAGGTTAGCTAAATAGGATTTTTGTTAGTTAGTGGCAGAGTAGCAGCCTGGGATGAGTCAGCCTGGGAGTGAGGCGGTAGTTCACCTTAGTACAGGCTGGGAGGCTCTACAGGTCAGGCCTTCTGGAGCCCTCCCACCCTTCTAGAAACAGAGAACTTTCTGGAAGAGGGGCGGAGGAGGGGAGGAGGCCCAGATCTGCATGTTTGAGGGACTTTGACCAATCCCCAGGCAGCAGGCCAGGCATAGTGACCAAGGACAACCCTTAAATTTGGCAAAGTCTGAGTAGCAGATGAGTTGGGTGGAA
Source organism: Staurois parvus (assembly GCF_062004578.1). Classification (NCBI taxonomy): domain Eukaryota; kingdom Metazoa; phylum Chordata; class Amphibia; order Anura; family Ranidae; genus Staurois; species Staurois parvus. The sequence continues at coordinate 806,323 of NW_028318206.1, forward strand.
GAGGGACTGGAAGAAGGAAGGAAGCCTGGACGCACAAATCCCTTTAGTAATCTTCTCCTGGCCATCATTCCAGCACCTGCTGAGTACCAAACTGCAATTCGTCAGCAAACTGTAGCTGCCTCCCAGGGGCAGCAGCCCCAGGAGAACCGGAACAAACCCAGCAGAGGAGGAAAAATCTGGAAAGGCCTCCCCAAACATTTATCACCTCCCCAGCCACCTTCTGGAAGCCCTCTTCCAGGGATTGGATGAGGCATGATAAATATTTATTACCAAATCCTCCCTACCCTATATTCTAGAAGCTTCTCCAAGAAGCAGGCAGGAGAAATCAAACACCCAGCTTAGGAAGCCCTGACCAGGCAGAATCAATAGATCTCTACTTCACTTACTACAGTGAAAAACTAAATTTAGCTTAATGACCTAACTAGAGGAAGGCACTACCATGGGCCCTGCTTTTAAAATCGTCAGTTTGCTGTGGTGTGCCACAGCCACTAGCACTATTTTGATGCATGCCACAATCATTAATTAAAGTGGTTGTAAACCCTTACATATAATCAGTGAAGTGACAGGCCTCAGGTGATACACAGAGATGAAATATATCCTCCTACATAAGTTGTACCTGTGTATATGTAGCCCTTTCTCCTCTACATGCATTTAAAGTCCAGAATGTAAAGAGCTTGTCTGAGCTTTAAGAAAGCAGGGGGCGGGCAGCTGTAGTCACACTCTGCAGCGCTCAGTGACAGCTTATTGGAAGGAAGAGACACATTCACCTTCACACACCACACAGCTGAGGTTGTCAATCACAGGCTGTGTGCTGGAGGGCCCTCCCCTGTCACCTTTTTAGCTCTTGCTATCAGGAAAACTTGTCACAAATGTCTCATGCTGATTACAGAGGAACAAGTCAACAGACAGAAGTGACCAATGTGCTCTGGACTGATACAAGTACACACTATAGAGGGATATGATTTGTTCATATTTCATGTCAGAGGATTGAAGCCACTTTAAACTTTGACACAGCAAGCTAGGTGCTCTGCTATTATGCCTGTTCCTAATCAACCCCCTGTCCCACCCCATTCTCAGGCCCACTGACTTATAAAAAGTCCATATTTGAGATAGAGAAGGGGCAGGGGTCCTAAACAATTTTGCTACAGGGCCCCATAACACACAGTTAGGACTCAAAAAAGACAATATTTAAAGCTGAACTCAAGGGACACAGCTAAATACACACACACAAAAAATATACAAGAGCTGTTTTACTTGCCACTTTTTTTTTTTATTTCTGTCCCTCCAGTCATGAGATTTACACAGCTCTGCAATACAGCACAGCCATGTGTCTAACAGTACTTACAGTTAAAGTGGTAGAAACTATAACCATTCTTAACTGGTGAGTGGGAGCGCTAAGTTGCATCTACCATATGTGTGTTTGGGGATGGACCATCAGCAATGGGGGTTAGTAGAAGGTCCATGTGGAGGTGGTATCCAAGTCCATCTGTAGTGGGGGGCTTGTAGTAGTATGGATTTGTCCGAGGAGGCAGCCGGCTGTAAGAGCTTCTAGATAATCCTAATGCAGGTAGAGAAGAGAGACAGCAGAGCTACTCTAAGTGTAGATGGTTAAAATTGGGAAGATTTAATGGTAAAATTGCACTCACATAGGTAATAGGTAGCCATGTCAAGTAATGGAGGTCCAGTGGGCGCATCAGGTCCTGTGGCCGCGCTCTGGGCGTTTTCCCGCCGTTCCGGTGGTGTCCAGGGCTCGGGGAGTAACAGAGGGGTGCAGGGAGGCTCACAGGGATGATATCACCGCATGGACCGGGTTTCCCAGATGGCAAATGTTTGGAGCATGATCACTCCTTCGTCAGGCCGATGCTCCGAATGTGCGCCATCTTGGAAACCCGGTCCATGCGGTGACATCATCCCTGTGAGCTTCCATGCGCCCACCTGCTACTCCCCAAGCCCTGGACACCACTGGAGCAGACGGAAAACACCCAGAGCATGGCCAAAGGACCTAATGCTCCCACTGGACCTCCATCACTTGACATGCCTACCTGTTACCTATCTGTGTGAGTGCAATTTTACCATCAAATCTGCCTGATTTTAACCGTCTACACTTAGAATGGTGCTGCTGTCTCTCTTCTCTACCTATAACCATTCTTAAGAATGATTCCTCCTCCTGACTTCCACCGATCCTGCCTAATCTGTATAAAAAAGATCTTTATACTTACCTATTTTCAATCCGCTCTGACCCACCTACGTAATCCTGCAGCTCTTTGTAAGGGAGTGCTCATTAACGGCTGTGAATTCTGGGATCCATGATGTCACCCATAGGCTCCCATGGTCCAGCCATTGTCAGCGCTCCCTGCTCTCCCCTGCAGCTGCTGCTCATTGGCACAGGGAAGCTAGAGCTGTGGGATCTGACCGGACCAGATTCAAATAGGATAGGTAAGAAGAGGAGGGGGGAGGGAACGTTTTTATGAATAGTTATAGTTAGGACCATTTGGAAACTCAGGCACTGCCCGAGGGCCCGGGGTCAGTAGGGAGCCCCATGAGATGCCCCTGGTACCTTTTTCATAGGCTTTTTTGAGTTTGGGCAAGGACACAGGGGCACCATGATCCCCTATTGCCTGGGGGCCCCATAAGTTGTCAGTCCGCCCCTGGATGGACTACTCAGTCATTTTCTGCCGTCGCTTTTCTATGTTTCTATGTTTCAATGTGTTTGGCATGTGGGTTAATGTTTGGTAACTCAAGGGTTAATAGTGTGCTGTGGAGTGCCTTCCCCTGCATGTTACATAGTTAGTCTGGCTGAAAAAAGACAAAAGTCCATCCAGTTGAACCATTAAAAAAAAAAAAAGTTATAATCCTACACCCACAGTTGATACCTTTTTCATAGGCTATTTTGAGTTTGGGCAAGGACACAGGGGCCCCATGATCCCCTATTGCCCGGGGGCCCCATGAGTTGTCAGTCCGCCCCTGGTTAGGACTTTCTCCCACTTTAAGGAGTACAGAGGAGTCCCTGTTCACTTTGCGGTGAAAGAGCAGTGGCAGACTGACAAGGTCATCCTCTTGATCACGCAGCTCTCTCCTCCTATCAGCATGTCCCTTATCAATGAATTTACATTCTGCATTCTTGTGTGACTCCCAGCCTTGCCCCATTTTCTCTCAGTCTGAGTACAGCTGTACAAGGGATTGCAAGAGGCTGATACCACAATCCTACTGCATTGCTGTGTGAATCTGTATTTTTAAAATCCACTTGGATTTCAGCTTTGAGGATAGTGTGCCTTTGATATCGGCTTTAATGTAAAAATATTTTCTCGCTTTTACTAGGAATTTTGGATTTAAAAAAATAAAAAAAAATAAAAGAAGAAGAAAGCAAATTGCTTATTCTGCTGAATTGACTGTCAGCTGGGAAATTAGAAGTTTATCAAGAGTCAGACAAACTTTAAATTCTCACAACCTCCAGTAAATAGTCCCCTGTGGGTTGGTGTGAGCAGTACAGCAGGCGTTGGGTACCGACTAGAAAACACAATTGGCTGGGATGAGTACGCATTAGTCAAGAAAAGGCTGTGTTCTAATATTTCTCATCTGACACCATGCTACAGAGAAGATCAAACTTAATCCCTCTTGTTTTCAGTTCTTCCTTTTTTTAATCCATAGGTACTGTCTGGTTTCCTTATTTCTTAAACTGCTTTATCTAACACATTACATTTTAAATTGCCCATGCAAGTGATTTTATAGGACCTGGGGCCCATTCACATCTTTTATACCAATCTTTCAGCACAAAATACTACCTATACCAATAACTATCACACCCCAAAGAAAAGTCAACAACTTCCACCCTTGTAGAAAGCCTTCTGTTAAGCTGGTTTTGAAAGTCCCATCACTTTTTTACACTTTTGCATAGAGTTTAATGTGTTTTTTTACACTAAATTGGAGTGGATCACTATATTGGTTGCAGTTTAGTACTCACCAGGGGCGGACTGACAACTCATGGGGCCCCCGGGCAATAGGGGATCATGGGGCCCCTTTGTCCTTGCCCAAACTCAAAAAAGCCTATGAAAAAGGTACCAGGGGCATCTCATGGGGCCCCCTACTGGCAGTGCCCGAGTTTCCAAGTGGTCAGTCCGTCCCTGGTGCTCACCATTTGGAGTGTACTCACGTGTGGATTTTTATTATATTATTAATTTTGATTAGATATTATATTTTAAATAATTTTGTATTGTTTTTTGTTTTTTTTTCTCACGCGTTGTTTTGTTTTACATGTTATGCAGTTTTGCATGATACACAATTTATGGCACGTTGATAATTTATAAAAGGTAATACACTATTTTGAGTTTATAATTTTTTGAGGTACAGAGGAATCTGGAAATATCACGTGGAATTAAGTAAAGAAATACAATATATGTTTGGAGGTGAAAGAATTGTACCATATAGAGACGATTTTTTGAATATTTTTGAGGACATTTGGGTTTTTGGACACTTATTAGTTATTTATTTTGATTTATTTAATTTGAGAGAAATCCATTCACATCTTTGCTTCATAGTAACGTGTAAACCCTACGCCATTGGGATTGAAAGCGGTGCCCGTAGCAAAAATAGAAAAGAGAAGAAATAGCGGAGGGCAGACATGACTATGTGAAGAGGGGTAGGAAGACAGGAAAGGGTTAAGTAAAGGTGGGAAGGTAGTAAAATGCGTAGGTTACTTGATTGGTGATGGGTAGTGCGGGGTGGGGTCTTCGACACCTTTGAAAGTGGTGGGGGGGTCAGACAATCCAGTGCAGGAGTGGCAGTGGAAGAGGAAACCTCCCTTTGGGTTTGCTTGGGTTTTTCAGTTCCCGATTTGTTCTGGTTTCGGGGCGGTTGTTGGTCTTTGGAGGTGGCAAATAATTTTAAGCTAAAGTGAATGGTTGGGGCCCATTGGTGATATGGTGTGCCCGGGTGCATTCCAATTAACTGAGGTTTAACTGGAAGGTGGAGGTTCTGCACTGCGGATGATGTGTTTTGTTTCCGAGCTGGAGGCTTAGTAATAATAATATTGTTAAGGTTCTGCTGGGGGATATTGGTATTGTCTGGGGCCTTCGAAGACCAACAACTTCTCCTGTATGTTTCTGTTTTAACCTCCCTGGCGATATTCCCCAGTATAGCTCGGGGTAAAGTTTCAGCACCACAAGCGGTACCCCGAGCTACACTCAGGAATACCATGCAGCGTTGCTCCGGGATCTCTTCTGCACTTACCATGTCCTTTGCTCCCGTGATGTCCCCCCTGCAGTGTCCCCGGCAATGTCCTCCGGCCGTTGCCGGCATCTGTCTTCTGGGTTCCGTTCCCTGCGACGTCGGGACGCACGGGGGACGGAACGGTGGGAAATTTAAAAATGTGAAAAAGTGACATTCACTAAATACACTAAAATCACATAGTATAACATTACTGTATCAAACCATTTCACATACATTTTGTCCCGAGTGCTTTGTCCTGTGCCCTGCCTGCATTTTTACTGTTCTTTCTGTTCTTTCTGCCTGGAAACTGAGAAACGTCCATGGCGTCCAAAAAGCGTCCCTTTAAGTCAAAAGCGGTTTTAGACCAGCTAGAGAACAAAGGCAACACAAAAATCGGCACCTCCCCGCGGAGAGAGACTGACATTGATCAACAACACCCGTGCCTCCCACCCGAGAGAGCCTTCCACTACCACTGCCCCCCATACACCAGCGACCATCCCCCATGGTGAAAAACACTCACCTTCACAGCTCCGGACATCCCCGGGAGTGAGAGTCGGGCTGTACATACACCGTCATGAAACCTGCAGCCTCTCTCGGGAACCCACCAGGTCCCCATACCGAGTGTGTCCCTTCTTCCGAGGGGCAGTGCTGCCCCCATTGAAAAATGCTGCCCTAGGCAACTGCCCTGTTTGCCTTATGGTAAATACACCCCTGGTCCAGGGGCGGACTGACAACTCATGGGGCCCCCGGGCAATAGGGGATCATGGGGCCCCTGTGTCCTTGCCCAAACTCAAAAAAGTCTATGAAAAAGGTACCAGGGGCATCTCATGGGGCCCCCTACTGACCCCAAGCTCTCGGGCAGTGCCCGAGTTTCCAAATGGTCAGTCCGCCCCTGCCCTGGTCTTAACTAGCACATCTCTTTTACGCTAGTCATGCCCCCCAATGTACAATCCCAATGCATCATATTGGACCTGCAATTCAGTGCACTACAATGTGCAGATTTGGACCATCCGTGCGTTATGGTGCGCTGAAAAAGGTGCATGTGCAATAAAACTCTTTTCTAATGAGTTGGAAACCTATTCAAAAGAAATGGGCTCCCCTACTCAATACAAGTTAACAGAACATAAAAAAATGAATGTGCACATGGTAATGCGCCACAACAGTATGAATGTGGCCTTAATCGCAGAGCAGTCAAGAGCAGTTTTTTAGTTTTCGCACACGTTAAAATCTGCTAAGTACTTCATTATTTATTGTTTGGCCCTGTAAAATAAAATGGTGGCAGCTGCAATTTTTGGTTGCATGTTATTTATGAAATTGTCTATATTTTCAGAAAAAACCCACTAAAATCAATTTTAGTGCGCACAAACACAATATTATTATTATACAGGATTTATATAGCGCCAACAGTTTGCGCAGCTCTTTACAAAATGAAGGCAGACATTACAGTTACAATACAATTTGGTACAAGAGGAAACGGGGCCCTGCTCATGAGAGCTTACAATCTACGACAATATAAAGCCAATTTTTGGTAAAATGTAAAAGACGAGGTTGCATTGAGTAAATGGATACCAAACATGTCAAGCCTTAATGTGGTCGTAAAGGAAGAAGGTTTTTTACCTTCATGTATTCTATGCATGAAGGTAAAAAACCTTCTGCATGCAGTTTCCCCACCAGCCCCCTCTTATACTCACCTGAGCCTGCTCCCAATCCAGCAATGTGCATGGGGGCCAAGGCTCTCTCCTCTCTCTCCGTTCTCATTGGCTTAGATACAGCATCAAGATCCATTGGCTCTCACTGCTGTTATCACAGTTTTGACACAGAAGGCAGTCTGGACACACATGTCAGGCTAGGGAACGGCATGCAGGGGTGCCCCATAGCAAGCAGCTTGCTGTGAGGGCACTCAGCAGGGGGAAGGAGCCAGGAGCACTGGCGGGGGACCCGAGAATAAGAGGACCAGGACTGCTCTGTGCAAAACCATTGCACAGAGCAGGTAAATATAATATATTTGTTATTTTAATGAAAAAAACCCTTAATATTTAGTATCACTTTAAAATGTGTGTGCCTATGAAATGGCGAAAAACAACAGTGCTCAAAATTTTCCATAGGCAACACTTTGGAATCTTTAGAGGCTATCAATTTAGCATTAACAGAGAATGATGGCTCCAGAATAATTGCTCTTACTTTTCTACTGAGTCACTGACCCAACAGAAGTATACAGCAGTAAAACAGGGTAAGGATGATACAGTGGGAGATTGTACACTTAAAGCTGAAATGCATCTAAAATTTAAAAAACAAACCTACAGCTTTCATCACATTGCTTACTTACAACGAAGTATGTCCCATGTTGTGCATGCATCTGGATCCTGGAGAAATTTTCATGATGCCTGGTCCTCTTCCTGTCCATGACACGATCTTTGGATGAAGGAGAACAATATTCAGTGGAGGAGGAGGAAGGAGGGGGGTGTGCCCCCATCAGACTATCTGTACCACTGTTCTTTCTGAAGACTCAAAGCTGTTAATCACTGCAGTGCCAGGGATTCAAAGCCAGGAAGAAGACAGGCATCCTTCCAGCATCCAGCTGACTGCAGAGGGTGGGACATGCTTCATTACAGGTAAATGATGTGACTAAAGCTGTAGAGATTTTTTTAGCTAAACTTTATCTTTAGAGCTCATCTGCTGGAAAATGTAAATCCCCCCACTCATATTTTCCCTCCTGCTTTCCTCATTTTCTCCACTTACAAAGAAATGAAGGGTCTACAATTTTTATCGTAGGTGTATTTTAAATGATAGAGACAGAATATAAACCAAAAATCTAGAAAAAACACATGATACAAATGTTATAAAATAAGTTACAGTTCAGTGAGTAAAATAAGTATTTGACCCCCTATCAACTAACAATAATTCTGGCTCCCACAGACTGGCTATGTGCTCATGTGGTACACAGATTAGTCCTGTCAATTTAAGAAGGTGCTCCTAACAACAACTTGTTATGTATATAAAAAACACCTGTCCACAGAATCTCTTTCCTCCATTCAAACCTTACCATCATTGGGAAAGACCGAAGAGCTGTCAAAGGATGTCAGGGACAAGATTGTAGACCTACACAAGGCTGGAATGGGCTAGAAGACCATCAGCAAGAAGTTTGGTGAGAAGGAGACAACTGTTGGAGCGATTATTCGCAAATGGAAGAAATACAAAATAACCATCAATCACCCTCGGCCTGGAGCTCCATGCAAAGATTGCGCCTCATGGGGTAAGGATGATCATGAGAAAAGTGAGGGAACAACCCAGAACAACATGATATTACCCCAAAGGTCTAGGATATGGAAAATGTCAGTAAAAAAACACACTAAAGTGAATTTTAGGGCAAACAAACTCAATAAATTACCCACATTTTTGCTAAATATAAAAGACAATGTTTCGCCGAGTAAATAGATACCCACTATGCCAAATCTTAAATTTGTGTGCACCCGTGTGCATCCGTGAAATGGCGACAAACTTCAGTACCCTGTATTTTCTATAGGCGATACTTCAAATGCCCCCTACAGGCCATCAGTTTAGTGTTACAGAGGAGGTCTTATGCTAGAATTACTTCTCTCCAGTATGTGCGGCGATACGTAACATGTGTATTGCAATCAACGTTTTCATGCGTATACGTTCGTGCATGCGCACATGTGGGGGTGGGCTCAAAATTTATTCTTGGGGGGTGATTTTATGTGCTTGGGTGTAGATTTATTTTTTTTCAAGTAAAAAAGTGAACATGTGTCCTCTCTCCTCCCTACCCTCCACCTGCCGACACCTGTTATGTCAGTCCTGGGCTCTGCTTGCACACATGCAGGGGGGGCGGTACCAAGGGCGTGTGAAAGCAACTGGGCAGCAGCGCAGCTGCCCAACTGCTTCCACCTGACAGGCAGGAGTCTGCTTGTCAGATTTACACACAATCCTGGTGGCTGCAGCCATCAGATTGTGTATAAAACCCCCTGCTGTGGTACGTTGTACAGACCTGTCAGCAAAAGGGTTAAAATGTATGTAAACCTTAACATATTACACATTTACATCAGTCCCTAACCCTCAAGGAGCGCACAATCTAAGGTCCCTAACCAGGGGCGGACTGACAACTCATGGGGCCCCCGGGCAATAGGGGATCATGGGGCCCCTGTGTCCTTGCCCAAACTCAAAAAAGCCTATGAAAAAGGTACCAGGGGCATCTCATGGGGCCCCCTACTGACCCCAGGCCCTCGGGCAGTGCCAGAGTTTCCAAATGGTCAGTCCGCTACTGTCCCTAACTTACATTCATATATACACATACTAGGGCCAATTTAGACCGGAGCCAATTAACCTACCAGCATGTCTTTGGAGTGTGGGAGGAAACCGGAGTACCTGAAGGAAACCCATGCAGGCACAGGGAGAACATGCAAAATCTCTGCAGGTAGTGCCATGGTTGGGATTCAAACCAACGACCCTAGTACTGCTATGTAGAAGTGCTAACCATTAGGCCACTATGCTTATATCAAACTGTCTTATCAGCCCTGTATAGGTTTCTTTGTGGACTACGAAACACTTCCACCGATTTTATGGGGATAAGGAAAGGGGAAGTTGTAAAGTACTTTTTGTTCTAAGATGTCAATGCTGCTGCTCTGTAGAAACAGTACAGTAAGTGAGCGTTGTCATTCTATGATAGGAGGTGTGTTACTGGCAGGGTCACCAGGAAACCGTAATGAGAATAAAACCTGAAAAGTGAAAAGAAAACAAAAGAGGCCACCACATCTAAGGATTAGTAGAATGCAATACGCCATATTTCTTTATCATACATCATGGGTCACAGAATAGGCTATTCATGACTATATGGGCTATAGGCCACCTATAGGTGTTGGGGTTACTCATTTTGGGGAGTATCAGTCACAGGTTATCTAGACAATCTCTTGCTCAGAAATCGGTTGGTGCCAGATCTGAAACAGGATGTGGTCCTTAAGATGCAGATCCTGGAACAGCTGGGCTGGGTGCTCAACCTCAAGAAGTCGGCCCTGGAACCAGTGCAGAGCCTGCAGTATTCGGGGATGGTCCTAGACACGGTTCAGGCAGAAGTATTTATGCCTCCAGGGAAACGTTTCACCCCGAGGAACGAGCTTTGCAGTTTGAAGGCCAAGAGGTATCCTTCAATTTGCCTCTGTATTAATTTGCTGGGGATGATGGTGTCCTCGTTCAAAGCTATTCCCTATGCTCAATTCCACTCCAGACTGCTGCAAAGGTATACTCTGTTTGGAACAAAAAGATTCTGGCCCTGGATTACTGCATATCTCTGTCTCCAAACGTGCAGCAGAGCCAAAATTGGTGGTTGATAACTCACAATTTGGAGAAGGGAAGATCCTTTCAGCCAGTGGTGTGGAAGTTGGCAACCACCGATGCCAGCTGTTTAGAGAAAATGACTTCCACAGGAAAGGGTTCTTCCCATCAATGTTCTGAAACTTCGAGTAGTGAGGCTAGCTCTGAGGTATTGGACATCCAGGATTCAGGGTTACCTGTAAGGATTCAGTCCAACAATGCCACAGTAGTAGCATACATCAACCACCAGGGCGGCACCAGGAGTCGAGTTGCTCAGAAGGAGGTGAACTACATTCTGACCTGCGCAGAGAGATATGTTCCAAGTCTGTCAGCAGTGTTCATTCCCGGTGTGGAAAATTGTGATTCCAGGGGAATGGGCTTTGCATCTGCCAGCAATGGGGTTGCCCGAATGTAGATTTATTGGCATCTAGGTTCAAGGACAAGGTTGGTCTTTTTGTGTCCAGGGTAAGGGACCCTCACGCGGCAGGGGTAGATGCCTTAGTGATTCCTTGGAACCAGTTCTCACTGATTTACGCCTTTACACCGATCTAGCTGTCTCTTACGCAGAATTCAGGAGTAGTCTATTCGGGTGATACTGATTGCTCCGGCTTGGCCCAGGAGGGCCTGGTATGAGGACATAGTGATGATGGCAGTAGACAGACCATGGCCCTGCCATATCGGCCAGACCTGTTGTCTAAAGGTCCTATATTGCACCCAGGTTTACGGTCACTAAATTTGAAGACGTGGCTATTTAAACCGATATCCTGAAGGATAGGGAAGTGTCAGATTCTGTCATCCCCATCATGTTGGGAGCTAGAAAGGAATATTTATTACAGAACCTGGAAGGCTTACATTGCCTGGTGTGAGGTTCACAAATGGCACCTACAAAAGTAGGTGATTGGCAGAATTCTGTTGTTTCTTCAAACAGGGTTCCAGAAGAATTTGGCTGTTGGTACCATTAAGGGCTAGGTTTTAGCATTAGCTATTCTTTTCCAGAGGCCCATTACATCTCACTCTTTGGTCCGCACTTTTTTACAAGGAGTGATACATATGGCTCCTCCTGTCAGGTTGCCTTTTGTCCTTGGGACCTGAACTTGGAATTGGAGGTTTTGCCAATGCCACCATTTGAACCTATTGAAGAGGTTCTACTGGACCTGTTGACTCGTAAGGTGTTTCTAGTGGCAATCACTTCTGCGAGAAGGTTGTCGGAGCTGGCAGCTCTATCTTGCAGAGAACCATTTTTGGTTTTGCATCATGATAAGGTGGTGTTGCGACCTCATCCATGCCTTTTACCAAAGGTGGTTTCTTGTTTTCATCTCAATCAGGACATAGTTCTGCCTTCATTCTTTCCTAGGCCTCAGTCAGCAAAAGAAAGATCTCTGCATACCTTGGATGTGTAAGGGTCTTCTTGAAGGTGACAGCACAGGTCAGGAGGTCAGATGCTCTATTTGTGCTGCCAGAAGGGCCTAGGAAAGGGCAGGTGGCATCCAAGGCAACTATTTCTCATTGAATCCGCCAGCTGATCATTCAAGCATATGCTTTGAAAGGTAAATTCCCACCCTTTCGCGTGAAGGCATACTCTTCCAGGAGTGTGGGGGCATCTTGAGCAATCCGCCATCAGGCATCAGTTGCTCAGGTTTGCAAGGCCGCTACATGGTCTTCAGTTCACACTCGGTGGATGTCAGAGTTCCAGAGGATTCTGCGCTTGGCCACAGTGTTTTACGGGTGGCTGATTTGGTCCTGAGGTATTATGGATGGTGGCTATCATGGTGTCACCCTCCCTTCAAATTTCGTATTGCTTTGGGATGTCCCACATACTCATGAATAGCCTGCTCTGTGTCCTGAGATGTACTCCAAGAAATGGATTTTCAAAAAATCTAATTTTTTGTCCTTGGGTTTGGATGCATATTCTGGTGACATTTTAGATTTCACATCACTTTTTGCCCTGGTGACAATGGTCACTTAGACAAAGAGGCTGAATCTGGCAAAAAAACCTGACAGGGGTTCTAAAACACCCTCCCTCTACCTGAAGTGAAAAGAAAAAAAAGGTTGGCTAAAAATATACTCTAACTAGTGAACTGATGCATACCCAAGTATTCTTTTTCAAAATGTCCCTCTGATGAATGTTTCTAAGTCATAGGCAACCCATTATAAGTTTGTCAAGTGGAACTGGTGTGCGGTAACGCTTTCTAACATCAGATCAGCAGCCCAATAAAATCCCACAAGTAAACTCCTTTGTGTATCCACGGTTGGCCGGTTAGAGCTCAGCTTAGAATTATATTATGGCTATATGTGTATCCAAGGATTAGAACAAGCAAAAGTTTTCCTCTTAAAGGGAAAATATACTGTTGGGTCAGTTTTGCTTTTTAAGTCTATTTGCTGATAAACTGTAATATAACTTGTTCATTTATTATTTGTACTTATATAGCGCCATCAATTTATGCAGCGCTTTACATATATATTGTACATTCACATCAGTCCCTAACCCTCAAGGGGAATACAATCTAAGGTCCCTAATTTACATTCATACATATACATACTAGGGCCAATTTAGACAGGAACCAATTAACCTACAAGCATGTCTTTGGAAGGAAACCCACACAGGCACAGGGAGAACATGCAAACTCAAGGCAGGTGGTGCCGTGGTTGAAATTCAAACCAATGACCCTAGTACTGCCAGGCCAAAGTGCTAACCATTCAGCCACTGTGCTACCCAGTGCTAATTAGGTGCATCAAAACAAAAGGTGTGTAAAGTCATAATGTTCCTGTTCTTTAGAAAGCAGATAAAATCTGATTGAAAAAAACCTGTCCACTGCCAGCATGCTACTGAGAAGAATCCCCTCTATGTGGAAGCAGTGGTGTCTCTGCAGCAGGGCTGAGACAAGGGGTAGACCAAAGAGGCATTTGCCTTGGGAGCTTTAGCAGCGGGGTGGAGGAATGGGTGCAAGGATGGCAGGACCTTCAGCTTAAACCAGTGAAGTAGTTCAATGAAGAGAAGAGGTTTGGGGTGGGGGGCACTTCGACCTTTTTGAGTTGGGTGCTAAAGGACCTTGTCCCAGCACTTCTCTGCAGATGTTCAACACATTCCCAGCTCAACCACAAAGCTAGTGCTTTACTCCAGCGGGGGTGTGTGCTTTGCTGAGTGCAAAGCTATAGATTTGACTCAGCAGGGGGACTGCTGTATTACTGCAGAGAGACCAATGTTTCCCTCCGGACAGCAACAGTCCTTTCGGGCATCACATTGACTGCTGCATGCTCTTTACATAGAGATATGACTTATATGTTCTGCTTCTAGTGAGGAAACCTCCCACCTTCACTGGTTTGGAAGTCAATGGCAAACACAAAAATCCCCTACGCTTGGAAGTGGGCTCAAGGGTCACAATTGATTGTGGCTCCATCCTGGCTTTCATAAGTGACACTCGCCTTGCTGCCCTCAAAGGACTGGGGAAGTCCGAGTACCGAGAGTTTTTCATATTGCAAGAATTAATCCCCCTGTTGCATTTGGCAGGCACGACCCATTGAAATGAATGAGGACACCCTGCAACTGCATGCAATGAAGGCAGTTGTGTGGCCTTTAGGCGTTAAAACAGTGAGGAGGTGATATCTCATGGTGGGTTTTCTGGAGGTGACAACAATGTACTGTACCTGAGTAATGTATGTTGAACAGGGCCAATTGTAGTATATGTTGGAAGCCCATATGGCAGGGAGACAGAGCTGGAGAAAGGGACATAGTGTTGTCACTCTGTAACAGGAATTGCCTGAACAAGGACCTTCATGGTAGGATCACCAAGTTCCATCCTGGCTTTCATAAGTGAAACTCGTCTTGCTGCCCTCAAAGGACTGGGGAAGTCTGAGTACCGAGAGTTTTTCATATTGCAGGAATTAAACCCCCTGTTGCATTTGGCAGGCACGACCCATTGAAGTGAATGAGGACACCCTGCAACTGCATGCAATGCAGGCAGTTGTGTGGCCTTTAGGTGTTAAAACAGTGAGGAGGTGATATCTCATGGTGAGTTTTCTGGAGGTGACAACAATGTACTGTACCTGAGTAATGTATGTTGAAAGGCCAATTGTGGTATATGTTGGAAGCCCATATGGCAGGGAGAAAGCGCTGGAGAAAGGGACAGAGTGTTGTCACTCTGTAATAACAGGAAGTGCCTGAACAAGGACCTTCATGGTAGGATCATCAGGTTCCATCCTGGCTTTCATAAGTGACACTCGCCTTGCTGCCCTCAAAGGACTGGGGAAGTCCTAGTACCAAGAGTTTTTCATATTGCAGGAATTAAACCCCCTGTTGCATTTGGCAGGCAAGATCCATTGAAGTGAATGAGGACACCCTGCAACTGCTTGCAATGCAGGCAGTTGTGTGGCCTTTAGGTGTTAAAACAGTGAGGAGGTGAAATCTCATGGTGGGTTTTCTGGAGGTGACAACAATGTACTGTACCTGAGTAATGTATGTTGAAAGGCCAATTGTGGTATATGTTGGAAGCCCATATGGCAGGGAGACAGTGCTGGAGAAAGGGACAGAGGGTTGTCACTCTGTAACAGGAAGTACCTGAACAAGGACCTTCATGGTAGGATCACCAGGTTCCATCCTGGCTTTCATAAGTGAAACTCGTCTTGCTGCCGTCAAAGGACTGGGGAAGTCCTAGTACCAAGAGTTTTTCATATTGCAGGAATTAAACCCCCTATTGCATTTGGCAGGCACGATCCATTGAAGTGAATGAGGACACCCTGCAACTGCATCAGGGGCGGACTGACAACTCATGGGGCCCCCGGGCAATAGGGGATCATGGGGCCCCTGTGTCCTTGCCCAAACTCAAAAAAGCCTATGAAAAAGGTACCAGGGGCATCTCATAGGGCCCCCTACTGACTGCCCGAGTTTCCAAATGGTCAGTCCGCCCCTGAACTGCATACAATGCAGGCAGTTGTGTGGCTTTTAGGCGTTAAAACAGTGAGGAGATGATATTTCATGGTGGGTTTTCTGGAGGTGACAACAATGTACTGTACCTGAGTAATGTATGTTGAAAGGCCAATTGTGGTATATGTTGGAAGCCCATATGGCAGGGAGACAGCGCTGGAGAAAGGGTCAGAGTGTTGTCACTCTGCAACAGGAAGTGCCTGAACAAGGACCTTCATGGTAGGATCACCAGGTGTAATTTTAATGCAGAAAAGATTGAAACTGATGTTTAAACTTACATAAACATGTCAAAGCTTATATGAGATTTTAGTGATTGGGTTTACAAATACTTTAATCGTAGTTGGCATATTTCCTGGAAAGCACTGTCCCTACTTGGATTGACGTTACCTGTTTACAGAAGACGTGTTGAATAAAAAAAAGAAAATAGAACAGGGCCTAATTTCAATTGCTCAGCTGAGCCAGAAAAAAAAAAAAAAATCCCATTTGCGTAAGCTCCATTCCCTCTACCTGGTAACCCCCCCACTAACCAGGCTTTGCATTCTCGTCACGCTGGCCCCGCATCCCCCTCCCTCTCATTCGATTCTCCTTGCCAGTGAGGCCAGCTTGCGAATTGACTCATCAAACTGCTGTTTCTGCCGCTGCAGACGGGAAAAGCGAGAATTGTGCCTGAGACATTTCCCCAGCAGGGAGCTGCTGTGTGTCCGTCTTTGCTGCTCAGCATGCGCTCCCCATGCTGATCTCACACTCTCTGGGGGTAGGAAGATGCCAGAGTAGGCTCAGCTTGCACATGGTGTGGAACACAAGGTTATGACACTCCTGGAAAACCAAAAGGCCAGAATTCCTCATTATTAATTGCATATACTGTATTGTGCCCATGCAGAATAGCTATCTGGTCTTACTCTAAGCTGCTGCTACACTGTGCTTTGAGAAATACATTATTATTATTATACAGGATTTATAAAGTGACAACAGTTTGCTCAGCGTTTTACAATATAACGGGAGACAATACAGCAACAATACAGTTCAATACAAGAGGGTTAGGAGGGCCCTGCTCCTTGGAGCTTACAATCTACGAGTAGGGGCCGGTGGTACAAAAGGTAATAACTGTGGGGGATGGAATGGTAGGAGGAATAGAAGATTCCATTATTAGCTGAAGGCAGGATAGGCTTCCCTGAAGAGATAGGTTTTCAGAGATCGCCTAAAAGAGTAGGCGATAGTCGGATAGATTGGGGTAGAGAGTTCCAGAGGATGGGGGAGGCTCTGGAAAAGTCCTAGAGACGAGCATGGGAGGAGGCGACAAGGGAGCTAGAGAGCAAGAGGTCATGGGAGGAGTGGAGGACGGTTTGGGTGATATTTGGTGACAAGATTGGTGATGTAATTTGTATAAATACATATTTCAGTGCCATGGGTTCTAATGGGGGTTCTACAACCTTGGTCAAATGTGGCTCACCATAGTTTGTTTTTTAAAGAGAAACTTCCCACCCCCACTAAAAAAGAGATCCCTAATACTTGTCTATTGCTGGCCATACATGGATCGAAATTTGACCGATTTTTAGTCTGAAAAAGAATAATCGGCCAATTTTCGCTCTGTTAGTGGGTCAATGGCACCAGCTGATTTTCGTGGTTCCTCCCCTTTTCAGTGATCGGGCATGTTGGAAAATTTGTGAAAAACTAACAATTTTCAACTCAATGATGGTCAAATCGTACTATCGTTTTTCCAAAAAGAATAAGCGCATGAGCCGTGACCTGGAAGTTTTGCCTTTTATATGGGGTGAACTTTATGACTTGGCCGGCTGATTTTCAAAATCATTGATGGCACCATTGGATTACCGACAAAAAATCGTACAGGTTTCGACCCATGTATGGCCTGCATATTTCCTACAATGCAAAAAATACATACTTACTAGACCATGGAGTCCAGCGTTGTCTTGCTGAACCACTTCAGCTTCATGACCAGCCCATTTTTTGCTGTTTAGCACCTCGCTACTAATTGTGCGGTCATGCAAACTCTATACACAAACAAAATGTATATAATTGTTTTCACATTAATAGAGCTTTCTTTTACTGGTATTTGATCACTGCTGGGACTTTTATTTTTTATTATATAAACAAGAAAAGACTGAATTTTGCATTTTCTTATTTACATTATGGTAGCCAATAAAAAAAAGTAAAAAAAAACAAATTTCGATTCCCTTTTGTTTTATTTTCTTTTCTTCTAACTTTTTTTTCTTTTCTCTTTTTTTTCCGATATTATGTTGGATTACTGCTGCTATTTGGTTCGGCTTTTTGCCGTCCCTTCTTGATGTCATTGGACATTTCGTTATTTGACTAATACAAGTCAGCAGGATGTCTCTGTTTATATGTTACTGTTCTGCTCTGCCCTTGCGAGGGCGTATTTTGAGCTTGTTATATTCTTAAAAACAAAACTTTCCTAATAAAAATATTGAAACAGAAAAAAACTAATTTCTTCATAAATTTAGGCCAAAATGTATTCTGCTACAAGTCTTTGGTTAAAAAAAAAATCCCAATATATGTCTATTGATTGGTTTGCGTGACAGTTATAGCATCTACAACTATGGTATATACAGTTGCAAGAAAAAGTATGTGAACCCCTTGGGATTACGTGGAGTTTTGCATGAATTGGGCATAAAATGTGCTCTGAACGGCATCTAAGTCACAACAATAGAAGAACACAGTCTGCTGAACATAATACTACACAAATATTAGATGTTGCCATGGTTTAATTGCACATAACATGTAAACATTCACAGTGCAGGGAGGAAAAAGTATGTGAAGCCCTAGCTTAATGACTTCTCCCAGAGATAATTGGAGCCAGGAGTGAGCCAACGTTGACTCCAATCAGTGTGATGATATTGGATGTGTTGCTGACAGCTGTCCTGCCCTTAAAAAACACATACCTGTTTTGGGTTTACTGGTTTCAAGAAGCACTGTCTGATGTGAACCATGCCTCGCAGAAAAGAGCTATCAGAAGACCTACGATCAAGAATTGTTGACTTGCATGAAGCTGGAAAGGGTTACAAAAGTATCTCCAAAAGCCTTGATGTTCATGTGTCCACGGTAAGACAGACTGTCTACAAATGGAGAAAGTTTAGCACTGTTGCTACTCTTCCTAGGCGTGGTCGTCCTGTAAAAATGACTGCAAGAGCACAGCGCAGAATGCTGCATGAGGTAAAGAAGAATCCCAGAGTGTCAGCTAAAGACCTACAGAAATCTCTGGCACATACTAACATTTTTGTTGACACATCTACAATAAGGAAAACATTAAACAAGAATGGAGTACATGGGAGGACACCACGGAGGAAGCCATTGCTGTCCAAAAAGAATATTGCAGTACGTTTGAAGTATGCAAAAGAGCACCTGGATGTTCCACAGCACTACTGGCAAAATATACTGTGGACAGATGAAACCAAGATTGAGTTGTTTGGGAAGAACACACAACACTATGTGTGGAGAAAAAAAGGCACAGCACACCAACATCAAAACCTCATCCCCACTGTAAAACATGGCGGAGGGAGCATCATGGTTTGGGGCTGCTTTGCTGCCTCAGGGCCTGGATGGATTGTTGTCATTGATGGGAAAATGAATTCCAGAGTTTATCAAGACATTTTGCAGGAAAACGTACGACCATCTGTCCGCCAACTGAAGCTCTGCAGAGGATGGGTGAGGCAACAGGACAATGACCCAAAGCATACAAGTAATTCAACAAACCAATGGCTGCAACAGCACAGAATACGCCTTCTGGAGTGGCCCAGTCAGAGTCCTGACCTCAACCCGATTGAAATGCTGTGGCATGACCTTAAGAGAGCGATTCACACCAGACATCCCAAGAATATTGCTACACTGAAACAGTTTTGTGAAGAGGAGTGGTCCAAAATTACTCCAGATCGTTGTGCAGGTCTGATCTGCAACTACAGGAAACGTTTGGTTGAGGTTATTGCTGCCAAAGGAGGGTCAACCAGTTATTAAGTCCAAAGGTTCACATACTTTTTCCTCCCTGCACTGTGAATGTTTACATGTTATGTGCAATTAAACCATGGCAACATCTAATGTTTGTGTAGTATTATGTTCAGCAGACTATGTTCTTCTATTGTTGTGACTTAGATGACGTTCAGAGCACATTTTATGCCCAATTCATGCAAAACTCCACGTAATCCCAAGGGGTTCACATACTTTTTCTTGCAACTGTAGATTGCATTTTTTTTTTATAGTAGTAATGGCTGTGATCAGCTACTGTCAGGGGCGGACTGACCATTTGGAAACTCGGGCACTGCCCGAGGGCCCGGGGTCAGTAGGGGGCCCCATGAGATGCCCCTGGTACCTTTTTCATAGGCTTTTTTGAGTTTGGGCAAGGATACAGGGGCCCCATGATCCCCTATTGCCCGGGGGCCCCATGAGTTGTCAGTCCGACCCTGGCTACTGTGGTAGTGCGGCAGGCAATCTGACACTTAATGGCACTGGGTTGGAACTGATTAACCGACACTGACATTACCAGTGACACTAATACAGTGATCAGTGATAATAATATACAGTGTTGTTGCTCTGATGACACTGGCTGGGAGGGGGTTAACATCTCGGAGTATTCAACAGGTTAAGTGAGTGCCTAACAAGTGTTAATGTGTGTATTATGTGCTGCTTTATACTAAAAATCTTTGTTCTGTCTTCCTGCTTTGCAGGGAGAAGAAACAAAGAGATTGTTCCCTCTGTACAGAGCCCTGTGTTGTTTGTCAACACAGGGCTCTGGGCTGTGATTGGACACAGTTGATCAGCAGGTCCCGGCCATGAATCATTGCAAAATGCCACTGTGCCTAATCACAGCTGGAGTCGGCAGGCAGGGGGAGGTGCGCATGCCCTGTACCCGGAAGGGGTCAGCGACATACAGGTATGTCACTGTGCCTGTAGAAGCCGCTCATTCACAGTACAACCCAGACAGGTGTTCCTGAAGTGGTTAAAGAAAAAATTCTCTCTCCACTCCTCTTCTCCAGTGTCACCATCTTTACTTAAAATCCGGAACATGTGCAGACACACTCGGGTAGATTTATTAAAACTGGTGCATTCAGAATCTAGTGCAGCTGTGTATGGGAGCCAATCAGCTTCTACCTTCAGCTTGTTCAGTTAAGTTTTAACATTTAAACCTGGAAGCTGATTGGTTTCTATGCAGAGCTGCACCAGATTTTGCATTCTCCAGGTTTAGTAAATCAACCCCAACTGTGAGTTTCTTCCAAGTCTACAGGACCTGGCAGAGATGCCCACATCACATGTGAGTATGAGCTCGACTTCCTGCGCATGCGCAGACATGCTACGGGCATCTGCCAGTTCATTAGCAAAGAACCCTTGGCATGTGTGCATATGCATAATATCTTTCAAATGGCTCCTGGGATGGATGTCACACATTCCAATCACCAGAGAACTGGCAGATACCCACAGCATGTCTACATACGCAGGACGGGTCATGACATTAGGACATTTTTTGGTCCTGAAAGAGAGACAGTTCATCCAGGTGAGGGACAGTTGGGTGCTATGCTCCAATTACTATGCCACAGAGTGGATGGCAGCTCGGCCCTAAAACAGCATTGCAGTGATGGCGGTGGATGAATGTCCAGCTCCCACAACCGTAAGAGCTGATTCACACGTGTGCTAATTGATACAGTTGTTGTTCAGCGGTTCATGTCAGGTTTACATCAGGTTCAGGACAGGATTAGCTCCAGATTATCCTGTTCACATATATGTGGTTTAGAAATGGTTCCCATAGAAGTCAATAGCCTGCCATCCGCACCTGAAGCTGAAGGCACTACTCAGCAATCGTACAGGACTCTTTTTCAAACCACACTGAATCAGCACTGCCAGTGCACTGGGCATATGTGAACAGGCACCATAGGAAGCTATTTTTTTTGCATGTCATGCAGATTGGATGTGGTTCAAACTGCACCCAATCCGCATATATGTGAAGCGGCACTAAAGGAAAACCTATACTTTGGCTAAACTGCTAAACTTCCCTTTCCCCCCATCCCCAACCTTGCCACTAAAGCTAATCTAAAGCTGCCTGTACACTAGAGTTTTGTTCAAAAATTTTAATTTCAAGAAGATTTGTTTGATTTTCTAATGGTTAGTGGGGTCAAACCAATGGTCGTTTTTGACCACTGTTACAAGAAAATTTTAAGTAGCAGGATAGAAAACTTTTCTCAGATGAACACATTTCTAACAGTGTATGTGGTTCATTCCAAAATCGAATGCTAAAAGCAAACTAAATTTTGAAGTACTTTCAAACAATTTCGGTTAAAGCTATACTAAAGGCTAATTTAAAAAAAAATAACAAACATGTTATACTTACTTGCTCTGTGCAGTAGTTTTGCACAGAGCAGCCTGGATCCTCCTCTTCTGGGGCCCCCCACTTGGCTCCTGCTTCTTGTCGGGTACCCCCAAGGCAAGCAGCTTGCTATGGGGGCACCCGAGCAGGCATGCTCCTGAGCCGCTGCTCCGTGTGTCCATTCACACGCAGAGCTGCGGATAGGCTCCACCCCCTCTGTCTCCTCATTGGCACACTTTTCTGTGAATGTCTCAGCCAATGAGGAGGCAGAAACCCGGGACAGCCGAGGTTCTCGTACACATCGCAGGATCACGATCGGCCTCAGGCAGTGGTGTCCCTAGGCAGGTGCGGGGGGTGCGGTCCGCACCGGGTGACACCGACCGCACGGGGTGACACCGGACCCGCTCCGATCCATCGTCGGAGGGGGTGTCACCAAGTGTTACTGCACCGGGTGACACCAACCCTAGGGACGCCTCTGGCCTCAGGTAAGTATGAGGGGTCTGGGGGGAACTGCTGCACACAGGTTTTTAACACCTTCATGCAAAGAATGCATGAAGATAAAAAACCTTGAGCCTTTACAACCACTTTAAGTCATCAAATATACTGAGAATTTTTGTATAAACATTCATACAAATTTTTGTGCTACAAAATGTACTAAAGTATGGCCAGCTTAACAGAGAATTCCCCCTTCTCACCCTGGTGTATAGTTACCTCTCTATACTGGCATCCTGCATGCTTGTGGGTGGGGGGCAGATTGGTGCTGTGGAAGTAAATATACGGAGTCCGGTTTCATTTAACAAAGCTTGTATTGAAGAAATGGCTCAAAGACACAAACAACCCAGCAGGAAGGCACCCAACTGGGAACACTCACAGTTATATGCAATGATGTAGAATGAAGCAAGTTCTGATGCATCGACAGTCTGTCTCCGAGGGCGGAATGCAGTCTGGCCAGTCTAAGCCCAATAAGGAGGATTCCTAAGAAGGATAACGTACCCCTCTCCTGCCCCTACTCATCCAAAACCTTTCCCTACACTTTCCCTGACAGTTCGGTGACCTGTCCTTGTGCTGTCCACTTGCAAAAATGTGCACCAAGCCCGGTAGCCAGGGTCTTAAAAAGGCTCTGCCTGACCCAAGTTGGCCGCCAGAGTCACATGGGAGTGACATCCAACCGGATCGTTTCCAGTGACCCGAGAAACCATAGAGGAACAGGTTCCTCTTCAATTCCTCTCCTTCGACTGCACCTGCCTACATTCTGGTCTCCCCTCTGAACCATACAACCATTTTCAAGCACATTGTTCAGCTAGCCAGCAGAAAAAACCTTTGTTAGACTGTTTTAAGGTTAAAAACAGGGGATTTCTTGCATACATTTGCTAATACATGTGAAACTACACTGCTGTGTCAAGGCAACTCTGTACCTTAATCTAAACAATCTGGGATAGTTGGGATAACTTCTCATGGGACAAAGCAAAAACAGAGAACAGAAATGCCTTGGAGGTAGCCCTAAGGGGTAAAGGTACAGCAGCTAACTAGAAGCACAGATATTGCTAAAGCCAACTGAGGACTCCCAGTGTATGTCTTTACCAAATCCAACAGAGAAACAATGGCAACTGCTCAGATAAATCCAAAATTTAGCAAAAGGAAAATTGCACTTGGGCAGGACAATACACAGAATAATATAAAAAAGTTCCCCAGCATTGTTCTGCAGATTGCCTTTGTCATGTGTGTGATTCTTTTTGCTTTGAATTCATCTGAGTGGTTGCCATAGTTGACTTATCAGAAATCCCCCCCCCCACCAGTGCAGTAACTCCCCACAATCTTGAATGATGCCGTGACCCTAATGTCTGTACTGTGGGATTATGGCACCTTCAAGTCTATTGCAGTAGTTTGCAACCTTATTCAGACCAGTCTGCTAAATTTTTCCAAAACCTTCCATGACACAACAGTAAAAAAAATACAATCACAGAATAAAAATGTTGGAACCAGGGGCGGACTGACAACTCATGGGGCCCCAAGGCCTGTGTCCTCACCCACACTCAAAAAGGCCTATGAAAAGGTACCAAGGGTATCTCATGGGGCCCCCTACTGACCCTGGGCCCTCGGGCAGTGCCCGAGTACCAGAATGGTCAGCCGGCCCCTGGTTGGAACACAAAACAAGTATTAAGGTGCTAGAAGGCTCTTGCTGTGGCTGGGTGTCACTGTGGGGAGGTGGGGGTTCTGAAAGGGGTTTGGGGACACAGCAGCAGACTTGTAGCTATGTAGGGGATTCAGGAGGGAGCTGGGAGCAGTTGTGGAGGATGGGATCTCTGGAGGAGGATGCAGATCTCTCCAGAAGGCTGGGGGTCTTCAAGGGTGTTTTGGTAGACTGGAGTGCACTCCAGACAAAGGGGGGAACTGTGAGACATTGTTGGAAGTAGGGGCATTATGAGGGGCTGAAGGCTCTGCAGTAAGCTAGGGGGCACTGCAGGGGGTTGGTGGGTATGGTGGGAGGCTAAGGGGGACTGTGGGGCTGAGGGCTCTCAGTTGGCCTTGGGACACTGGTAGGACTGCTATGGGAGGTTGGGTGGCACTATGAGAGCTGGGAGTTACTATGGCAGGTTAGGGGATCTGCAGGTGGCTGGAGGGCCCTGAAGAGGGAGGCCACAGCCTGGCAATGGGCCACGGCCCGGTTGTTGATTACCACTGGTCTACTGACAATATACATATGTAGCAATTACCAAAAGAAGAGGGCAAAAATACAAAGAAAGAGACAGAGGAGGAGAATAAACTCCTCACATGCAAAAAGGGAAGTGAATGGGACTTTAAAGGTGCCACAAATAGTAGAACAACACTTTAAGCTAAAATTTACAATGTCTGTTGTCAAATCAATAAAAGTCAATTTAAAAGAAATACATTCAAGTATGCCAACATTAATGGTAATACTTGTTTAAGGACATATATCCGGTGCAATACTTGTCAACATGTTTTGCCTATTTTAGGCTTTTTCAGGAGATATTAGATATAGTACCTACAACAACAAATTCATGTTGATTACACAATATGGTTGTTTTTCAGGGGTTGAGCTTGGCCCCCTAGTTCCAGTGAAGGGAACTCTTAAGGCATTGGCATATCAAGACATTTTGGACAATTTCATGTTCCCAACTTTGTGGGAAGAGTTTGGGGATGGCCCCTTCCTGTTCCAACATGACTGCACACCAGTGCACAAAGCAAGGTCCATAAAGACATGGATGAGTGAGTTTGGAGGAACTTGACTGGCCTGCAGAGTCCTGACCTCAACCTGATAGAACACCTTTGGAATGAATTAAAGCGGAGACTGCGAGCCAGACCTTCTAGTCCGACATCAGTGCCTGACCTCACAAATGTGCTTCTGGAAGAATGGTCAAATATTCCCATAGACACCCTCCTAAACCTTGTGGACGGCCTTCCCAGAAGAGTTGAAGCTGTTATAGCTGCAAAGGGCGGGTCAACTCAATATTGAACCCTACAGACTAAGACTGGGATGCCACTAAAGTTCATGAGTGTGTAAAGGCAGGCTGACCAATACTTTTTGCAAGAATATATATATATATATATATATATATATATATATACACTTCAGTGGGATACGCCGCAAAGTTTGTGAGCTATAAGCAAGATTTGCATAGCTGTTTGCAAAGATTTTCATAGCTGTTTGCAAAGCAAACCCAGGCAGATACGCTCTAACCTACGTATATGTCAGAAATGGAAATCTCTGACAGGTTATTAGCCCGATCTTTGTCTGCCTTAGATAAATACGCTTTATCTATAGAAAGAAGGCTGCTGGAGATCTGTCTCCCAATTCCACATTGTTACGTCTTTGGTCTCCCCCCCCCCCCCCCCCAACCCTTGTGTTCTAAACGCCAAAGTTAAGCCGTAAGCTCGACTGAGCAGAGAAACCGACTGGAAAATTCTGTGCACCAGCCCGCATAAAAATTGTATGCTATATGAAAAATTCAGCTTCATTATTATTGTGCTCTGGAACATTGACAAGTATATGCATTCTAGTCTCACACACAGAATATACAAAGCGCATGTTAAACATTGCTGTAACAATCTACAAACTAGAATACTATTATTGCCCCTAATGCATTCCTATTATAAGATACTATAGGCTATGGACCTGGAAGTGCCACGGTTTGCTTTTATTCTGAGATGCAGACGGATCACCTGTTATCTTGATTTATTTATTACAAGCGTTTACACTGCACTTTACATACTATTTATTCAATTAGTCCCTGCCCTCAAGGAGCTTACTGTCTAAGGTGTCTATATCATATGTGTATAGAAACATACTAGAGTCAATTTAGACAGGAGCCAATTAATCTGCTGGCGGCAGTGGAGCAGATATAAGAGTGGCATGGATATGATGATATGTCATAAGCAGGGGCGGACTGACCATTTGGAAACTCGGGCACTGCCCGAGAGCCCGGGGTCAGTAGGGGGCCCCATGAGATGCCCCTGGTACATTTTTCATAGGCTTTTTGGAGTTTGGACAAGGACACAGGGGTCCCATGATCCCCTATTTCCCCATGAGTTGTCAGTCCGCCCCTGGTCGTAAGTAACATCATATCCTAGTTGTCCTCCTAGTGGCCACCTTCTGGTGTTTCCAGGAGCCTGTGCTGGCCTTCACCCAAACTTGAAAGGGCGCAGCCACACAGGCATCAGGCTAGGGGAGCCTGGCATTTGAGTTTGCAGGCTTCCATATGGGCTGCGTGCCGGTGCGCCCTGAAGTAAAAAGGTGCATCTGTGCAGGCCCAATGCTATGGAATCTCCAGCTCTACATTGTTGCACATGGCATCAACGCTCTTTCAGCGTTACCTATAATGCTACCACCTCCCCCTCTCTGTTGGGGTCCCTCAAGGCTCTGTCCTCGGGCCCCTTCTCTTCTCCATCTACACCTCCTCCCTTGGCCAACTCATACACTCTCACGGCTTCAACTACCACATCTATGCCGACGACACACAAATCTATCTCTCAACCCCCCACCTCACCCCCTCAGTCTCCGCCCGAATCACACACCTACTGAGCGACATATCAGATGTCGCTCCACTTCCTTAAACTGAACCTCTCCAAAACCGAGTTTCTTGTCTTCCCCCCAGCCCGGACACCACCCCCCATTGACTTCTCCATCACATCCAACAACGCCACCATCAAACCCGCCCCGCAGGCCAGAGTACTTGGTGTCATTCTGGACTCCGACCTATCCTTCCAGCCCCAAGTCCAATCTTTAACAAACTCGTGCAGACTCCACCTCCGCAACATCGCCAAAATCCGCACGTTCCTAACCCCAGAAACCACCAAACAGCTCATCCACTCCCTCATCATATCATGACTCGACTACTGCAACTCCCTCCTCACTGGCCTGCCTCGCCGCTCCATCTCCGCCACCCCCCTTTGCCAATCCCTCCACTGGCTGCCGAATGCGCAACGGATCAAATTCAAAATCCTAACACTGACGTACAAAGCTGTCCACCATACTGCCCCGTACTATATCACTGACCTATTATCCAAGTACCACCCAGCACGCACACTCCGCTCCTCACAAGACCTCCTTCTATCTAGTTCCCTGGTCTCCTCCTCCCATGCCCGCCTCCGGGACTTCTCCAGGGTGTCACCCATTCCTGGAACTCCCTACCCCAACCCATTAGATTATCACCTACTCTCCTTTAGGTGCACCCTGAAAACCCATCTCTGGTCATCCAGGGTTCCATCGTTGTGGACTCAGATGCTATATGGATTGAACACCTTTGTTCATTGTGATGTGCCTATATTTTATATGTCCATTGTGAGTATGATACCTACTTTTTTATTCTTTTAATAAATATTTTTAAACGATAATGCACTAGACCGGCGCGTGAGTGGAAGTCCACAGACAGGTGAAGAAGCAGGACAGGTTGAAGGTGGACAGCTAGGCACGGATCTTGCTTGACGGCAGGTTATAGGTAACAGCAGGAAGCATAATCCAGTTGCGGACTTGCTGGACTGATGAACTGTACCCAGCAGGAAGGCCGGGTCGGTAACAGTCGGGCAGATCAAGCAGAGAAGTCAGGTCACAGGCCAAGTCAGCAGCAGAGGTACAATCGGACAAGATCAGGAGGCAGAAGAGTAGTCAAGACAATCTGGGCTCAGGGCAGGTAGCAGACAATCGAAGATCAGGAACGAGCCGGGTAATATCAGAGGTCGGACACAAGGATCAGGAACATACTCAGAAGCTGCAGACCAAACAGCAATGAGACAAGACTGCAACCAGTTTAAATAGCTCTTTTGGCGCCAGCATTAGTGACAGGTGTGTGCCTGGATGCGCATGCGTACGCGCTTTTGCCCAAATCCATGCACATCTGTGTGGCCCATTATTGTTCTGTGCATGCGCATATTTAAGCACCGCAAACCCTCACTTGCACTATGGACAAGCCTTTCCTGACAACTAGGCTTTTGTTAGAGCTGCCCACCAGATGCCCGTTATTAATCCCACCACCCGGCCCAAGCGGTGAGTACTGAACGCAGGGCAGGTCAGGGGAGATCTCTCCCCATTGGCCCATTGCTTTCCATGTGTGGCCTGTTCTTTTTTGGGTGGATGGGCCTATATTAAGGTAAGGGCCTGGAGCTGCAGCTCTAATAGTTCCTACGTTAATCCAGCTCTGACTCTATCAGCATGTAGGAGTGTGGGAGGAAACCGGAGTACACAGGAAACCCACCTCAGCACATTTTAAACCACTATGTTATATCCTCACAGTAAATGGGTGGGTGGGCAGCTGCAGGGACGTGGGTAAGGAGGTACCACCTGTATGGGGGGGGGGGGGGGGGTTATGCAGATGGATGAATCGAATGTGGGCAGGGATGGTGATCATCTCAGTGGGGAGGCAATTACTGGAACCAATCCCCTGTATGGCTCTCTGCAGCAGCTGAAGGCATACAGGGGATCGGTTTCAGTAATTGCACCTCCCCCAATCATCCTTCTTGTGCTCCATACGTTTCCTCCTGCTGCCCAGGCCCCCCCTGTATGCCCCTAATCCCGCAGTACTGCCGGCTTCTCACCTTTCCTTCTCACTGGCAGCTGCAAGCACACACTCGGATCCTGCAGGATGTAGAGTGGGGTAAGGGTCTGGTAAATATGCCAGCCCCTTTCTTTCCTGAATGAATACAATGAGTGAATGGTACCGATCATTTGCTGTATTCATTCACACCAGAAGCATAGTAAACTGTGTTTTTTTTGTTCGGGGGGGGGCTGTCAGGTTGGCTGCATGGGGCCCCGTGGTTTCTCACAGCAACCCTGGGCAGTTCAACCAAAGCAGCAGCTCATGGTCTTCTTTGTGAAAGTTCTTCTTATTATACATGATTTATATAGCTCCAACATTTTACACAGCGCTTTACAATATAAAGGGAGACAATACAGCTACAATACAATAAAAAACAAGAGAATTAAGAAGGCCCTGCTCATAAGAGCTTACAATCTAATAGAGTTATCAGGAAATGAGGGGGAATATGCCTAACGGCCTTCATTGCTATATCTAAACTAAAGCATAGCTATATTTAAAGCACAAACAAGTTCTGGATAGATTGTATCCAAAGACATTTTTTTTTATAAGCCAATTATTTTTTTGGAAAAAAATAGGGAATGGTTAAAATCTTTGTTGGGTTTTTATTTGCTGTCAGTGACCCATTGGGAAGCTTCTCTTCTTGTGTTTGAGGAGCAACAAGAAGTGAAGGAAAATTTCTTTGGAGATAACTATCACCAAGCCAGGTGTAAATTACCAAAAAATGTAGATTTCAACATGTGTGTTGAAAATGAAAAATTTGCTTTGGACACAAAGCAGTTAAAAAATGCAGGGCTTACATACAAGAGGTGGCTCGAGCCGTGACATGTCGAAAGTGTGCGGTCCCAGCCAATATGGCGTGCAGAACTGTGCCAGGCCAGAAAGCTCGAATTGCTTTTGGTCACTTTCCCCATATGCTGAACCAACTCCAGAGGAACTCATGAGCATCCCTCTACAACCCATCCTCAGCAGGAACCTGTCCCTAATACTGAGTCTACTGCCCCCCCCTACAATTGGGTATCTGTCCCTACTTGCAACTTTCCCATATTGCTGGCATAGCCAGTGACATAAGAAAGGACTATAGTGTGTATAACCCCTCTGCATCAAATATGGACCCCCAATCTTGGGAGATGTTTCTGTCCAGTGGGACACAGGCTCTCTCAACATTGTACATGGAGCCCATGGCAGAGGACACACTGGTCCCTAGTGCTAGTAGTAAGCAATGGTCACTTGGCTGCTTTCTTTACTACTGTAACACAACCATGAAGTGATTTAGAGATCCTGTGATTGCTGCATCACTCCCTAAGGCCGGCCATACACTATACAATTTTCTTACAATTTTCTGTCCAATTTCTGCCCAATTTCCTTTAGATTTACCTTCAACTATGTAGTGCAAGAGCCTGCATAATTGGATACAATTGAAAGTGTTGTTTATTTGTCCTCCATACAGGTTACAATATATATGTAAAAGCGCTGTGTAAATTGACGGCGCATATAAGTACCTGTAATTAATAAATATTAAATACATTGTGTGAAATCCATGGCGTTCTTCTCAGTCCCTCTGCTTTCCAATTTTAAAAAAAAAACTGACCACACTAGGCATGAGAACACAGTGTGGTCAGTTTTCTGGCAGTGCTGGGAACTCTGCCTGCTTTCCTCCAATGATCAGACTTCTGCTGACCGCCCCCCCCCAAAACAGCTGTTTACTGGGAAGATCAGTGTAATGCTGTTTCCCTCCCCCACCCCAGTTCTCTAAGCTCGTTATGCAGCTGAGAACAAAGTGTATGGGATCACTTATAAAAAAGGGGAAATATCTTACTGTTTTTTTTATATGTATAAACAAATGTTTTGTTTTTCATTTTTATTTTAAGCTGAACGGGTTGTTTTGCAAGTTGAGGGGTCACATATACTGTAACTGTTCGTACACTATCTTAATGCTAGCCCTGAAAAAGAGGAAGAAGATACCTGAAACACGTTGTTTTCCTGTATACTGTATATGTTTAATAAACTTGTTCCATTATTTTTAAGATCAGTATTTAGTTTGTGGGCGGCAGAGTGGCTTAGTGGTTAGCACTTCTGCCTTGCAGTAATTGAGTCATGGGTTTGATTCCCGACCATGGCGCCTCCTGCATGGAGTTTGCATGTTCTTCCTGTGTTCGCGTCGGTTTCCTCCCACACTCCAAAGACACGCTGGTAGGTTCATTGGCTCCTGTCTAAAATTGTCCTAGTTTCATCCCTGGCCATGCAGGATTTTTTGCATGGTAGGGGTTGGGGAAAGACCTGGCAACCTACCCTGTAAAAATAATTGCTAAGAGAATTCATGGAAAAAGTTGCTTACGAGCAGGGGCGGACTGACAAGTCATGGGGCCCCCGGGCAATAGGGGATCATGGGGCCTCTGTGTCCTTGCCCAAACTCAAAAAAGCCTATGAAAAAGATACCAGGGGCATCTCATGGGGCCCCCTACTGACCCCGGGCCCTCGGGCAGTGCCCGAGTTTCCAAATGGTCAGTCCGCCCCTGCTTACGAGTGACGGTTCATGCAATCACCAAGGGTCGGATACGACTGAATAGATAGATTTAGTTTGTCCTTCCTAATAGAATGGAGCACTTCTTCACTCCTTTCAAAAATAAATAAAAAAATAAGTTTTGGCTTTAGAACCATTTTCAAAGGCGGTGCTTCAAAAGTTTTGGCACTGTGGTGTTTGAAAACAACATGGCTTGAGCTGCATTTCCCATTTAAATACATCCCTCGGTCTGAAGCAGTGTGATACTTAACAGCCAGATCTGAAACTCCTGGGCATCTGAAGTGGAGTCTTGTTAGCAGATTGACAGAGGGATGTCTAATTGGTGCGATCTCACGTATTTGGCCAGAAAGCAGCATTCTGCAAATAATTCAACATTCTAATTAGTTTCCCTAAAGAAATCTAATTGTGCTAATAGCAAAGGCTTGCCTGGTCTCATTTCTCTGGAAATTAATTACAAGGCTATATTTCTCAGGGACAAGCGAGCAGAACGTGTCAGGTTTTTCTTTTTAACCCACAAATAGGCGACCTTTGCTACGCAAGCTGTTTATGAACCAAAGGCCCTCATTATTCTCTATGCGGCGGCCAGCTTGCAGCGGAAAGATTGAAAGAGCTTTTCTCTGCAGGAGCCAATCAAATGACAGCTTTAATATTTTAAGCGCAGGTGATAAAAGCAGTGCTATGAGCAAAAGAACCCCTTTACTTCGCTGGCTGGTAATCTGGAAGTGCTTGGGGAAACTATTTTGAGACGTAATCCAATGTCCGCCCAATAGGAAATGGATTTATGTTTCTATGACTCCAGTAGACAAATTTCCCCTCACTAAAGCTCTTTTAGATACTCCGCCGTCATTGTCAGCCCCCTGAAGAGCGGTTGCTTTTAATAGACATTTTACAGGCAGTATGTTGCCTCCTCAACATCTCTGTTAACCATTAAAAGCTCACTGCATTGCCGTGTGGTTGCAGCATGGCCCCATTCACTTGAATAAACTACGTATAATATTCCCATCATAGACATTCCTGGAAATGACAAGGAGTAGGCGGGTAATGTAGTAAATACCAGCTGGAAACTAGCAACATCATAAGTCAAAGCATATATCCCCGGAACACAATGGATCTTCAAGACAACGTCCAAAGGTTTATTAAAGTGATCACATCACAGCAATAAAGGTGCATCTTTACTTAAGAAGGGGGTCTTAAAGAAGTCCAATAACCAGTGGCAGGAGTCACTCTGCATCAGGGTCGGAACAAAGGGTGGGCAGGAAGGAAGGTTGCCCTGGGTGAGGTTGGGGATTTGATGGGTTGTGCTAGGGAGTGATTTGAAGGGGGATTTGTGTTAGGAAATGGGATTGGGGGGAGGGGGGCTTTGTGTTTGTAGGGATGACTAGGGAGATTTGTGCTAGGAGGGGAAATCGGGGGAGGACTAGTGCTAGGAGAGGGGATTGGAGGGATTTGTGCTTGGTGAGGAGAGATGATTTATGCTCAGAGGGGAAATTTGGGGGGCAGAGGTTTTGTGCTAAGAGGGAAAATTTGGGAAGGGAGTGAATTTGAGCTGGGAGGGGGAATTTGTACTGAAAGAGGGTACATTTTTTGTTTAGGGAGAATTTTGACTTGCAAAGGGAATTTTTGCTTAGGGGGTAAGTGTGACGATCAGTGCTTGAATTAATTTTTTTTGGTGGGCAGAAGGAGACTTTTGCTGACACACAATGCTCATACATTTGAGGGGAGGGGAGCGTTTGGTCATCTAGCGCTGGGCGCTAGATGACCTTGTCTCGGCACTACTCTTCATGCATCTTTCTGTACCAGAGAGTGGAGGAAATGACTAGGAAGGTCACTGTCTGTTGTTCCCAGCTCCATCATTCATACTATCAAGCACAACTACTTCAATTATCATCTGTTATTTTATAGTATTGGCCACCCCTGGCTTTTAACAATTGACTGTGAGAACCTTGGTGGCCAGTACAGACAATCCTAGTGGGTTTATAAATGGAAGTTGGAGGACCTTAGATTTAAAAGAGGACAGGGCTTATCTCCAGGATAATCTATGTATAGCATCCATGGGATAGTAATTGACCTAAAGGTGATCGAAAGAACCTACAAGTATTACTAGGTGTCTGAATATTGGCAGTACTGTTAGTATGGATGTGACTTTCTTGGCAGGTTCACTTTAAGTCTTCCTTGCTGTCTTCACTTACATATATTACTGGCAGTCAAGACAGAAGCATTTCTAGAGGTGACAATCATCTTTATGTAAGTGTTAGTGGAACTGGTTTCTACATGTACTGCACGTTTTCACAACTCCTCACTTCAGCTGCTTATGTGTGACATATTTCAGTTTCAGGAAACAGCAATGATTGTATCAATAGAGAAAGTCAGCATGTGTTATTAGACAGAGAGAGAAAGAGATAGATAGATAGATAGATAGATAGCATGGGGCCTCCAGGCAATAGGGGATCATGGGGCCCCTGTGTCCTTGACCAAACTCAAAAAAGCCTATGAAAAAGGTACCAGGGGCATCTCATGGGGCCCCCTACTGACCCCAGGCCCTCAGGCAGTGCTTGAGTTTCCAAATGGTCAGTCCGCCCCTGATAGATAGATAGATAGATAGATAGATAGATAGATAGATAGATAGATACTTAGTAGTTAGTTCACCTGGTTTGTAGCACTCTGAGGTTCAAATTCAAACCAGGACCCTAGTTGCATAGAGTTTGCAAGTTCTCCCTTTGCTGGCATGGGTTTCCTACCACACACCAAAGACATTCTGGTAGGTTATGTGGCTCCTGTCTATCCTCATCCTAGCATGTGTGTGTGTTTATATGCATGTGAGACAGGAATCTTAAATGAAAAGTAGGGCCAAAGCTCTTTTGGCCCTTCTTCTGCTATGAATCAGAGGAGTGCACTTCGTTCTGCATTCCTGTGACCTGTTTTCACCCAAAAGCGGGCTAAAGTCCGCTATCAGCTGACTTCACTCAACTGGTCCAGGCTCTGGAAAGATCCCAACCAGCAGCTGGCTCAACCTCTCAGTGAGCCACTGAGGGCCTGAGCCACTCACTACCACCCCCTCTCCTGTCTGGAGGGCTGGAGAGGCAGAGCAGAGAGCCAGTGACTGACAGTTCAGAAATGGCAGGAGACATATGCAGCTGTGATCGGTGCTGCAGCCACCTAGATGAGTATAGCTGTTTGTTTTTTTCTGATTTCTGATACTTCTCTTTTAAATTATAAGCTTTTTGGGGGCAGGGACTCGTGAGAATGTACAATATGTAAGCTTGGAAATTGATGGTACTATATAAATATTTGCAAAGATAGATATGATAGAAGGACTTGTACTCTTTGGTTTTGTTGGGTTGTTTCCATTTAAGAGAATGTTCTGCCTGTGTAGTTGGTGTGGAGAGCACAAGCCTGGCAAAGGGTTTTCCTTTTGCAAACATGGAAGAGATTGCAGATGAGAAGGCACCATGTAGATGATGTTGTATTCCCCATTCAGAGGGATTATGGTATTGTTAAGCCCCACTCCCCTTAGTGAGTGTTCCCCCATAAGTCAAAATGAGGGAGGAAGGTTTCTGGTCCTTCATTTAGAGTGACTGGCTGCAGAGAGAGTCTACCTGGCATTTTTACTAGTTTTAATGCAAGTGTAACATTGGAATTGAGAAGGTCATATAAAGTTATCTTTCCTGCATAATATAGGCTTTCCAAGGATTCTAATAACACCTTTTGCAATTTGACAATGAACTTATTCAAAGGCTGACTCAGGTTAGAGAAAAGCCAAGAGTGCAGGGATAATAGAATTTTAAGGAGAATTCCTCTCAGCGAGGAGAACTTGGGGTTATAGTTGGCCAAAATGTTGGTGACCTTCCAAAAGTAAAGAGTTGCTTTACTTTTATTGATTCATTTGGAGATAGTAAACCAATGGGATGTTGTTCTTCAAATGGAAAAGCAGACACACACGTACACACTCTTTGTGGCCAGGGGCGGACTGACCATTTGGAAACTTGGGCACTGCCCGAGGGCCCGGGGTCAGTAGGGGGCCCCATGAGATGCCCCTGGTACCTTTTTCATAGGCTTTTTTGAGTTTGGGCAAGGACACAGGGGCCCCATGATCCCCTATTGCCCGGGGGCCCCATGAGTTGTCAGTCCGCCCATGTTTGTGGCTGTATTTAGTGCATACAAATAAGAGTCTTTAACTGTCCTGAATGAGTCTAAATTTCTCATGTCTAAATTTCTCCTTGTACCTTTAAGAAGGAATGGGGTAAGCTCAATGTAGGCTGATTCTAAACATAATCATTGCTACATACTATAGCAAAACTATATGGGCAAAGCTTACATTAGGCCAGCGGTTCTCAACCTGGGTGTCGCGACCCCTTTGGGGGTCGAACGACCATTTCCCAGGGGTCGCCTAAGACCATCGGAAAACACATATTTCCGATGGTCTTAGGAACCGAGACGCCGCTCCTGTCTCCGGCGATGTGTGGGCGGGATGATATGCTGCCCCTGTCACCGCCTCCTCGCCGCTGATTGGCCACCAGAACTGTAGCTCAGGAGAGGCACACAGGCGGCCAATCACCGGCGAGAAGGTGGAGCTTGGAGAGGAGGAGCCGAGCGGCAGCGCGCGGAGATCGAAGAAGATCGAGGGAGCTGCAGGAACGAGTGAAGAGAGAGGCCAGAGAAGGAAGACAGCTGACAGGTAAGTGCAAATTTTGCTGCTGCAGCCAGGTATGCAGGCTGTAGATGGGAGAGGGAGAGAGCGAGCCCAGGCTGGAGCAGGGGTCAGCAAGTATCATTGGTGTCAGTGGGAGGGATAGTGTCCCATCATTTGTGTCACTAATACAAACGATGGGGCAGTATTCCTCCCCCCACTGACACCAACGATGGGGCACTATTCCTCCCCCCACTGACACCAACGATGGGGCACTATTCCTCCCCCCACTGACACCAACGATGGGGCACTATTCCTCCCACTGACACCAATGATGGGGCACTATTCCTCCCACTGACACCAACGATGGGGCACTATTCCTCCCACTGACACCCACAATGGGGCACTATTCCTCCCACTGACACCCACAATGGGGCACTATTCCTCCCACTGACACCAATGATGGGGCACTATTCCTCCCACTGACGCCAATGATGGGGCACTATTCTTCCCACTGACACCAATGATGGGGCACTATTCCTCCCACTGATACCAATGATGGGGCACTATTCCTCCCACTGACACCAATGATGGGGCACTATTCCTCCCACTGACACCAACGATGGGGCACTATTCCTCCCACTGACACCAATGATGGGGCACTATTCCTCCCACTGACACCAATGATGGGGCACTATTCCTCCCACTGACGCCAATGATGGGGCACTATTCTTCCCACTGACACCAATGATGGGGCACTATTCCTCCCACTGATACCAATGATGGGGCACTATTCCTCCCACTGACACCAATGATGGGGCACTATTCCTCCCACTGACACCAATGATGGGGCACTATTCCTCCCACTGACACTAATGATGGGGCACTATTCCTCCCACTGACACCAATGATGGAGCACTATTCCTCCCACTGACACCAATGATGGAGCACTATTCCTCCCACTGACACCAATGATGGGGCACTATTCCTCCCACTGACACCAATGATGGGGCACTATTCCTCCCACTGATACTAATGATGGGGCACTATTCCTCCCACTGACACCAATGATGGGGCACTATTCCTCCCACTGACACCAATGATGGGGCACTATTCCTCCCACTGACACCAATGATGGGGCACTATTCCTCCCACTGACACCAATGATGGGGCACTATTCCTCCCACTGACACCAATGATGGGGCACTATTCCTCCCACTGACACCAATGATGGGGCACTATTCCTCCCACTGACACCAATGATGGGGCACTATTCCTCCCACTGATACCAATGATGGGGCACCATTTCTCCCACTGATACCAATGATGGGGCACTATTCCTCCCACTGACACCAATGATGGGACACTATTCCTCCCACTGACACCAATGATGGGACACTATTCCTCCCACTGATACCAATGATGGGACACTATTCCTCCCACTGACGCCAATGATGGGGCACTATTCCTCCCACTGACGCCAATGATGGGACACTATTCCTCCCACTGACGCCAATGATTGGGCACTATTCCTCCCACTGACGCCAATGATTGGGCACTATTCCTCCCACTGATGCCAATGATTGGGCACTATTCCTCCCACTGACACCAATGATGGGGCACTATTCCTCCCACTGACACCAATGATGGGGCACTATTCCTCCCACTGACACCAATGATGGGACACTATTCCTCCCACTGACACCAATGATGGGACACTATTCCTCCCACTGATACCAACGATGGGACATTATTCATCCCACTGACATCAGTGATGGGGCGCTAGTCCTCCCACTGCAAAATTACAGTTATGAAGTAGCAACGAAAATAATTTTATGGTTGGGGGTCACCACAACATGAGGAACTGTATTAAGGGGTCGCGGCATTAGAAAGGTTGAGAACCACTGCATTAGGCAGTCCCGTCATCCTGCCTTGCTGCCCTCTCCTCTACTTCCTGCAATAATGCTTAGAATTATTGCAGCACTAATTGATAGTTGGGTTGAAGTAAAATATAAAGTATGGAACATTCAGAGAAGCTGCTTTTGTGTTGCTTGACAATCCAAGAACATCCTACACTAATGTGGGAAGTTACTCATAAAAGTCAGAGAGAAAAGCTAAAGCTCTACAGTAGATAAAATGCCATTCAGGGATTGGCTTCATAATTAAAACAAGTACCTGAACCTTTATTGAGATCATCCTCTGAATGGTAGGATTACAAGAGTAAGAAGGAGGGGCACCCTCAACCAGGATATATTACTTTGCCAACTGCTGCCAGTCTCCTTTTCTGAACATGCCTACAAAAGGGAAGAGCAGAGAGATAACCTCATCAATATGTTGCTTCTTCATTGCCCAAGCCAGTGACCAAACTTCAATGCTTAACCACAGATGCGAAAAGTAAAGACATCAGTCTACCCATGCTAAAGAATATAATAAGAGCTACCAACGATCAGAGTTCAAGACAATTTTTAATTACTTTCCAATGGGGTAACACGAGATAAAGCAATTCATAGGCTTAAACATTCTCCTTTCATAAGGGCTTAAAAAGCTCTATAAAACTCAATGTTCTCAATGGAGTTCTATAAAACTCAATGTTCTCAATGGAGTTCTATAAAACTCAATGTTCTCAATGGAGCTCTATAAAACTCAATGTACTCAATGGAGCTCTATAAAACTCAATGGAGTTCATCAATGGGAATAATGGTATTGCTGACATTCAGGTTAATAGCTCAGTGGCTAGTGATATAGAATGAGGGGCAAATCACAACACGGACTGAACAGAAATATAATTATTTTGCCCAGGGAGACTGTTTTAGCTTTTTACATGTTGCCAGGAGTTCAGCTTTAAAGTGTAAAAGGAAATGTAATTAGTTTTTTAATTAGGTCCTTTTACTGGTTAGCAGGTCTTAAAGCTGGGGAATTTTGTTTCAAGCTCTTGCCATTCCCACATGCACCTCCCATGCTAATTATAAATGTATTGAGCTACTTAACAATTTCCCTTTTCTGAGTTCAGTCCCCTAACTTGACAAGTCAATAGCTGCCCATCAGGAAAAGTT
Organism: Staurois parvus; assembly: GCF_062004578.1. Classification (NCBI taxonomy): domain Eukaryota; kingdom Metazoa; phylum Chordata; class Amphibia; order Anura; family Ranidae; genus Staurois; species Staurois parvus. The sequence goes on from NW_028318206.1 coordinate 845,349, forward strand.
CTGAGAAATATGATTTTATTCACTTACAGTGTCTTGCCCTCCCTCCATGTTAGTTGTCAACTAATTGCTGCTTGCCATTTTCTCTTTTGGCTGAAAATGTCCTTGGGTTACTCAGCAAGCCTACAAATGAGTGACAAACAAAGTGATCATTATGTATCACCTAACAGGCAGTGTCAGGACAGGGTGAAGGTGAGAACAACTATGGTGGTTTAGTATGGTTTATTGGGGAATAGACAACAATTCTGTCCATTATGTTGTTGGATTTGATTTTTTTTTCATTCTTACGATTCAATAAATATTTTTCACTGTCAACAGTGTTTATTAAAAAAAAGATTTTTCACATAGTTACAGAAAGTTATATATTCATCATACTCACCATTGGTAGGTTTACAATGAAATAAGAGTGTTTGTAGTAGAATGCCATGTACTACTCTTGTAAGAATTTCACGCTAACTTGTATAGAGAGGATGCATCGTTTACAATACTCTCTCTGCAGTTGAAATTGGGAAGGAAAGTATAGAAAGAAAAAAGGCAAGAATGGATAGAATTGATAAAGAATGAGCGAAACTGAGAGACCACATGGGGCAGGGTGAAAAGTATAGAGGCCAAGAGGGAAACAGAGAAGGTGCCAGAATTTTCGATGTGCAGGTGCAGGCAGCCAACTCCGATGACCTGCCCTTTGACTATTCTGTGAGTTGATCCTGCAGCCTCTTGGGAGATGTGATATAAGTATCCCAGGAGTTTGCGGGATCAGTTATGCATCATTCTGAGGTAGACCAGAAAGGGGGTCAGGCCAAAAATGGGAAAAAAATCAAATATAGGAAAAAAAGAAATTTCTAACAATTGTTCTTTGGGAAGGAACAGTATGTTACAATGGAACCAGCTCCCTTTTGAGAGTTAAGTTCCTGCTTTAAAGTGATTCTAAAAGTTGTATTTTTTTTAAATAACATACAGTGGGGATCGAAAGTTTGGGCACCCCAGCTAAAAATTTGTATTAATGTGCATAAAGAAGCCAAGGAAAGATGGAAAAATCTCCAAAAGGCATCAAATTACAGATTAGACATTCTTATAATATGTCAACAAAAGTTAGATTTTATTTCCATCATTTACACTTTCAAAATAACAGAAAACAAAAAAATGGCATCAGCTTGTAAACGCTTTTTGTGGGCAGCCAAGAGTCTTTCAATTCTTGTTTGAGGTATCTTTGCCCATTCTTCGTAACAAAAGTCTTCCAGTTCTTTGAGATTTCTGGGCTGTCTGTCACGCACTGCTCTTTTAAGGTCTATCCATAGATTTTCAATTATGTTGAGGTCAGGAGATTGTGAAGGCCATGGCAAAACCTTCAGTTTACGCCTCTTGATGTAATCCCCTGTGGATTTCGAGGTGTGTTTAGGATCATTATCCATTTGTAGAAGCCATCCTCTCTTTAACTTCAGCTTTTCGCAGATGGCATCAAGTTACCATCCAAAATTTGCTGAAATTTTATTGAATCCATTTTACCTTCTACTCATGAGATGTTCCCTGTGCCACTGGCTGCAACACAACCCCAAAGCATGATTGATCCAACCCCATGCTTAACAGTTGGACAGAGGTTCTTTTAATTAAATTCTGTGCCCCTTCTTCTCCAAACGTACCTTTGCTCATTCCGGCCAAAAAGTTCAATTTTAACCTCATCGGTCCACAGGACTTATTTCCAAAATGCATCAGGCTTGTCTATATGTTCATTTGCAAATTTCAAACGATGATTTTTGTGGTGAGGACGTAGAAGAGGTTTTCTTCTGATGACTCTTCCATGAAGACCATATTTGTACAAGTATCTCTTTATAGTGGAATAGTGTACCACAACTCCAGTGTCTGCCAGATCTTTCTGGAGGGATCGTGCAGTCAAACGTGGGTTTTGAATTGTTTTTCTCACAATCCTGCGAGCTGTTCTGTCTGATATTTTTCTTGGTCTCCCAGATGTTGCTTTAACTTCCACTGTTCCTGATGACTGCCATTTCTTAATTACATTCCGAACAGAGGATATTGACATCTGAAAACGCTTTGCTATCTTCTTATAGCCTTTTCCAGCTTTGTGAGCGTCAACTATTTTCAGTTTCAGTTTTCTAGACAACTGCTTAGAAGAACCCATGGTGCTGATTGTTGGGGCAAGGTCAGAGGAGTCTGGGCATTTAAAACCTTTGAGATTGACATCACCTGGTCTTCCCAGATGATGATTGAGAACAATCCATGACACTGGCAGGTCTCAGCTTGGCAAAGGGGGCAGTGCATGCTATAAATTCTGCAGGGTGCCCAAACTTTTGCAGACGCCATTTTTTTGTTTTCTGTTATTTTGAAAGTGTAAATGATGGAAATAAAATCTAACTTTTGTTGACATATTATAAGAATGTCTAATCTGTAATTTGATGCCTTTTGGAGATTTTTCCATCTTTCCTTGGCTTCTTTATGCACATTAATACAAATTTTTAGCTGGGGTGCCCAAACTTTCGATCCCCACTGTACATGTAACACTTACCTGCTCTGTGCAATGGTTTTGATCAGAGCAAGCCCGATCCTCTTCTTTTTGGGTCCCCTGTTGGTGGTCCTGGCTCCTCCCTCCTGTTGAGGGACCCCAATAGTAAGCTTCTTGCTATTGGGGCACTTGAGCACGCTCGCACCTGAGCCATGCTCCAGTGAATGGATATTGTCCATTTACACATGGAGCACAGCTCGGGCCCACTCCAGCTCTCTCCTCACTGGCTCAGTGGCTGTGATTGACAGCAGAGGGAGCCAATGGCTCCTCCTGCTGTGTGCGTCAATGAGGAGAGAGAGCCCTTGGAGAGCTGTTGCTCTCAAGCACACCTTTGGATCGAGATGAGGCTCGGTAAGTATAAGGGGGGGGGGTCAGGAGCTGCACACAGAAAGTTTTTTTAATCTTAATGCATTAAATGCATTAGGGTAAAAAAACCTTCTGTTTTAAAAACCACTTTCACGTTTATAGAGAAATATAACTATCAGTCTGACATGAGTCATGGATTTATTGAATCCATGGGGATTCCACACATTAGGAATTTCTTCTGGGTATTCACAAGTATGCCTGCAAATTTCTGAATGATAAAAAAATTAAACCATGAGCTGTTCAACTTTTGTAAAATATGCAGATTGTTTCTTGGCTTGTTTGACTGTGGGAAGCACATACTGTATGTAGTTAGCTTCATTGAAATTTGGTAGTAGTGTTAGTGTAGGTACATTTTTTATGGTATAATTCATGATAACTGCGAGTTAGTAATTTGGTCAGGTTACTGCAGGTCAGGATAGGTGACTCAGCAGGTTGAGACTCTATGACCTCCACCTGTTTCTGGAGTCCCACAAAAGCTTCCAGAAGCCAGTGGGCATAAGGGGTGGAGACCTAAATCTGCATATTTATGGAAGTCTGACCAATCCCAGGCTAAGAGGCCCTGGTAGTGTGGTAAGACTAGCCCACAGATATGGGATAAAAAAGATGGAGTGGTGAGGAGGCTGTCTCGGGCTGGCTAAGGGAAATCTCATCAATGATGCAGTTTGAGGAGGAATCTCACCTAAGGAGTAACAAGGAGCAAAGAGGACAGAGTGAATACGTAAGCACACCCAGGGATTCACAAGGGGAGAGACTGCCATGTGTAGCAAATTTTCAAAGGACGGGGCTGTGCTTAATCATTTATTCTTATTTTGGGAGATCTTCAGAGCAGCCAGGAGGGCTGGTAGTGCCTGCAGGCCGTGGAGCTGGGAGCAGTTCTACAGGGGAGAGGATATACTTCTGCATTTAGTTTGAAACAATCTGTGCTAACCTTCAAAGGACTTAGAGTCCTTAGTCCGTAAAGGGCTTTTGCTACTGATCCAGTAAGACTGGCTGTATTCAGGGAGGAGAACAGTCCAGGATCTTTCTCTGTACATAGGAAGGAAGTTTTACCTGTGCATTGCTTTAGTAAAGTTAGGCAACCCAAAATCCCTATTAACCTCGCCAGGTTATTTCCCCTAATAAAATAACAAAAACCAAGCTTGCAGACTTTTTAGTGACTGTGGATGCAAGTGTGGAAAATGCATGTTCCTTGGCTGTGCAGATCTTAGGGGGGACCCAAAACTCTGCATGTTCCCTGGCTGTGCAGAGCTTAGGGGGGACCCAAAACTCAGCACCCCTCAAGAGGGTAGTGCTACACATCCGTGCTAAATGGAATTCCTTGATTTAGGTGGACGATGGTATATACCAGTTACCCTCTGTATTGTAAGAAGGTGATCGCCTTCAGAAAGAATAAAGCTGGCTTTTTCCATTTAGGTGCTGTTGTTGGTAATTTTGAATTCAGTACATACAAAGAGCAAATAAATTCTTTAATATTTCCCCTCTAATTCATTCTCTATGTGGATATAGTATACAGTGTACAGTAGATCTCACTTAGAGGCTGGGGACAACAATGTCTTAAAATATATCTAAACTCAAACACCAAGATCAAACATGTCACTGTACGTGTTCCCCTAGAGTCAAAAAGATTAAAGTGTCCTTCTAAGCATAACCTTTTGCATAGGTTGAAATAGGGATAGACCCCTGTCAAATTATTTATTGCTGCTATCCCTGCTGGGTAGATTCGGTTTGTACTGGTGACCATTGTCACAGATATAAAAAATAATGAGAAATCCAAAATTGTAAAATTGCCCATAGAACAAGAGGCGAAGTGAAATTATTTCAATGGGGACACCTGGTCCAGAGACAACTGTCTAAGAGGGGAATTCCTCTTGGAGAATTTCTCTGACTTGTGTCTCTGGAACAGAAAGTTAAGGAAAATATTCCCAATGGTTTATAGACAGCAAAAAAAAAAAACCAACTGGTATGGGTTTTAACTCTTCCCTGCTCTATCCAACTAAAAAATAAGTTTTGGATATACATACACTTTAATATTTTTTTAATATTTCCATCTTTTCATTAAATTCCACCTGGTGATCCATCCAGCAATGTGCATCCACAGACATGTCCTTTCCTAGGGTGACAACACTTATTCAGTTCAGCTGTAGGGTAGTCACCCTTTCTTTTGCACTCCGACGTTTGACTATAAGCTGCTGTTCCAACACACATTGTACTGATGCTTTCTGCCTCTTAGTCCTAGGAGTAAAACGTTGACCTTCAGCTGCTACAGTAATATGAGCAGAGAAGAGAGAAAAAACATGAACAAAAGGTGAAAATTGTATTGTTTTAACAAAAAAAAGTTCACAATGGTCTACAAAGCTATGCATTCATTGGTAGAGTTTACTTCTGCTTTAGTGGAAAAGTTGATCAAAAGTTGGCTTATGAAAGTCATGGGGGTGATGGGAGATGCCTGCTGGATAATGAGAAAGGCCACAGAATGAATAACATAAAAAATTTTAGTAATTATTTTAATTCAAAGGTCAATTTACTGGCCTTTAGTTAAGCGTATAAACTGGCAAATGCGTATATTTTAGCATCTTATTAATACACAGCAAAAAACTCTGTTCGGCTAATAAAATGAGAGTGTATAGGAATGTACTGTATAACAGATTTTGAGAAACCAGGTAAACCTCCCCCAATCCTGAGTGTGTACCACCACCATGTAATGCACTTGATGACCAAACATTTGTGGACACCTACCCATCAAGTCTATGAGAGCTTATTGGACATCCTATTCCAAAACCATGACTATAAATATGAAGTCCTCCCTAGCTTGAGGCTTGTGGGCCTTGATGCAAAAATTGACCTGGGGGCCTCCACTATCTTCCACCATGTGCCAAGATGCTCCCACCGCGCCAAGATATGATAGCTGTATGGTGGCTGTCTCTCTCTTCTCTCTCTCCTGCTTCTGTCTGCACGTGCACACAAGGTGGGTGCAGGCAGGCTATACTCTGAGCTGTTGGATGAAATCGGTAGGTTTGTATGTAAAAAAGGAAGCTCAGCTGGCCCTCTGACTTCCAGAACCACATACAAAGCCATTGCTTTTGCACAGCAGCTCACAGTATGGCCTACCTGCCCCCACCTTGTGTGCACGTGCAGGGTTGAGCAGGGGCGGAAGGGGAGTACTGTACTGGACTGGGTGGGGGGCTGATCAGAGAGTGTGCCACTACAGATATCACACCTTTTTAAAAAACAAAAAAACAAAAACACACCTTTCTTTTATATGTTATTAAACAGCACCCAGTTACCTCTATCATTGCCAGGCTGCAGTGATATGGAGGTGCATGGTATTAGGGAAATGTAACACCCCCCTTCCTGGTAATGACACATGCTCTCCTGCCTCCTCCTGCTATTGACAGATGACCCCTCCTTCAAGAGCCCCCACTTCAGCTAATCATAGATGATCCCCTCCTCCTGTAAAGATAGGTGACTCCCCCTCCTGGTAATGACATATGTCCCCCCACTAGGTAATGACAGATGACCCTCCCCCCCACACCAGCTAATGACAGATGACCCCCTCTCCCCACCAGGTAATGAGGGCTGACGCTCCTCCCCCCAGATAATGACAGATGACCCCCCCACCAGGTAATTACAGATACCCCCTCCCCCACCAGATAAAGACAGATGACCTCCTTCCCCACCAGGCAATGACAGATATCCCCTCCCTCAACAGGTAATGACAGATCCCCCCTCCCCCATTAGGTAATGACAGATGATCCCCTTCCCCACCAGGTAATGAGGGGTGACGCTCCCCCCCCCAGGTAATGACAGATGACCCCCCCCACCAGGTAATTACAGATACCCCCTCCCCCACCAGATAAAGACAGATGACCTCCTTCCCCACCAGGCAATGACAGATATCCCCTCCCTCAACAGGTAATGACAGATCCCCCCTCCCCCATTAGGTAATGACAGATGATCCCCTTCCCCACCAGGTAATGAGGGGTGACGCTCCCCCCCCCAGGTAATGACAGATGACCCCCCCCCACCAGGTAATTACAGATACCCCCTCCCCCACCAGGTAAAGACAGATGACCTCCTTCCCCACCAGGCAATGACAGATATCCCCTCCCCCAACAGGTAATGACAGATCCCCCCTCCCCCACCAGGTAATGACAGATGATCCCCTTCCCCACAAGCTAATGACAGATGACTCCCACCCTCAGGTGCCCTTTAGTAATGACACATGGCCCCCCAGAGAATTACTGATTCCCCACCATCCTGGTAATGAATGTCACATTATTCCCCCCCCCCGTTTCAATGCTGACAATGACAGATTCCCCATCCAGCTTCCCCTCTGTTCATCCTGCTTAAACTGTCACAGTAAAATCTGCAGCCTCTGGAACCAGCAGTCTCTCTCGGGCCCCTCAGGAGGTGTTACGGGATTTTGTGAGAATTTTTGTGTGAGTGTCAGCAGAAGTTGTGGGCAGGGGTGGGGCATTGTGTGTCTGTTATCTGCACAGACCTGAGCAGTATCTTTTTACACCCCCCCCCCCCCCAATGACAGCAGTACCAGCTCCTGAACAGTGCTCTCCTCCTCCTCCCCCACTCAGCCCGGTGACAGCTCGGTGTCCACCCCCCCCTGGTTGTCAGCACTTACACTTTCCTGTCCAGCATGGCTGGCCTCACCCCGTCCTTCCTCTGCTACTCTCCGGCTCAAGACTTGAAAATGGAGCCAAAAGCTCAGAGCTTCTGTTTTGCTCTGGATTCCGCTTTGCCCGTCATAGTGACAGGGAGACAGCACAGGCCCCTCTGGAGCATGGAGCAATTGTGACCCCTGATGCTACGCCCGTGGTCCTCCCCCCGCTTTGCTACTATAACAGTCTCCACAATTTTAGAAAGTGTTTTCACAAGATATCGGAATATGTCAATGGAATTTGTGCCCATTCAGCCAATATATCATTTATGCGGTCAAGTACTGATGTTTAATAAGAATACCTGACTTTGATCCGAAGGTTAGCCTACTCGGGATGCAGTACAGTAGAAGATGCTGGCTCAAGGAGCAATGAGGAATGATGTGATAAAACCTAGCATAACAATGTCATCATCCTATCTAGAATGATGATTCCATTGCATATTTCATTATGAAATTGTTACAAGAAGATTAGAGATTTCAGCCATTCCAATTAACTCTAACTAGTTGGAAAACCCATCAATTTTAACTAATGTAAGGTCACTAAAGGTTCAAGGGCCTCTTTGATTCTCTTTATATTCTGGTGCCATTTAGACCCAGAGTTATACCCTTTATGACTCTCCCCTTAAAATTGGATTTTGTGAGATCTATTTATAATTAGCACACATCATTCTAATTCTTTCCTCGTTGTGTTTGGCAGCTTGCAATTTACTTTGGAAAGTCGGAAGCTAAAGGGAACTTAAAAACACAACTGTCTCACACATTTTTCCCATACAGAAATTTTCAGTATCTTTCTATGAACTATAATTCGACTAACCCTCGTCCAAACAAATTAATCAAGACTTTAATGTACAATATACCCTGTTTCCCCTAAAATAAGACCTAACTCGAAAATAAGACCTATTTTGGGAATTGCTAAAGTATAAGACCTACCCTGAAAATAAGACCTAGTTGTGATCGGGGCTTTTTTTTCAGCCGTAACATGGTGGAATGCCATTCCGCCACCTCCGGCACTGGCCCTGCGCACACCAATATCTACTGTCTCTTATAAACACAGAAGCGCGGTTGAAGTCACAGCACCATCCACTCCCACAGAACCTCCCTACCTCTGTACCTCTGTACTCCCTGTGGGACAGGGAAGGAACAGATATCTGAGGACGCAGTGTGCAGTGTGTTTAGGGGCATCTAATCCTGCAGCCTAATGCATGGAAGCCGATGCCCCAGGGGTGATCGCCGGCCAGTGGGGAAGAGGTGGAGCGGTGAGTAAGTGCGCTTGGTGCACTGTGTATGAAGATAGGACCCGAAAAGGAAGTTACTATAGAGAGGGGCTGGCTGATGACAGCTCTGTTTTGCAAAGCTAGCTAACCATATGAGGGCAGTGGAGGGGGAGGGGGGGATGTGCAAAGGTGAGCTGCAGTCAGGTGTTGCAGAAGTAAATTGAGTCAGGTGAGTTGCAGACAGGGTGCATAGGTGAGCTGGTGTTGGGGGGGTGCAGAGGTGAGCTGAGTTGCAACCCATCTCTGCACCTCCTGGCCACAGCTCAGCTCTGCACCTCCCAGCCACAGCTCAGCTCTGCACCCCCTGGCCACAGCTCAGCTCTGCACCTCTCGGCCACAGCTCACCTCTGCACCTCTCAGCCACAGCTCACCTCTGCATCTTCCGGCCACAGCTCAGCTCTGCACCCCCTGGCCACAGCTCACCTCTGCATCCCATGTCTGCAACTCACCCCTGTTCTGTGGCTCATCTCTGCACCCTGTCTGTGGCTCATCTCTGCACCCTGTCTGTGGCTCATCTCTGCACCCTGTCTGTGGCTCATCTCTGCACCCTGTCTGTGGCTCATCTCTGCACCCAGTCTGAAACTCACCTGTCAAGTCACCCCTGCAACACCTGACTGCAGCTCACAACTCTCATCAACCGGCCCTCTCCATAGTAACCCTCATCCACAACTGCCTGCAGCTCACCTCTGCACCCCCTGCCCACACCTGGACATTTAAAAAAAAGACCTACCCTGAAAATAAGACCTAGTGTGTTTTTTTGAGCCAAAAAAAATATAAGACAGTGTCTTATTTTCGGGGAAACACGGTAGGTCTAAATATGCTCTAATTTGAGTAATCAATGTTGGTAACTCATGTCTAATAAACTGTAAGCTCCCAGGATCAGGCCCTCCTAACCCTCTTGTATTGAGCTGTATTGTTGCTGTATTGTCTCCCGTTATATTGTAAAGCGCTGAGCAAACTGTTGGCACTATCTAAGTCCTGTATAACAATAATAATAATAAATCAAATGTTCAATTCAACAGGTATATGCTGAGTTCCATATAAACTTCATCTTATTCAGAAGGCTGGCTTCTCTATGTGTTAGCCAGCTTGTCCATGGCAAGGACTATTTAGTAGACAGAATTAGACATATGCGGTTTGTTTCATTACGAACTGAAATTTCAACTAAATTTGCCTTATTTAGAGATTCAGATGTATCCGATTTTCTGAATTACAATAGTAACGAACTTCGATGAATGCAAAATAAATTATTATAAAAAGAACAAATTCATTTGTGTTCATTTGTTTTATTCAGATGACATGATACTATAGTGTGGGCCTTTTGTTAAGGTTTGAAGCACCTGAAATAATGTAACAACATAACAAATGATCCGAATTGATTTGGATCCTTTCATTTTTATTCTAGTAAGCATAGCATGAATATTCTAATAAGATTCTTTTTGTACTGGGGTTGAGAGACCATTCATTTAATTTGTATGTGTACTGCCAAGCAAACAAAGTCAGTTGGGAATGGGGAACCATTAACAATATTAACATAACGAATGAATACATATGAATTAATTACATTAAAACGAATAAGGTCAATCTCCCAAATTAACAAAAAAAATAACAGAACTTCTGAAAATACAAATCATTTCACAACAACGAATACATAACCTCCGAAATAATGAATTGTTCCAAAAACAAATACCGTAGTTCTAACATAATTAATAATAATATAATTATGATGAAACAAAATAATTTACTTAACAAATTAAACTATAACTAAGCAAATTTTTCTGCCATGCACACCACTAGACAGAATAGTAATTGTCAGTATTAAAATATAAGCTTTGTTACTCATTCAACAGATTAAATGTTACTTTTCGCATGATATATTCACTGGCAGTCCAGTCCTATGATAAATTTGTTTCTCATAAACTCATCTTAATTTACTACATATAAATCTAGAAAAGAAGGGTTCAAATAAGCTAGCTTTTCTAATGCAAACTCAGCATTGTGGGCAGCAAGTGCTGCCCCATCTGTCTTTTGATGTTAGTTCCACCTTCCTTCTGTGGCTCTGAACTCCAGATATATCCTAAGATTTCCCAGTGCATGCCTATATGCATATGGTGATTGATCTAGCTTTGAAGACCCATGCAAGAGGATGAGGTTTGCTGACAATCAAGTAGGGACAATTGTTGGTAGATCGGCAGTACTTTGCATAATGGAAACGGCAAAGCAAGACGATGGCACAGTACATACTGATCTGTGTAATCTAATAACAATTTATTATTTATGATCTGCCCTCCATCAGAAGAAGGTGAAGAGGACCTGTATGTCATCAGACTAGACTAAGGATTGCTGGAGAAAGGTATTAAAATTGCTTGCTCTTAAAGGTGCCAGGGGAAGAGATGACTAGAGTTGGTAGCCTGGTTTAAAAAAATAATTTTTAACTCTTTTGTTACCACTTGTAAAGACTGTATTGTAGTAGTGATGGACTTAATGTCCACCAAAGGGGTGCAAGGTTTAAAGGTTTGGTCATGACAACTTTGCCTTAAATGTTACAAATTTATACAGTTGCAAGAAAAAGTATGTGAACCCCTTGGGATTACGTGGAGTTTTGCATGAATTGGGCATAAAATGTGCTCTGAACGTCATCTAAGTCACAACAATAGAAGAACACAGTCTGCTGAACATAATACTACACAAACATTAGATGTTGCCATGGTTTAATTGCACATAACATGTAAACATTCACAGTGCAGGGAGGAAAAAGTATGTGAGGCCCTAGCTTAATGACTTCTCCCAGAGCTAATTGGAGCCACGAGTGAGCCAACCTTGACTCCAATCAGTGTGATGATATTGGATGTGTTGCTGACAGCTGTCCTGCCCTTAAAAAACACACACCTGTTTTGAGTTTACTGGTTTCAAGAAGCACTGTCTGATGTGAACCATGCCTCGCAGAAAAGAGCTCTCAGAAGACCTACGATCAAGAATTGTTGACTTGCATGAAGCTAGAAAGGGTTACAAAAGTATCTCCAAAAGCCTTGATGTTCATGTGTCCATGGTAAGACAGACTGTCTACAAATGGAGAAAGTTTAGCACTGTTGCTACTCTCCCTAGGCGTGGTCGTCCTGTAAAAATGACTGCAAGAGCACAGCGCAGAATGCTGCATGAGGTAAAGAAGAATCCCAGAGTGTCAGCTAAAGACCTACAGAAATCTCTGGCACATGCTAACATTTTTGTTGACACATCTACAATAAGGAAAACATTAAACAAGAATGGAGTACATGGGAGGACACCACGGAGGACACCATTGCTGTCCAAAAAGAATATTGCAGCATGTTTGAAGTTTGCAAAAGAGCACCTGGATGTTCCACAGCACTACTGGCAAAATATACTGTGGACAGATGAAACCAAGATTGAGTTGTTTGGTCAGAACACACAACACTATGTGTGGAGAAAAAAAGGCACAGCACACCAACATCAAAACCTCATCCCCACTGTAAATCATGGCGGAGGGAGCATCATGGTTTGGGGCTGCTTTGCTGCCTCAGGGCCGGGACGGATTGTTGTCATTGATGAGAAAATGAATTCCAGAGTTTATCAAGACATTTTGCAGGAAAACGTACGACCATCTGTCCACCAACTGAAGCTCCGCAGAGGATGGGTGATGCAACAGGACAATGACCCAAAGCATACAAGTAATTCAACAAAACAATGGCTGCAACAGCACAGAATACGCCTTCTGGAGTGGTCCAGTCAGAGTCCTGACCTCAACCCGATTGAAATGCCGTGGCATGACCTTAAGAGAGCGATTCACACCAGACATCCCAAGAATATTGCTACACTGAAACAGTTTTGTGAAGAGGAGTGGTCCAAAATTACTCCAGATCGTTGTGCAGGTCTGATCTGCAACTACAGGAAATGTTTGGTTGAGGTTATTGCTGCCAAAGGAGGGTCGACCAGTTATTAAGTCCAAAGTTTCACATACTTTTTCCTCCCTGCACTGTCAATGTTTACATGTTATGTGCAATTAAACCATGGCAACATCTAATGTTTGTGCAGTATTATGTTCAGCAGACTGTGTTCTTCTATTGTTGTGACTTAGATGACGTTCAGAGCACATTTTATGCTCAATTCATGCAAAACTCCATGTAATCCCAAGGGGTTTACATACTTTTTCTTGCAACTGTACACATCAAATGGAAGTAAATTCAGTGTGAAGAAAAAGAAAATAGGAACAATGATAGGAATGGTAGAATAAAACAATTCCTGAGTATCATGGTACGTTACTGTTACAATTTAGAAAATCAATAAAAACTGTGTTTGGCTGTAACGCAGATGAACACGAGTCTCAAATGGGTCGGAATATGATGGAGGTGCTTATGGCATTGGAGGGAAGACCAGAGTCTGAAGCTGGGGTTTAATCATAATAACCTGTTATCAAAAATAAGTGTGAAGGATTTTAACTATTGTATCACATCTTGTAAAGACTGTACTGTAGTAATTATGGGCTTAATCATCACTATGGAACTTCAAGGTTTGAAGGTTTGGTCATAGCATGTTTGTTTTAAATGCCACAGTTGTATACACATCAATTGTGGATGGCAAAAAACCCAAAGGAACAATGAGAGGAATGGTAGAATAAAACAATTATTAAGTATTATTGTACATTACTGTTTCAAGTTTGAAAATCAATAAATATTGTGTTCTGTTGTAACACAGATAAGTCTCACATGGGCTAGAATAATAGGAATATACCTTTAATATACTTTATTGATCGCCTGGAAGCTTCTCTCTACACCAGACACTTTACTAGCCAAGAAGTCTTCAGAGGAAAATTGCAATTTGTGGACAGCCTGGTCACAGTTCTTGGGTAAACTTTCAAAAGCTTTCAGTAAGTCCATCCTCTATTTTGTTTCTGCTTTTTTTTAGATTTCTTCAAAAAGTTGTGTGCTACCCCACCTGTCATGAACAGGAGCCAGGCGCTGTGTAGTTTTGTGATAAAAGTAATACACTTTTTTTGGAGGTGTGCCTTTAATAATTCATATGGTAAAAAATAGATAACCAGCCTGTGGCTTTAAGAAGCCAGGTTCCAAGATGGACGGCCCATCTGCTCAGATGGAAGTAGTGGAGTAGAATGCCTGTCAGTGCAGGGACCACGTGTATCCGACGTCCCAGCATCCCGTCAAGACATGATAAAGCGCATACGCACGAAACATGTTGTCCCGGCAACCGGCCTCTTCCTTTTAAAGCTGCGGCTCCAGCAAGAGTTCCTTCTCTCCGTCTCTCCACATCCGGTGACGTCATCTGACGTCCCGGATGACGTCAAGACTTGCTAAAGCGCATGCGCACGAAACATGTTGTCCCGGCAACCGGCCTCTTCCTTCTAAAGCTGCGGCTCCAGCAAGAGTTCCTCCCCTCCGTCTCTCCACATTGTGGTGACGTCATCCGGGACGCTGGGACGTCGGATACACGTGGTCCCTGCTCTGACAGGCATTCTACTCCACTACTTCCCTCTGAGTGGATGGGCTGTCCATCTTGGAACCTGGCTTCTTAAAGCCACAGGCTGGTTATCTATTTTTTACCATATGAATTATTAGGCACACCTCCATCTAAGGTGTATTACTTTTATCACAAAACTACACAGCGTCTGGCTCCTGTTCATACTTTCCACAAACCGATGTGTTTTTACCATGGCAGCAGTGAGTTTTTTCCCCACCAATCACAGTTGACATATACCATTCACTTATTTCCTTTGGGACACATCTGTGCGCTTTTATCCAGACCGTTACCCCACCTGTCAGCAGCACTTGAGAAAAGGACTTCTGAGAATGGATCCTGATCATCATCAATTGTCACCCAAGGATTAAATAGCCACAAGAGTATGTTGATGTTAAGGGGCATTTTCCTAAAAGTGATCTAAAAATTCTTTGTTTTAGCTTTGCTTATCTTTAGATGATATCCAAACCCAAAACCAAAAATGTGTTCCAACTTCCCAGTCCTTAGAAATGGCAGCTCTATGAGCTTTTCATCCTACATACATATTCTCCAAGAACAGAAATACAACTGTTGATCCTGCCAGCATTCAAAGTCCTTGTAATGTCCGGTGTACTGAACTGATATCTCAAACAATTTTATCAACTTGCCTAGCTTCTTCTGTGAACTAAATTAATATTATTAAGTCCCATCAACTCGAGTCCGAGTCCTGGCAACTCGATGAATTAGCGTTCTAAAAAGACGTCATTGTGCTAGTCTGGCAAGATCCTTCAGTTTAATCTCCACAGATGTAGTCAATGTGTCCATCCACCTAGCAGGCAGTCTCCTTCTTCACCTGGTTCCTTCGATCGTTCAAAACATTATTTCTTTCTCCAGTGATCTCTCTCTTCTGACAGTGTAACCAAAATATGGCAGTCACAACTTCATCATTTGGACTTTAAATGACATAGGCAGTTTGATCTCTTCCAAAATCAATCTAATAGTTCTATGGGCTGTCCAAGGCACACGTAAAATTCTTCTCCAGCACCAAAGCTCAAATATGTCGATCTTCTTTCTATCCTGTCTCAGTAGTGTCCAATTGTCACAGCCGTAATTGGCAACTGAGAAAATGAGAGCTTGGACAAGTCTGATCTTTGTTTTCAGTGTAATTACTCTGCATTTGAAGAGTTTGTTGAGAGTCTTCATGGTGAAGCTACCAAGTGCTATTCTGTGGAATATTTCCACACTGCTGTTTGCTTCCTTTTTTATGAGAGAGCCCAGGAGAATAAAATGCTTTAAAACTTCTATTCTGTCACCGTCAGGCTCAAAAATTTTATATTTTTCTGTGTTCATGATCTTTGCCTTGTTTATATTCAGTTCTAATCCCATGTTACGACTTTTGGCTTTAACTTTTCTTAGTAGATGGAGTTGGGTATGGTGGTTAGATTGGGTGACATTACCCCTGTATATGTACATTAGAGTGAGTGTTGTCACCCTAGGACAGGAAGTGTGTTACTGGCTGGATCACCAGCTGAAAGTACAGGAAAATACCCTGAAAAATGAGAAAACAACTGCAGCTGCCACATCAAAGGACTGGAAAGCTGCAATATATTACATCTTTGTTCTTTTTAAATATCATTTAAAACTAATTATTGTATTGTCATTTTTTTACCCCTGTCCTACTCAATCTAATGCAAATGTAGAAAAAAAATGGCTTAAGTACTTTAACCTCCCTGGCGGTATTCCCGAGTGTGGCTCGGGGTAAAATGTCAGTACCAAAAGCGGTAACCCCGAGCTACATTCGGGCTTACCATGCGGCGCTGCATAGGGATTCCCTGCAGAGCTTACCTTGTCCTGCGCTCCCGCGATGTGTCCCCTGCAGCGTCCCCGGCCATCTCCTCCGGCTGATGCCGGCATCCAACTTCTGTGTTCCGGTCCCTGTGACGTCGGGACGTACGGGCACTGCTGGCGGCGGGAAATTTGAAAATTGCTTTGTCCTGTGCCCTGCCTGCATTTTGTCTGTTCTTTCTGCCTGGAAACTGAGAAAAGTCCATGGTGTCCAAAAAGTGTCCCTTTAGGTCAAAAGCGGGTTTAGATCAGCTAGAGAACAGCGATAGTAAATCAGAACCACTTGCAGAATTGAGTGATAATGATTCGTGGGGGAAATTCGTCATCAGACACTGAAAACGATTTTGCAACTTTGCTCAGCAATTTGCGAACTTGGTGCTATATTTCAAATTTCAGTGTTTTTGGTTTGATTATATTATTGAATTAAATATATTATTATTATATTATTATTTTTTATGATTATTTATTAAATTATAATTTATGATTTCGTGTTTCAAATTTTATCATACCCGGGATGTTTACTAGACTCTTGTTCGGACAGATTTCAGTGAGTTATTCCTAAGAATTACAGCCTACAATAAAAAAAACTACATATTTCCATGCAAAATAATGGTACCGCTTTCAGCACCAAAAATCTGAAATAATCAGACCGCTAGGGAGGTTAAAGCCCAAGGCCACCCACCCCTGGCATGTATTGTTTGCTCTCTGAAGCAAAAAGGTCCTCTTCTTTGGCCTTGGGTTGGCCTCAATGATGCAAAAAACAAAGCTGATGTGATGAAGTCAGTCCTGTCATACTTTGATGTGCAGAGAACCGTGGTGAGGTTCCCTCAAGGAGTGGGCCCATGATATCCTGCACTTGCAGGAAGTGGGTTGACTGATGCTGGGTGTCATTCCACTCTGGTGACATCTAGTGGTAAAATACAATTACTGCTAGGGACACCAAAATGGAGGTACGTATTGCAGTGAAACCCTTTTTAAAAAAACATTTTAAGCCTGGAGGATACTTAAAAATGTTCATAGTGAAAGAAACATTTCCAAATTGTCTTAATAATTGAAATGTTGTTGGTGGCCTTATTGCTCTGCCTACCTTGCTCATGTACTCAGTAGTGTATTTAGGTTTTGTGCTGCCCTAGGCAACACAAAAATCATCTGCCCCCATGGACACTGACCAACACCCCCCCCTTCCCCCTCCCGCGGAGAGAGCCTGACATTGACCAACAACACACCTGCCTTCCATCTGGGAGAGCCTTCCACTACCCCCCTTCTCGGAGATAGACACCCATCTTCACAGCTCCTGACACACTGGAAAAGAGAGTCAGGCTCTACATACACCATCAAGCAGCCCGCAGCCTCTCAGATCCCACCTGGTTCCCATGGTATGTGTTCCTTCTTCCATCCCTTCTTCTGGGGAGAAGTGCTGCCCCCCCCCCCTGAAAAATGCTGCCCTAGGCAAGTGCCTTGTTTGCCTTGTGGTAAATACGCCCCTGCATGTACTAAACTTTTATGTTCTACATAACTGTACGTTATTGGAATGAATATTACAGATGTGCCTTTATTTTCTGTTGTATGTTATACCTTATGATGTTGAGCTGTTTTTGCAGCCTATTTCTTAATAAATTAAAAAGTTTATGAACAAAAAAAGAGTAAAGTAAAAGTAATTGAAATATTATTCTAAACCTCCTTCCTCTTCCCCAAAATGTTTCTACGGCATTCTTTAAAGTTGAACTTCAGGCAAACAACTAAATGCGCACATAAAATACTTTGAATGGTTTAACTTTGCAAATTTTTTTTTCGTTTTTCTTACATCCAGTCTTAAGATTTGCACAGCTCTGCCACACAGCACAGTCCTGTCTGACAGGGCAGCAGACTTGACTTTTCTCTGATGCAGTTAGGCAACATTTAACACCTTTCCAGCCTGTTACTGGAGAAGGAACGGAGAAGAAGCAGATTGATAAGCTCATCTTTCTGTCACTCTGCTCTCTCCTCGTATCAACATGCTCCTTGCACTGGTTGACTCCTTTTTACTACTTTTTACTCCCTCCTTCGGCCCAAGTTTTGCTGTACAGAGATGGAAAAAAAGTTAACACCAATACAAATTCAAGTACTTACACTGCTTGCATTTAAAAACACACACACACACCTAAGGGCTCCATGTACACTGCAGCTGATAAACTCACGTTCAGGAGCTGTTCAGCATTTTTTTCAGCAGCCCCTGAACTCCCCCTAATGTTTTCCTATGTGTCCATATACACATCTTCATTTACAGTCATTTACAGGCAGTTGAGTTTACAACAAACTTGCATTCAGACGTCGATTTTATCAGCGTTTCAAATGCAAAACGTTTGTAAACGCAGCTAAACGCTGCAAATCGCGTTTATAAGCGTTTGAAAAATTGTTTTAACTCTTCTAGTTCTCAATGCTGCCTTTTTTCATCATAAAAAATTCATGCAAAGCGTTTTCAAGGTACTCAAATGGACAAAACACTGAACACAGGATGTTCCAACCAAGCTGTCACACATTGGAATGACCAATTCACACCTCAGACCTCTCCCACCCTTGGAAACAAAACATATGTTAATGACCATTCACATCTCAAATTCCTCCTGAAGACCCCCTGCCAGGTGGCCTTAATGAGTCACTGCACCAGACATCTTTGCCACCCTTGGAAACAAAAGAAATGTTAATGGCCATTCACACCTGAAATTCCTCATGAAGACCCCCTTCCAGGTACCTTAATGACTCCCTCCAACAGACACCTTCCCACCCTTGGAAACAAAAGAAATGTTAATGCGCATTCACACCTCAAATTCCTCATGAAGACCCCCTGCCAGGTATTTTAATGACTCCCTCCAACAGACACCTTTCCCACCCTTTGAAACAAAAGAAATGTTAATGAGCAACTCACACCTAAGCTAATCTCAACACATACTGCTGTCTCTGCTTCTACTCTCTGAATTTCTCTGAAACAGTCTGAAATAGTTAATAATTTACCACTTTTCAGTGCATTCTGGGCATTTGGCAGGTTCTCCTGTGCTTATCTTTAAAAAATGCTTCTAAACACAAACGCGCATAAACGCGGTATGCAAACGCGGCTAAACAGACATTTTTTAACCTATGTTTCCCAGTAATCAGTTTCCATCGTTCAGAAATGTCCTGTGTACATGGGGCCTAAGGGTGTAATCATGAAAATGGAGCTTCTTTAATTTGTGTATTTTATATCTACCTAGAGTTCTGCTTCAATAATGTCAATTTGCTGCACTACCTAAATCCGGGTGATGCTGCCAAATGCGACCTTTTTCTGAGACTGATTTTAGGAACAAGTAGTTCTCTCCCGTCCACCCATATAAATACAGGGCAAATCTTATAAGAGTCTAGCACACAGTATTTACTTTCGATATATTCAATGCAAAATATGACTTTGTACCTTGCAATAATGTGAATGTACATGAGGTTTACTTATGCGAATAAATAAAATATGAAAAAAGTGAATAACATTAGGACCGTCTGTTGCAGAGAAAGTCTAAGAGGTCTATTCATCAAAGTCATAGTCCTAGTAGCCAGTTATGGTTTTTTTGTTTGTTTTCTGCTATGCTTTTTTAATTTAACTTTTTTTTCTCATTCTGGCCAGTTCGCCAAAGTATTATTTGTAGGCTTTGTTTGCTGAATAATGAAAAAACAGAGGAATAGCTTCTTTTATTACTTTATACCTAAGAATGTTTTTGCAGTATTCATGAAATTGTTCCCACAAAAAAAGTTGATTTTTCTGGTCTCTGTGGGTAAAATATAATAGCCAGATGTATGGCATACACCAACTTCATCAATGGGGGCAAAAAGGGGAAATACCCAATGTGCTTCATTTCTGTAAGCAGTGGTGTATTTAGGTTTTGTGATGCCCTAGGCAACACAAAAATTGGCACCCCCCGCAGAGAGAGCATGACCAACCTCCATTGACCAACAACACTCCTGCCTCCCACCTGAGAAAGCCTTCCACTACCACTGCCCCCCATACACCAGCCACCATCCTCCATGGCGAGAGAGAGAAAGTCACTCACCTTTACAGCTCCGGACATCCCCAGGAACGAGAGTCGGGCTGTGCATACACCGTCATGTAACCCGCAGCATCTCTCGGAACCCACCAGGTCCGAGTGTGTCCCTTCTTCCATCCCTTCTTCTGAGGGGCAGTGCTGCTCCCCCTGAAAAAATGCCACCCTAGGCAAATGCCTTGTGGTAAATACACCCATTTCTGTAAGATGTATCACATTTACAAGACTTTATCAGGTGGTGCACTGGAAGAATTAAAGTGGATCTAAACCCAAAAAGTGTAGATTTGTTATGTTATAAGGAACATTTAGAATTGTACCATCAAAAATCTACCTTTTATTTAAAATTCCTCAAGAAAGGTGGCAGAGCACTTCCTGGTATGTAAAGGTGCCTAGGCACCTAGGGCTGCCATCTTTGTTCTGGTAAAATAAGGGATAGGGGGTGGAGCAGGGATGGACCTAATAGTGGGGCCTTTGCTCTGGGTGAGTTGGGGGGAAGGTGAATGTTTTACCTAGTGCTGAAATGACTCCAAAGCAATTCATTACAGTAATCTACATGGCTCATAGTCTTTCATTTAATGGCCTACTGTGACAGAGTAAGACAGAGTTTCACAGACATAATCCACCCACAAAAACTGGATAGAAGAAAACTGGCAAAAAGGGGTGTGGCTAATCTGCTCTGAATATTGGGCATGGCCTAAAGCAGCGGTTTCCAAACTGCAGCCCAGGGGCCAGAGGTGGCCCTTTGTTTGCCTTCATCCCTTGGGGGCACTATTCCTAACTCCATAAACTGGGCAATATTCCCTCCACTGACACCAACATTGGGCCACTGTTCCTTCCACTGACACCAATGATGGGGCACTGTTCTTTTCACTGACACCAATGATGGGACACTATTCCTTCCACTGATACCAATGACGGGACACTATTTCTTCCACTGACACCAACGTTGGGGAACTATTCCTTCCACTGACACCAATGATGGAACACTATTCCTTCCACTGACACCAACGGTGGGGCACTATTCCTTCCACCGACACCAATGATGGGACTCTATTCCTTCCACTGACACCAATGGTGGAGCACTATTCTTTCCACTGACACCAATGATGGGACACTATTCCTTCCACTGACAACAATGGTGGGGCACTAGTCCTTCCACTGACACCAATGACGGAACACTATTCATTCCACTGACACCAATGATGGGGCACTATTCCTTCCACTGATACCAATGATGGGACACTATTCCTTCCACTGACACCAATGGTAGGGCACTATTCCTTCCACTGACACGAATGATGGAACACTAGTCCTTCCACTGACACCAATGATGGGGCGCTATTGCTTCCACTGACACCAATGATGGAACACTATTCCTTCCACTGACTCCAATGATGGAACACTATTCATTCCACTGACACCAATGATGGGGCACTATTCCTTCCACTGATACCAATGACGGGACACTATTCCTTCTACTGACACCAATGATAGAACACTATTCCTTCCCCTGGCACCAATGATGGGGCACTATTTCTTCCACTGACTCCAATGATGGAACACTATTCCTTCCACTGACACAAATGATGGAACACTATTCCTTCCACTGACACCAATAATGGGGCACTATTCCTTCCACTGACACCAATGATGGGGCACTATTTCTACCACTGACACCAACAATAGGATATTATTCTTTCTACAGACACCAATAATGGGGCACTATTCCTTCCACTGACACCAACAATGGGACACTATTTCTACCACTGAAACCAACAATAGGATACTATTCTTTCTACAGACACCAACAATGGGGCATCCACTGTTCCATCCACTGACACCAATGATGGGGCATTATTCTTTCCACTGACACCAACAATGGGGCACTATCCCCTCCCCCCCCACACACAATCCTAAAGATAGCACTGTTTACTTTCACTAACACCAGGACATTTTCTACTCCCATTGGCTACGGTCCAGCCCTCCTAAAGTCTGAAGGACAGTAAAATGGCCCTTTGTTTTAAAAGTTTGGAGACCCCTGGCATAAAATAATATAGCTAAAGGGAATTTATGGTCACAGAATACACTTTCATTTTATAACCTCACCATTGTAATAATAATACAAACAATAATTATTTTTGACAATCCAATATAAGTTTACTTGAAATTATCTCCTTTCATGTTATGAGTTCTGCCTGTCTGCTAGCCATTTCTTTCCATATCTTCCTGGATTCCCTGCATGCTTTTCAGCTTCTCTTCTGCTGTTTACTTTCATTTCTAAGGACTACATATCCCATGGTACCTTGCTGCCTACAGTGATTCAAGTATTGACTCCACCTCCTCCTTTCCTTTCAGCACCTCTCTAGTTCAGAAGGCAGGCTCTTTGACAAGTGTGACACAGCAGTGTGTACTCACAGAGCCGACTTGGACACACATGGAGACCATTCTCTTCTATGGGGGGCCGGATTTTAAGGGACCGCCAACTGCCATTCAATCCGCTGAATAGAAGGGGAACGGATCCCCATCCATCATTTTTTGGAGGATCGGATTGGATCAGATTGGATGTAGGTGGGTGTAAACGGATACATGTCTGTTTACGGCCACTGCTCCATAGAGGAGACTGGAAGTTCCGATTGGGACCACCTGGGAGAAAAAAATTGCCTGACGTTGGTATTTAATGGGAGAAAAAATACCCAAAGTCAGCAGTCAGTGTAGCCCCAGTATTCAGCACTCCAACTTGTTGCTGCATGGACCGGGCTGTCACTGAAATGCCACACTGCAGCTGTTCTCCCTCCCCTTGGCTGCCAGCGAGAAGAGGAGACAGAGTTGACAGAGGACATTTGTAAGGTTGTGCTGCAGTCAATAAGAGCCAGAGGAGAGATTGCTGACAATGTTGTCATCTATGGCCAGCTTTAGCCTAAAAAATGGAGAGAATTGATTTGACTGTTTCGATTCTCATTGACTTCAACTAGGCATCTTAACTTCTGATACGTCCCTCCAAACCTCCCCAAACCAAACCCAGGCGTATGTGAAATAAATACCTTGGCTTGCTAATTAGCTTTTGCAATAAATACCTTGGCTTGTTAATTTGATTTTGCCGTGTTTTGCATTTTTTCACGGCCGCAGTCAGGGAAGGCTAGTGTTCATGTAGCCTTAAATGCAAAAGCATTATTGGTGGCCATCTGATCTTTTCCGAAGTGGAAGACCTGAGTTTAGAAAGAGTTAATTGCCTGATTCTCTCCTTCAGTGCAGATTTGGTTGGTTGAACACCCAATGACCAAGGCATTGGTCATGGAATCCCTGTTAAAGGGGAAGACTAGCATTCAGACAGAGTTATTGACTGGCTGATCTGCCCCTTCAGCAGAGGTCATCGAATGAGCGTCTAAACCCTAAGGAATTGGTCATGCAATCTCTACTGAAGAGGATGAGCAGGGTCTGGACAGACATGTTGACTGGTCAGTCCATCCTTTAACCCACAAAATTTCAGAGCCATAGGTAACATTCCATGCCTTGTGTAACGGAACCGGAACCCAGACCGCACTGAGTTTTTCCGTTATTCCACAGCTTCCCTGTCCGAACACCATCCACAGACCACACCCTTGAAATCCCTCAGGAAAATAGACAGCACCCAGCTCTTCTTAATACAGAAAGCCAACTCATTTATTTTAACACAAAACACAGGATATATACAGAGGGTGGGGAAACACAACCAGGAACAGGAAATACATCATCACCCCTCCCCATCCCACCAAGACACAGAACAATGGGATGAAGCACATGGCAAAGGACATTGACCAACCCCCACACCAATACACAAACAGTACATCCCATAATAGTTGGCTGGCCAGCAAGGCACAGCACAATGGGGGGTAGCACATGGCAAACAAACAATGGACAGCCATGTGGCCTAGACAAAGGACAACACACAAATGCACAATACTGGGACATTCATATGTACACCCTGTACCCTTAAACAGGCACAGGGTGGGTTAAACACAATGATTTGGGGAGATGATACAGAGGTCCCCCCACCGCCAAAAGTCACTCCCGTCACACCTTGTATTATTCCTTCTGAGTTTAAATGAGCATGGCGAGCAGGAAAGCGAGAGGTCTTTAATAAAAGATCCACTTTTATAGAAAACTTCACTCCAAAACATGCTGATGTATAGCATTTCTATTTCTTGTGAAGCTATGGGACCCGTTAGAAGTTGACATTCTGCAGGCAGTGTGAAGACACTTGAGACTAGGGGTGATCTTTGAGAGAGAAGCTTCTCTATTGCTCTAATTACTGACCAGAGACGACTTTGGCTCTGCACATATATCCCTGTAATTACTGGTTCTCTGTGTTGCTGTTGTAGTGGCTCATCTTCTTGCCTTCTCTAGGCTCAGGGTCAATTCAGAAATGTCATGTTTGTTTTCTAGAACATAGAGACGGCAAGTCGAGGTAAAACATCGGCATTTGTTTTTTAATTCCTGGTTCCTGCAATGTTGTGATGGATGGACTAGATATTATAACAAATAATGATACACAAAGTCACTGAAGATAAGGCTCATTATGTGTGTATGAATGAGGCCTAATGGCGCTCTTTATGCTACCAAAAAAAATTTGTTTACCAGGGTGGACCATGGGTAATTTCCACCTTTCCTTGACAAACTGCTTTTTAATTTTTCATAATTAGCATGAAAAGAAGCTTTGTGTTTGATTGATGGGTATATCTATAAACTCTGAATAACTGATGAGTCTAATTGTACCAGCCAGCATGTTTGCCTCCATCTCTTTAGAACAATCGGACCTTGTGCGCATGGCCTTCAGCTTGTATAAGAGCAGTGTGTAAAGCAAGCCTTTACAAATTATTTGCCATTTCTTCCAGCTTTGAATAGCTGACATTTTTTTAGCACCCTTCAACTCAAATTTGTGGACATTAAACACACTTATTGGGAACTCAGGGGAGAACCATACTCTGATAGGTGGCTCTAGTTGTCTGTGTCCTCATGGTTGTCCCACAGCACTGCAACTCCTGTTCCCATGGTTTTCATCACTCAGACCTGGAGGCTCAGGAGGTGAAGACAAGCCTGTTGGTGGTAGGAACTCAGGGGCTTCCTCCTGGGCACATTGTCAGTAAAGCTGGCCATAGATGAATTTATTCTCGGCCAGTTCAGAAGGGACCGCCCAGGATTCAATCCATTTTTGGGCAAGCTGGTTTTACTGAAGTTGATCCACTGATAGTACAGCCAGCTTGTCGGAATTTTTTCCAGCAGCTATAGCCACCAACAGTGATCATTGTGTTTTGCCAGCAGGGAAGGCTTCCCACAGGAAGAACACAATAGCACTTTGGAAGGGATTCCACCATCAACACTGACTATGTTGATGGGGGAAGCAATCAGTTTTCTTTCCATCCACCAGTGGTGAAAGGAAAGAAAAATTCATACTCTATGGGATGCTGGCAAACTAACTGCTGCTAAGGCTGGCAAACACACACATACACTGAGGCTTTGGGAGAGAAAGAGGTTGGAAACTGGATGAAGGATCAAGCCACACCAAAATCACAAGTGACAAGTATTTTTTTTTCTTTTAATGGCAGGTGTTTGAGTTGTTTTACCACTGAATTATCCAATAGATTGTGACCCTATGGAATGTAAAGCAGTCCCAATTTCTTTACAAAATTTGTATTGAATTTTAACATAAGAGGAGAACAAAACTTTGAAAAGAATGGTAGACAATTGACATGGCACCAAACTTTCCAGCCATGGGTGAAACAAGACAGAAAACCTGAACAAAGTAGATGAAGTTAAAAGTAATTCAAATTAAAGTGCTCAATGGGTCAAGAGATCCAAAGGGACTCTCAAGACCAACAAAAGCTGAGGTATTTATGCCTTTCTCTTGGGTTAGTATATAAAAACAATTGGGACTTCAAGGGACAAAACACTTACTATGTGGTCCAGTATAAAGAAAGATGGGTATGACGTGTAAACCCATCCATAACTGAAAGGGTAACAGATTGCCAGAGGGTCAACAAGGATACAAAGGGGGTTGGGGAAGTGGAGCAAAAGGAGAAAGTCTTGAACAGGGATTAAGCTACTAAAAGAAAAAGGATATTTTCAGTAGACATTTATTAAGGGTTGATTCATTCCTCCGCTTTATAGGCAGTTTCCTGCTCTTA
The DNA here is from genome assembly GCF_062004578.1 of Staurois parvus. NCBI lineage: Eukaryota > Metazoa > Chordata > Amphibia > Anura > Ranidae > Staurois > Staurois parvus. The sequence continues at coordinate 871,688 of NW_028318206.1, forward strand.
GGAGTCCTCCAGGGTGAAATTGAATATTGCAGAGGAGAAGCAGATCAGTAAAAGGCTACCTGATCACAGAACGGTCATCAAAAGACAGGCCCCAGGCAGTCACCCAGATCTCTACACATTAGATATGCTTTATGCTAATAGAAGACCACAGAAAGGCTAAAAAAAAGTGTCGTAGGTGAAAGCCAGTCGGGTTTAAGGGAGCTGATTTCATCTCTGAGACAGATAAAACCTCAGACTGATGAGATGGATTGAATCATTTTATGTTGAAGCAGAGAGAACTGATCTCCCCTGCTGGGCTGAAGAAAATGCTGCTGCAGATTTAGAAACGGAGATGGACACTAAAACGAGCTTATTTTCTGAATGTTTTTTCTCTCTTGAGGGCTTTAGGTGATAGACTTCTCAATGGGAATGCAGGAAAAAGAGCAGACCACCCTTTTTTAACCTCTCAAACACCACCACCACCACAAAACCATCATTCAAGGCCATACTCACCAGTAGGCACCCATGGGCCAGTGCCTAAGGCAACAGGCTAGGAGGGGTGGCTGTACTGCTGGTCACATATGTACAGTATATGTTTATTTTCTTCAAGCTGCTTTCTAGGCAGAAATATAAGACACAATTAGTGCAGCTTCAGATTTGTTAATACATCATTCTAAAGCAATGTTGCATGTGCAACATTTCGGAGCTGTGCAGGACCCCTTCATCAGGCTTAAGATGATTAGTGGAGGTTGCGTTCTATCTTTCATGACCATGATCAAGTAATATGGTCCCTTGTTGGGTTGCCACCAGGGGTGTGAAATGTTGAAGCCAGTCACAAGATATTGTCAATATTCCCATTGTACATGTTCATGGAATACACTTAAATGTAACAGGTGCAGCAGCAACTACCAGCAGGAGACTGGAAACCTCAATGCACATATTTGCCAGAACACCACGGATCATCAATTATTGTCTGAAACTTTTATTGAAGAAGGATTACATCACATAGAACCAAGTGCAACATTTCGGAGCTGTGCAGGACCCCTTCATCAGGCTTATGATGATTGGTGGAGGTTGCGTTCCATCTTTCATGACCATGATCAAGTAATATGACCCCTTGTTAGGTGGCTACCAGGGGTGTGAAACGTTGAAGCCAGTCACAAGATATTGTCAATATTCCTATTGTACACGTTCCTGGAATAGACTTAAATGTAACAGGTGCAGCAGCAACTACCAGCAGGAGACTGGAAACCTCAATGCACATATTTGCCAGAACACCACGGATCATCAATTATTGTCTGAAACTTTTATTGAAGAAGGATTACATCACATAGAACCAAGTGAAACATTTCGGAGGCGCACAGGACCCTTCAATGGGCATATGATGAGAATACACCGGACTCACATTGTGACGCAAAGAAGCATCTGAGTTTCCAAGAGCATGGCTGTGTATGGCCATTCACTTACATTGCAGGTTGTACGTGGCACATTCACCACCCTGGGTGCCACAAAGTGTCGGGAAGTTATGCTAGGAATACATTATGCCAAACAAAAAACCCTGTGTGTGTGAAAGCTTAAAAAAACCATTCAGTTGGCCTGTAACTGCTCCCTGAGATAAAAACTACATCCTAATCTTTAACTAACCTGCATTTCTTTAAATTCCAAATCCATGATGACCCCAAAATTGCCCGGTACATGGTCAGATCGGGTGCTTCCTTTAAGAACCCCGCCATAGCATTTTTTCTCCCTTCAGCTTTTCAGCATAATTGTAGCCGGTGTTCACTGATCTTCCATCTAATGTGATTAGGCAGCTGACTTCGCTCGGCACGTTCTAGAACAGCGTGTGGCTCCGTCATCTTTACCTTCCTTTCCTAGTGTAAAGGCCAAATAGCGGTGTTGCCATAGCAATCCATCCGATATTTTCACGGCAATCTCAATCTAGTCTACACTGGGAAAATGACAGGGTTTGGTTGCTAGGGGCAGCACCACTTTGTTTATAAGGCTACTCGTGGTTCCTTGTGGTTTTCTAGTCTGTTATTTATCTGAAAATTGCTGTAAGTGTCTGTAAACACATAGCTACACTAGCCTTTTCACAGAGGTGTTTATGTTACTATATTTTGTTCAAAATGGGCAAAACAGGATACATGTGGTTATATGTATGCGTACGCTCAGACTGTACATTATTCCTGTGATCAATTTGATGGGTTATATTTATGCATATACAGTATACTATGGATCTTACATCGGGATCTCAAGGCAATGTAGTTAACTCAATACTGCAATTGAATTACAATGTAGGATCCACAAAAGCCCATTTCACAAAGCAATATAATATATGTGTATATGCCTGCATGTATGTATGTATGTATGTATGTATTGTGACAGTGCTGCGCCCTGCTACTGTGTAAAAAGAGGCAAATGGCACATGGAATTTTCAGGGATTCAGACTAAGGGGCTCCAGAATGGCTATTATGAGTTGAGAAAATTGTTTTTTCTCCAGCTTTTTGTAAATTCTGAATTGGGTTCTGGAGCCCAGAGGCTTCAGAAAGTCTGGGGAGGAACAAAGCCTCTAATCCTATGCCCAGGTCTTATTGGAGACCAAAAAATGGCCACTGCCCCAGTCTATAACTGGCTTTACAGCAAGGAACACATGGACAGGCGATGCATGTCAAACAACAAAAGAGAAAAGTTCCCAGCTCACACTTGCCAGCCAGCTTGCAAACAAACTGAATTAACCTGTCTAACAGTATGCGTTAAAAACAGGGGTTTAGTTGGAACACATTTGGAAATACATGCATAAGCTACAGAGCCTCATCACGGCACCCCAATTTTCTGTAGTTCCTAACTCTACAAATTTTGAGAGCCCCCATAGTAGAGGCACATGTATTTAATGAATAGACCAAGAGCAGATAAACCTGAGGGAGCCCATCCCTCCTTAAAGGTATAGGAGCGCACCGGACACCCAGCATGTAGCACAATGGCAGCTAGGGTGTCTAGTGCACTTATTGGAGACCAGCAGGCTGTGTATTCACAGCCCTTATCATCAAGCACCTGATAGTAGTTCTGGGATCCACCCGGGAAACAGAAGGTCCCCAGCCCAGAGGCCAAGGCAAGGGCCAGAACAGCAGGGAGCTACAGCAGAAAGAGCCAAGAGAGAGGTGCAGAGTCATGCGTGACCCCACTGGTGCTGAGAGATGGTCTGAGAGACCAGACCAAAGGCCTAGGTTTGAGGTGTGAGCAATGGCGCTGTGAACGGAAGCCAAGAGACTTAGACATGTTTATCCCAATGTGTAATATTTGTTTTTATTGTTCATGTGGGGACTGCCCCTATTTCTGAAGTGCATAAAAACCTGTATTTCTGTTCAATAAACAGTTCCAGTTTGCACCTCAGCTAGTGTTGTCTATTAATTGGGTGCAATACCCAGCTATAATACCTTGGTCCTGTGTCCCAGTGGCGAGAAAGCAGTTCCATGATGGAAGCACTCAAGAGGGGTGCCATCGGAATGTTGTTTAATGCAAAAGACATATCTCCTGAAACCGAGTCTGTGTAGGGAATATAGCAACTTGTTGATTTGATAAAACCCACAGGCATTTTAACGCATCATGTTTTAGAAATAGAATCTAATGCTGTTTATTCCAGCTTGACAGATACATAAGATGTTTTTCTGGGTTTTCCTTTTGGTAAAAAGGAATGCCTTTCCCAAGCCTGTATTCTGTATAGGCAGGAATTGAAACTAAAATTGCAGCATTGTGGAGTTGAGAGAGGCAAACTAGGCTGAACTATCCTGTTAAGAAAGAAAGGGGTACATTGTAATATAACAACACACAGTATAACAATGTTAAAACAGGCAATAATAAAACAGGGAGCCAGTACAAAAGGTACGTATTGGCATCTAGGGGGATTGGCTTAGAAGCAGGGGCGGACTGACCATTTGGAAACTCGGGCACTGCCCGAGGGCCTGGGGTCAGTAGGGGGCCCCATGAGATGCCCCTGGTACCTTTTTCATAGGCTTTTTTGAGTTTGGTCAAGGACACAGGGGCCCCATGATCCCCTATTGCCCGGGGGCCCCATGAGTTGTCAGTCCGCCCCTGCTTAGAAGTGAATCCCTACATGGCAATGTCTCAGCATTTCTGCAAAGCGGTAATGCTATCAGCTCCCTCTTGCCATCCAAGCACTCAAGGAAGCCCCCAATAAACCTGCTTATCAAGCAGGCAACCTGCTATAGTGTCCTCATTGCTCAGCTTCCCCTAAGCAGTCACAAATTCACAAGACAGAGAGCAGAGAAGAACCAGGTCCCAATTCCCAACAGGGATACAGGTCACCCACTCGACTAATTTGTTGGGCTTGGCAGGACGTGGCATTCAATAGAAGGCCTAATTTCTAATTACCATGGCAGCATGGCAAATGGGATTGTCCAGCCCTGCTGCAAACTAGAAGATCTAGATAAATGGTCATTGTGACATAAAGGGATTAATTTTACAGCCCTGTCTGTAGGATTAGTGATAGAAGGGATGACATGTAAAATCCCTCTGTAAAGGCTGTGCTGTACATCACCCATCTTGTAAGCCACATAGGCTCTCTTGGGAAATCTGTTTCATCCTCTGCCAAGTGGGACGCCTACTATTATATATTCTTGTGTGTTGTGCAGTGAAGGAGGAAATACTCGGCGTTAATCCTTTGCAATGGTGCCCAAGCACATGGCCACCAATGCTGTTTATTTAAACATTCTCCTGCCTACATTTTGGCATAGATTTACTTAAGAGACCTGTACCAATTCAAAACTGGGTAGAAGGACTAGAAACCTGTCTGTCGGAGTCTGGCCTGAATGGGCAAAACACGGTTTTGCTTTAACCTCCCTAGCGGTCTGATTATGTCAGTATTTCTGTGCTCAAAACGGTACATTGTTTTCAATGGAAATATGTTGTTTTTTTATTGTAGGCCTGTAATTCTTGAGAATAACTCACTGAAGTCTGTCTGAACAAGAGTCTAGTAAACATCCCGGGTAGGATAAAATTTGAAACACGAAATCATAAATTATAATATAATAAATAATCATAAAAAATAATAATATAATAATACATTTTATTCAGTAATGTAATCAAACTAAAAACACTGAAATTTGAAATATAGCGCCAGTTCGCACATCACTGAGCAAAGTCGCAGAATCGTTTTCAGTTTCTGATGACGAATTTCCCCACAAATCATTATCACTCAATTCGGCAAGTAGTTCTAATTTACTATTGCTGTTCTCTAGCTGGTCTAAAACTGCTTTTGACCTAAAGGGACACTTTTTGGACACCATGGACGCCAGTTTTCATGCAGTAAAAACAGTAAAAGTGCAGGCAGGGCACAGGACAAAGCACTCGGGACAAAATGATTGTCAAATGGTTTGATGCAGTAATGTAATACTATCAGATTTTAGTGTATTATGTGTATGTAAATTTTTTAATTTTTTAATCTCCCGCCGGTTCCATCCCCCATACGTCCCGACGCTCGCAGGGAAAAGAACCCGGAAGACGGATGCCGGCATTGGCCGGAAGACGGATGCCGGCATTGGCCGGAGGACATGGCTGGGGATGCAGCGGGAGGACAGCGCAGGTCCGCGGGACAAGGTAAGTGATTAAGGGATCCCAGAGCAACGCTGCAGTGTAATCCCGAGTGTAAATTGGGGCTACCGCTTCTGGTACTAAAACTTAACCTCAGGAATACTGCCAGGGGGGTTAAGGGCTCATGTACACTGCAGCTGCTAAACAGACATTCAGGAGCTGTTGAGCATTTTTTTCAGCAGCCCCTGAACTCTCCTTTATGTTTTCCTATGTGCCCATGTACACTATATCGTTTACAGTCATTTACAGGCAGTTGAGTTTACAATTGGTTTTTTGAACCCATCAAAATTGCGTTCAGGAGTAGATTTTACCGGCGTTTTAAACGCCAAACACTTGTAAATGCTTGTAAATGTGGTTAACCGCGTTTACAAGCGTTTGCGTTTAGACGCTTTTTTTGATAGGTCCATATCCAGATGCTGTCCAGAGCCTTTTTTCTTCATCAAAAATGCACGCAAAGCATTTTCCATGTATTCAAATGGACCCGGTACACCAGCGCAGTCAGTTCCAGGTTTCCCGTGAAGGAAAAAATGGTAGAACGTGCCGCAAATATATTGTATGTCTTTAAAAATACAAATCTACGTTTTTGGAATGCGTTTACAAATATATATAAAAATATATGTTAAAATTACTTTTTTATATGTTAAAACAAATCTGAAGAATATATTTAAAAAATATATTTTTTTTTTATTGTAAATTTTCATTAACCTCCTTGGCGGTGTTCCCGAGTGTAGCTCGGGGTAGAATTTCTATACCAAGAACGGTAACCCCGAGCTACACTCGGGCTTACCATGCAGCGTTCTCTGGGGGTCCCTGCAGCACTTACCTTGTCCTTCGCTCCCACGATGGGTCCCCTGCAGTGTCCCCGTCCATCTCCTCCGGCGGATGCCGGCATCTGGCTTCCGTGTTCCGGTCCCCGTGACGTCGGAACGTTCGGGCGGCGGAACCGGCGGAAAATTTGAAATTTTTAAAAAATGACATTTTTGCTGTCATTGCTGTTTCACTGCATTTCACATACATTTTGTCCCCACTGCTTTGTCCTGTGCCCTGCCTGCATTTTGACTGTTCTTTCTGCCTGGAAACTTAGAAAAGTCCATGGCGGCCAAAAAGCGTCCCTTTACGTCAAAAGCGGTTTTAGAACAGCGATAGTAAATCAGAACCACTTGCAGAATTGAGTGATAATGATTTGTGGGGAAATTCGTCATCAGACACTGAAAACGATTTTGCGACTTTGCTCAGCGATGTGCGAATTTGCCTCTGTATTTCAAATTTCAGTGTTTTTGGTTTGATTATATTATTGAATTAAATTTATTATTATTATATTATTATTTTTTATGATTATTTATTAAATTATAATTTATGATTTCGTGTTTCAAGTTTTATCATATCCGGAATGTTTAATAGACTCTTTTTCGGACAGATTTCAGTGAGTTATTCCTAAAAATTACAGCCTACAATTAAAAACTACATATTTCCATGCAAAAAAATGGTACCGCTTTCAGCACAAAATTCCTGACATGATCATACCGCCAGGGAGGTTAAAGGCCAAAGCCCGTTTTTTCAGAACTAAATTACAACACTTTAGGTGTGAACGTTGCAGTGAAAGAAATCCACAATCAATATAAAAGAGAACAGAAACAAAAGCAATATGAACATAATTAGACAGCATGGTAAACTGTACAATACAAAAACAGAAGATGACATAAACCTGCACATTGTTGGGGGACAGTAGTTGTCAGAGGCTTGGTAAGTAAATAGGTATCTGAGCTATATAAGGGGGGGGGAGGGGGAAGGGAAGAAATTATACCAAAGGGAGAAAGATCCCCTGGTTCCCAATCTTCCAATATTTTTTTAACATATATTGAATATGGCCAAAATTGTAGCATTTCAAATATATGTCAATATATCTGGGAAGAATATTATTGAACTGTATTTGAAATATATTTTTCTTCCATATGGGCTTTTACAGCCCAGTGCATATGCCAAACTGGGAATAGGGTTTGGTTTGCCCATAGAGAATGATGGCAGTAGACTCAATTCATTAACCTAAAACTATTTTTTGCCAAATCAAATTATAATTTTTCACATCTGAGAGCTGAAAATACTCTCATTGCTGAATATAATGATTGTTATGGCAGATAACACGTGTTATAGCTCAGTGAATGGAACCTAATTCCCATCTTCACCTTGGCACAAGTGCTCGGCAGAATTGCATTTTCAGCCTATTGCCCATGCCAAGCTGTGGGATCTACCAGTGCTGGGCAGGCATGACAGTTCTCAGTGACATCTAATGATCTGAGGAATGCTCTCCTTTGTCCACATGCTGTGGGATTGGGGCCGTTAATAGCTGTAACCCTATTTTTAAATTAGGTATATGGGAGATTTCTCACTTGCCAAAGTATTTGCACATTTGTCCTTCTAGTTCTGAGATTTATACAGCTTTATAAGCACAATCAGTCTCATGAACTGATTTTCTTTAACGGCAATAAAGCAGCATGGCCTGGAGAACTCCCTACCCCAGACTGTGATGGGTTGGACAATGAAGGAACAGAAAAAGACTGATAAAGTCATCTCTCTGCTCTCTCCAGCACATGTAAAGGTAGAACTCCTCATTGGCCCTAAGTACTGGCCTTTCATCTCCAAGTCTGAGTGCTTTTATAATGGGGTTTAAAAGAAGCTGAAATCAGATCAAATTGGTATTTATACTAGGTGGATTGAACAACATTTTTAATCAATAGATAACTGTATTCATTGGTGTTTTTTTAATATCTGTCTGGAATTCAGCTTGAAGTCTCATTCACATGGGCATACCAACACGTTCACCCATGCGAAAGGCTATTTTCAGCTGCCCAGATGCACAGGTGTTCCATGCAGGGATTCAGGCAGCCCATTGAAATCAATACTGGCTGCACAGACCTAAATGGGCATCATTGAGTGCATATCCATGCGGGTCTGATACAGGGATCAGAACAGTCTGACCTTACCCTATCCAAAACAAACAACAAAAGTTTTTTCTTCAGTTCTATTCTTTAAAGTAGAATTTCAGGCTAAACCTAACTAGTCTTAAAAATGTTCCCTCCTCCCTCCTAACACCTATACTGACTAACCTGTGTAAGATAGATCTGTATATACTTACCTATTTTCAGCCTACTCTGGTCAGGTCACGTGATCTCCCCTGTGTCAGCCAATGGCAGCTGCAGGGGAGACAATGGCTGGGAATGCCTGGGAGCGGTGAAATCACCCTGCAGGGGAAAGGAAGGACTGCTCGACAATGGGTGGGAATGCTTGGGAGCGGTGACATCACCCTGAAGGAGAGAGGCAGGAGCGCTCGACAATGGCTGGGAATAACTGGGAGCGGTGACATCACCCTGCAGGGGAAAGGAAGGACTGCTCGACAATGGGTGGGAATGCTTGGGAGCGGTGACATCACCCTGAAGGAGAGAGGAAGGAGCGCTCGACAATGGCTGGGAATAACTGGGAGCGGTGACATCACCCTGAAGGGGAGAAGAAGGCGCACTCGATAATGGCTGGGAATGCCTGGGAGTGGTGACATCACCCTGAAGGAGAGAGGAAGGAGTGCTCGACAATGGCTGGGAATGCCTGGGAGCAGTGACATCACCCTTCAGGGGAGAGGAAGGAGCACTCGACAATGGCTGGGAATGCCTGGCAGCGGTGACATCACCCTGAAGGGGAGAGGAAGGAGCACTCGACAATGGCTGGGAATGCCTGGGAGCGGTGACATCACCCTTCAGGGGAGAGGAAGGAGCACTCGACAATGACTGGGCATGCCTGGGAGCAGTTACATCACCCTGAAGGAGAGAGGAAGGAGCACTCGACAATGGCTGGGAATGACTGGGAGCGGTGACATCACCCTGAAGGGGAGAAGAAGGCGCACTCGATAATGGCTGGGAATGCCTGGGAGTGGTGACATCACCCCGAAGGAGAGAGGAAGGAGTGCTCGACAATGGCTGGGAATGCCTGGGAGCAGTGACATCACCCTTCAGGGGAGAGGAAGGAGCACTCGACAATGGCTGGGAATGCCTGGCAGCGGTGACATCACCCTGAAGGGGAGAGGAAGGAGCACTCAACAATGGCTGGGAATGCCTGGGAGCGGTGACATCACCCTGAAGGGGAGAAGAAGGTGCACTCGACAATGGATGGGAATGCCTGGGAGTGGTGACATCACCCTGAAGGTGAGAAGAAGGCTCACTCGATAATGGCTGGGAATGCCTGGGAGTGTTGACATCACCCTGAAGGAGAGAGGAAGGAGTGCTCGACAATGGCTAGGAATGCCTGGGAGCGGTGACATCACCCTGAAGGGGAGAGGAAAGAGCACTCGACAATGGCTGGGAATGCCTGGGAGCGGTGACAGCACCCTGAAGGGGAGAGGAAGGAGCACTCAACAATGGCTGGGAATGCCTGGGAGCGGTGACATCACCCAATAGGCTTTCTATGGCCCATCCCTTATTGGCACTCCCCCTTCTCCTCTGCAGCCACCACTGACTGACACAAGTGAGATCACGTGACCAGAGCATCCTGAAAAAAGGTAAGTATATACATCTTTCTTACAAATCTACGTCAGCATAGGTGTTACGAAGGGGTAGGGGACATTGTTAAGACTAGTTAGGTTAAGCCTAGAATTTTACTTTAGGGTTCTTGATAATGCCAAATGACTACTGTATTACAGGTTCTTTGAAAATGGTTTGAAACTTTTAAAATGATTTGTTCCTACCTTGTAGAGTGTCTCTTCCCTTTACATTCATTTGCAGAACTTGCTCATTACATCCCATGGTACAAAGTAAGAAAAAGAAAATACTTGTTGGTTTTCATCATCTGTATTGAGTTTGGAAAACACCATTTATACATATGACTGACTTCATACAAAGCTATGTAGACTAAAAACCACTGTATACAGGCATATACAAGGGTCCACTGTTATAGAGCTCTTGTCCATGCCTTGATGTAGATGATGTTTTTTCCCAGAATCCTTTGTGCTCAGCACTTGTCACTTCCAGTCAGGAATGAGCCATGTCTACATGTTGTGTCATGGCCCTATTCTATACAGTGTAGCAAAACCCAGACTGTTTACTTTAGAAATAAATGACGCCATTTTCCATCTTCAAGTCAATTTGTGTTCTGTTTGTGCCGTGGCTCAATGTTGTGATTATTAAAGAACAACTCCACTGAAAATAATAACTGGTATTTGACTGCAAAAAAAGTCGTTGAAATCTATAGATTATACAGAATTTTTTTTTATCAGGTTATACATTTTATTCATTTCTATATCTTTCTGATCTGTACTCAGACAAAAAAAAAAGTGTATACTTTTCTACTGGATCAACTGGGGGTATAGGATTATAACTTTTTTTTTTTATGGTTGAACTGGATGGATGTTTGTCTTTTTTCAGCCAGACTAACTATATACATTTAAAAAAATAAATAAATAAATAAATCAGACAGACTCAATGTACCACTTGGTCTTTTTTCTGCTGTCCCTTTTCTATGAATCTATGACTGCAGGGACAGGTCTTGCTCCAGCAGTAAATGGTCACTTTTTCTAAGAACCTCATTAGCACACCACTGAACTAACACGTGTTTGTGTGAAACGCGTCTACTGCTCCTCTGTCCTGTCTTGAAGCTGTCATGTTCTTATCATATTGCATGTAAAGGATTCCAATAAAAGATTTCATCCACCACATTGCTGTTTGTGCGGCCAACCATTCTGTTTTTTCATCACACCACTGAATTAGCACCACCCATGAGCAACCCCTAGACTTTATCTACTTACTCCTGATTGGCTAGGAGAAGTCTGCTGCATTCAGCAGTCTCCTCCCAGTTATGCCCACCAGTGACAGAAAAATGGAATGTTTCTAGAACCCTTAGGAAACAGTCTCCACGTGATACCTGATATAGTTGCCGATTCCTCTTCATCATGGTGCAGATTATCTTGATGTTTGATCTAAGTGGATGCTTTATTTGACCAAATAAAGTGATATTGTTGCTGACATCTTTTTGTGTTCTGCTGCTTATGTTCTCTTCTCTGAAGCTGGGCCTTCCCTAGGTGGCTTTTTTGTGGACACTGTATCTTGATGTATGGATGATGCCTGTTCACTCTTAAAGGAAACAGAGGACTATACATCGCCAAGTACTTTCTCCATTTGATTTTCAGATGCCGTAAGACTTTATGAACTTCAATATTGATATAGTCTATTGTGCCTTCCATCTTGTTACCTATACACCTTGCCTACATCCTCCTGTAACACCAGTTCACGTTTCGTGCTACAGTTGTATGTTTTGTTCTTTGCTATTGGGAACCTAGAGTAAACAGTTTATTTCAGTTACTTGAGTCACCTTTCCACATTGTAATCATATCCCCCCTCAAGTGCCTCTTCTTCTGAGTGAATAATTGTAATCTGTCCTCTAGCTGAGATCCTGCCTTCGCTAAACTCTTTCTAATTCAACACCTTTCCTGAGGATTGGTGATCGAAACTGAACAGCATATTCAAGATGAGGCTGAAGAAGTGCTTGTAAAGAGGTAGAATTATTGATGTATCTCTTGTCTGTATGCCCTTTTGTCAGGACCCAGTTCTGAACCTGTGACCTCTGTTGTGTCTGGTGATTTCTCTTCCCTATCTGAGATACTAGACAGCATCCTGTCTGATCCATTGAACAATCCTGCCTTGTGCCTTGTTTCTGCTGATCTTTGAACCCCATGCTCCTTCCATGAACTTATTTATTTATTTATTTCAGGTACTTATATAGCGCCGTCAATTTACACAGTGCTTTACATACATATTGTACATTCACATCAGTCCCTAACCCTCAAGGGGTGTACAATTTAAGGTCCCTAACTCACATTCATACATACACATACTAGGGCCAATTTAGACAGGAGCCAATCAACCTACCAGCATGTCTTTGGAGTGTGTGAGGAAACTGGAGTACCTGGAGGAAGCCCGTACAGGCACAAGGAGAACATGCAAACTCCAGGCAGGAGGTGCTGTGGTTGGGATTTGAACCAATGACCCTAGTACTGCCAGGTAAAAGTGCTAACCATTTAGTCACTGTGCTGCCCTTTCCTATTTAAGCCTTGCCTTTGCTCCTCTGGTTTGCCAGATTATTTTGCTTTCTGCAGCCAACAATGTTGGTCTTGATGTTCGAGTCGAGTGTTTGTGTATTCAGCGAACACATGAATAGTAAGGGCGTTCGGCGGGCTTATTGCTCGCCGCGCCCCACAGTGCCCTGCCCTCTTGCAGTGCATTGAGATTGGCCAAAGCAATGCGCCTGGCCACAAGTTAGGTGCAATGCTTTGACCAATCACAGCTCAATGCACTGTGAGAGCCAAAACTGGCCAAAGTGTCGGTGAGACCCACACTATATAAGGCTGCTTACACAGCAGCCTTGTGTATCATGTTGGTGGAGTTAGGTGAAGATAGGTAGTGGTGTGTTAGGAAGCAGTGATGTGTAGTCAGTGTAGTGTGGTGTTGTGAAGAGCAGTGTAGTGGTGTCAGTGAAGTGTCAGTGTTTTTGCAGCACTTCTACATCACCACAGTTCCCATTTTTTTTCTTTGTTAAATTTTTTTTTTTGCTGCATCAGGTTCTGTTGCTGCATCATTAGTGTTCCCCCTTCTGCATCTGCAATGGTTTCCTTTTTTTTTTTGGCCTTCTGAATTTTATCTTCATCATCAGCAAAAAAATTTCTCCATAATTGCTGTTCCTCCTTCTAAGTCACAGGTATTTTTCCTTCTGTGTCAACAGTGGGTATGACAGGTACATGTAATTTCGATTTTTTCATTTTATTTCTAATTTTTAACAGCAGGACCCATTCCTGTACTCACCAAGAGTAACTATGAGGGATTACAGCATTCGGGCACCACCAACACCCAAGGCCCAATTTTTCTGCACCTGTTTGATTTGTGCATGTAATTTCAGTTTCTTTACATTTTTTTTCTAATTTTTAACAGCAGGGTCCATTCATGCGCCCAGCAAGAGTAACTGTGTGGGGTTACAGTTTTCAGGCACCACCAACACCCAAGGCCCAATTTTTCGCACCTGTATGAAAAACTCTAAAGTTTTTTAGAGCAGTGCCAATTCCTGCGCTCATCAAGAGTAACTGTAAGGGGTTACAGTGCAGAGGCACCAACACCCAAGGTGCATATAATTAAAATTTTTAGTGAAGGGTCCAATCCTGCACTGGTCAAGAATAACTCTGAAGGGTTACAGTGTGAAGGCACCACCAACTGTCTGCCCGCCAAACACGCCACAATGCACTGCGCTCTCATACTACACAGTCCCCACCCCACACTATATATGACAGAGGGGAGAATACTCTCCTTGAAAAAAAAAAAATTAAGAAACCGAATAAAAATAAAACAAAAAAAACATAAAATACAAACAAACAGCATGCCCCCCCCCCACCCCTAATCCTTACCTGGCCCTTTAGGTCCCGTAGGAAGGTTAGGAGAGACCCCACAATAAAAACTTTTTAAAAAATGCGTGGGATTCCCCCTAAAAGCCATACCAGGCCCTTCAGGCCTGGTAAGGCTTTTAAAGAGAACCCCACCTCTCAAAATTGGGGGGAAAAAGTGCATGGGGTGCCCCCTAAAAGCTGTACCAGACCCTTTAGGCCTGGTAGGACTTTTAAAGGGAACCCCACCCCCCCATAAATGGTGGGGAAAAAAACATGGGTTCCCCCCCAAATTCCTACAAGACCCTTGATCTGAGCACAGGCCTGGCAGGCCATGAAAGGGGGGGGACGGGGACGATTTAACTAAAGGTTCAAATTGAGAAAGTCACTGTTGATGTTGTTTACATCTGACCCGCAAATGGCAGATTGCGGAGAGTGCTTGGCAATGACAACGCTGGACACTGTGATATGACAATGTATTACAACAATTTTGTTTTTACTGTGGGGCCCCTCCTAACATTCTTACCATACCTAAAGGGTCTGATATGGATTGGGAGGGAGAGCAGCAGGTTCTATATATTGTACAGATGTGCAACTTTGCAGGTAGTTTAAGGGGGCATGATATTTAAAGGAATTTTTCATTTTTAAGCAATGAAAAATGACTGCCCCTTTAAAAATGGTGCTTTTTGAAATTTTTTTTTTCACTGATTCAGGGCAGTACCCAAATCCCTATACCCCTTTTACTGCCAATAACTTGCATATAAGCCTTCAAAATGGGCACTTTTGAATTTACAAGTTTGAGTCCTATAGACTTGCATTGAGTTTGAAGTTCATGGTAGAACTTTCGTTAGCTTCGAATGTCCGACTGTGAACCGAACACAGGGCCCATCACCAGCCAATATCTCGTATTTGTCCCTCCTGCTGCCATCTGTAATCCGCTACCACTCATTACCGACCTTTGGCTTGTTCCTCAACTACGCTTCTGCTTAATCCCAACCTGTGACCACGTGCTACCAACCTTTGGTTTGTTTACTGGATATGTTTCTGCTTGATCCCTACCTGCTATATCTGCAACTGGACCATGGCTTGCTCACATCCTAGTGGGGCGATCCTGAGGACCGCAACCTGATACTAACATGCATTAAAACCCATCTCCACCATCAGGAGCTCTGGTGTACATTGGTTAGTGCTAAGACCCTGAACTTCAGGGTGACCTGTTGCTTCACGTACAGTCCAGCCTTGTGTAGGTCTACAATCTTGTCCCTGACATCCTTGAACAGCTCTTTGGTCTTTGCCATGGTGGAGAGTTTGGAATCTGATTGTTTGATTGCTCCTGTGGACAGGTGTCTTTTATACAGGTAACAAAATGAGATTAGTAGTGCTTTAGTCACGGACTGAAATCGTCCAGTGCTTATCTGTTCCTGTCCTAATTTATGACACTAGCTTTGAAATGTGCGCACATTGGAAGACACTCACGCTGACACACAAGTTCAGTCTATGAATACTTCTAGTTTATTATAATGAGAAAGTGAACTTATATATGCAGAATGATGCAAGAGTCATGTGACAACAGCATAAGCATTATATTAGTCTTTGATTGGTCATTTCCACACGAAAACAATCTCCTTCATGGTATAGGTGTGATCTTCTTCCATCTTATCTTATAGAGAAGAAAAACATTCCTTTGTTTCCCAAATCACACGGTGGGAGGGGGTCTGTGTGTGTGAGCAGACATTTCTTAAGCAAGGATTTCTTATAGTACCACAAAGCCTAGCAGGCAGAAAATATTCACACAACATATGTATTAAAGTATAAAAGTAAATATTTATAAAACTTATAGAAATAGCGTATATATATATATATATTCAATAGGAAACGAAATAGGCATTTTACCAAATCCATCACAGTAGCACTCCCTTTAAGAGACTGCTTCTAATCTCAGCTTGTTACCTGTATGAAAGACACCTGGTAGCCAGAAATCCTGCTGAGTGATAGGGGATCAAATACTTATTTCACTCATGAACATGCAAATCAGTGCATAATTTGTTAGACATGCATTTCTTTTGAATTTTTTGTTGCTATTCTGTCTCTCAGTGTTATAATACACCTACCATTTTTTTTTTAGACTGATCATTTCTTTGTGAGTGGGCAAACATTCAAAATCAGCAGGGGATCAAATACTTATTTCCTTCACTGTATCCATCTGGTCAGTGGGAGCCTTTCTACTGCCATAGGTACTGGCCTCTGTGCCTGACCCCTTACACCTTTTGAAAGCATTATGGTATTTTGCTAGCTTTTTAAACTGCATCTTAGCATTGCATGTTATTGTTACGTCTGTGATCTACAAGCACCCCCAGATACTTTTCCATTACTGATTCTCCCAGTGGGAGCAACTTCTTATGTGTAATTTGCATGTGTATTTTTGCTACTCAAATGCATAACTTTACATACCAAGACCAAAAGGAAGGGCAACTAAGATTGCACGAGGGACAGAAGACTTGGTCTTAAAAGAGGGACAGTCCCTCAAAATGAGGGACAGTTTGGAGCAGGGGCGGACTGACAACTCATGGCGCCCCCGGGCAATAAGGGATCATGGGGCCCCTGTGTCCTTGCCCAAACTCAAAAAAGCCTATGAAAAAGGTACCAGGGGCATCCCATGGGGCCCCCTACTGACCCCGGGCCCTCGGGCAGTGCCCGAGTTTCCAAATGGTCAGTCCGCCCCTGGTTTGGAGTTATGTAAATGGAATTTAATTTTTTGGGACAACATACATTTTAACTGCTATCTCAGTACCTTGTTCCATATATTAAAACCTGCCCACTATTTTCACATCTGTTTTACACAAATGCTCAAAGGAGGGATAGACCAAAAGAAGCCAAAGCGGCCAAGATCTACATTTTCTCAAAACATTATTGATAAACAAATTCATTAACTCTCCCATTTTTTGACTAAATGAATAAAAGACATGTTTAGCCTTCCCTGCTGATCAAACAAGCTGTGCAGCTCTGTGTACTGTACAAAACCAGCTAGTTTGTAGCATAGCAATTTGCATAAGTTATTTTTACACCTCTGTGTTTTAAATATTTATTACTCCATCTGCAGCAGAAGTGAACAAATGATTGGCCCTGATCTCTTGATAAGCGGAATCTTAAAACTTTTTATCTAGTAGGGAAGTCACACATTTGATGCAGCCATCAGCTGTGTTGAATTTCGGGTGAATATTTTATTCTAATACAATGTGCTCTGTTGTTTTGTGCTACATTGAGGGAAAAAAAAAGATAGGGAGGGATCTGCTTGGGGTTGTTATAGGCCAACATCCCCCTTTTCTTCGCAGTTAAGCCCCCACCTTTTGTCTCTTGGGGAATCTGCGCAGGCAATAAAGTTTCAATGTTCTTAAAAGAACTCAAGGCATAGTCTACATTCAACAGTTTGTAGAGTCTGCAAATGTTGAATATTTATAATATATGTAATTACTATGCGCCATAGTTATAGCAGCTGAGAATCTACTCACGCCCTCATTTACAAGACATAATTAGAAAGGGCAAGGCCAAGTTGACAGTTGTGTTGTTGAATAATTTGCAGAATTCAAATGTCTACATTCTATAAATTGAAAAGAGCCAACTAAAATCCATCTCTACAACCCAACTATGTCAAGTGCCATGTCAAGACCCATGTATGTCAAGTGCAAATTGCGGTTCTGACTTTTTACGCATGTTGAGATTTTTTTTTTCTTTGAAAAGAGTTAAAATAATTTTTGGAAAATTTAACCTTCTAATTTTTCTTTTTATGGCAGCAGTCATACAGGTTAAAACTCCACCTGTCAACCCCAAAGGACACATCCATAGATTCATTTTTCCCTTAGAAAGCACCTGTGTCCATACATATCCTTAACCTCCAACAGTGGCAAGAACATCCAGTTACCACAGACAAGTGTCCATGGCAGCCTGAGATCGTATGCAGTGGCAGTGGGGAAAGCTCCTGATCATGTAGCTTCTGTGAGAGCCAATGCCTCCTGGGCATTAGGGCCTCTGGGAGACAGCATTATAGGTTACTATGCATTAAAAGAGCTGTGAAACAAGCCATCCCTGACCCATCTAGCTTCTTTATTTGTGAAATTAATACTTTTGAAAGCTCCTCAAATATCAGAACAAACACTCTAAAGTCAGGTTTTAGTTGGTTTCTAGCTAGAAACACCTGCTGGTTGTTTTCATTAGTGGGCTGGCAGGCTCCCAGGATCTGCTCTCATAGAAAAAAGCTAGGCTTTCAATGCCATTTCAATGTATGTAAAACAGTGCTTATAGATACAGAGATGAATGAGGGCTTGTTTTAGGCCTTTTGCACATGGGTGCTTGGTTTGAGTCTGTGCAATGTAAATTTCAGCGTATTTCTGCTACCCAGGAGAGTAATGGTGCTGCATACAGGTGATGATAGACATGAAATGCATGGCTGTACTGGGGTATAGACTGGTGCTCACAGAAGCACAACATATGGATGAATGCTGCTGTATATCTGAAATTTCCGGATAAGTGCACTGTAATTTATATTGCATTGGTTCAGGCACCCATGCGCAAGAGGTCTTAAAGTGCTTTTGGATGAGACTTACTATGCCTGTGTTGGGGGACCTGGTGATAGCGTTCTCTAATGCCTGGATTGCAGGCTGAGGCCACCAGTCAGACTGGTACAGCATTAAAGCAGCACTCCGTCTGAAAAGTGACTCTACTCCATGTGCCTGATTACCCTTCATACTCCACACACAATTCAGATGTTCTCCGTATGCAATGGGCATTCACACAGATTCTCCCTTCCCATTTCTGTGTTGGCACCACAGAGCTTGCACCAAACCCCACCAGCACAGATTCCAGTCACCTTGTTCCTGGTGAATTCAGCCTTAGACTATGTTCGGATACTACGAAGCTGTTCTCACTCTACACCCGAGCTTCTTTTGACCCCCGAGGCCTCACTCCTCAATCTCTCATGATTTCATTTAATGTAAGCTGTAGACAACAAGCACATACTGGAAAGATAAAAACACTTAACTTTAAGAGAGTAAATTTTCCAAGGCTGAGGGGTGCTCTCCAAGACTTAGACTGGGAAGGAATATTGGCATCGAACACAGAACAGAAATGGGAATTCTTCAAACCCACTGTCTGCGAACACACTGCAAAATATATGCCCGTGGGCAATAAGTTTAAAAGGTTAAAAATAAAACCTATGTGACTCATGGCCAAAGTTAAAAAAGCTATAAATTATAAGAAAAGAGTTTTAAAAATGTAAAAAGGAAGAAACACTATCATCATTTAAATGTTACAAGGAAAATAACAGAACATTGATATGGTCCAGAAATATTTAGACAGAATAAAGGTGAGTAAAGCACCTGGACCAGATGGCATACACCCTTTAATGACTAGTATAGTGCCCCTGGACTAGCGTAAGGCCAATGTGGTGCCTACGTTTAAAAAGGGGTCTTTACCAAGTAACTATAGACCTGTTAGTTTATCATCTATAGTTGCTGGAGTGTTTAAAAACTACATAGATGCGTTTTACTAGAAAAAAAATGTTACGCAAAAGACATTTTGGATTCATAAAAGTCAGAAGTTGTCAAACAAATCTGATTTCCTTTTATGAGGAGGTGAGTAAAGCCTTGGACAAAAGGAGTGTACGTGGTCATAGTTCCCCACACACAGCTATGGTGTAAGGCAAAGTCTACAGGCTTGGAAAAATCCGTTTGTAAATGGATAGAAAACTGGCTAAAAGATCGTATTCAGAGAGTAGTGGTTAGTGACATACTCTGAATGGTCTAGGGGTGTTAGTGGTGTACCCCAAGGTTCAGTGTTGGAACCCTTACGTTTTGCACTGTTTGACTGGCCAACTGTGGAAAATGAGGTTTCATGTTGATAAATATAAAGTTATGCACTTGGGGGCTAAATGAGGAATCTATCTGGAGGAAAAAAGATTTAATCTCCAAATAGTGAGAGCTGTGAAAATGTGAAATAGACTCCCTCAAAAGCTGGTTCTGGCCAGCTCCGTAGCTTGTTTTAAAAAAAGCCTGGATTCTTTCCTAAATGCATATAATATAAAGGGATACTAATATTTAAAGATAAAGTTGATCCAGGGAATATCTGATTGCCTCTTGGGGGATCAGGAAAGTGTTTTTTTCCCTTGCTGGAGCAAATTGGATCATGCTTTGTTGGATATTTTTTGCCTTCCTCTAGATCAACTGTGGGTATAGGATAGCGTATATAGAGGTTATCTATTTGTGTGTGTCTTTTTTTTTCTGTTGGTTGAATTAGATGGACGTATGTCTTGTTTTAAACCAGAGTTCACCTTTTAGTTCACCTTTTAGTAAAAAATAATAAATGCACATTTTTTTGCAGGTAAAAATATATGAATGTATTATTTTTGTCTGCAGGAGCCTGTAAAGCATGGCACCAGCGATCAGCAGATCACTGGTGCCATGCAGGTCTCCTGCAGATCTGTCAGTGTACCTGCTTGCCTGTACAGGATGTGCTTAACCAGTTCCCGCCCAGCCTATGGCCGAATGGCGGCCGGCAAAAAACCTTGTCCCTCTGGGTGGACGCCATATGGTGTCCTTCCAGGCATGCGCAGTTTGCATGACAGCAGCGGCGCGATCTGTCACTGGCCGTGTACCTCGGACACGGCCAATGACAGATCTGTGTAACGGCCCCATTGCCAGTACCATGTGCCCTGCTGTGATCAATCACAGCAGGTCTCATGACAGTTGTATACAATGGATGGCTTCCTATCATGCCATCCATTGTATACAAGTGTGGCTAGCTGTGAATGATCACAGCGATCACATGCACAAGCTGGGCCAATCACAGCCCAGCTGTGTCATGTGATTAGCTGTGGCCAAATCACAGTTAAGAAGAAAAATCCTGAAAGAATCGATGTCATTCAGGTAAATGCTTGCTTATAGCAAAGTAGCTCTTTGCTATAAGCAAATTGTGTAAAAAAAAAAAATATATATATAGATCACTTCCCCAAAGTAGTACAATGTTACTATGGTAACATTGTACTACTTTGGTCATAGTGAAATATGAAAAAAAAATCTTAATAAAAGAGAAAAAAAAAGTAACAAAACATAAATTAAAAAAAAAAAATTATCAAATTTTTTTTTTCGGACTGTCACCAATCAGTGTTTCTGATCACCATGCCAGTTATATGATGCCAGTTATATGATGACGCTGTACTGCACTGGTGACAGTATGTAAAATAAAATTAGTAAAAATCATTTTTTTTATTTCTTCATTTCCGAAAAAGTATGACAAAAAAATTACACCTTCAAAAAACTCGCCATGCCTCTTATGAAGTACTTCGGACTGTTTACTTTGCAAAAAGGGGTCATTTGGGGGATATCTGTACTGTTCTGACATTCTTGGACCTCAAGAAATTAGATTGGCCGTCAGTACTTCAGGATTGATCAATTTTCAGATATATACCATTGTTTGTGAACTCTATAGCTTTCCTACAGACTAAATAATAAATACTAATTTGGATTATTTTCACCAAAGACATGTAGTAGAATACATTTTGGCCTAAATTTAAGAGGAAAAATTATTTATTTGCAAATTTTTATAACAGAAACAAAGAAAAATGTGTTTTTTTTTCAAAATTTTTGGTCTTTAACAAACACCACGAACAACCAAACCAAACAGCAAAACCAACACCAGGACAAACACAAGGACAAATCATAACCAACACATCAAACAGAATACAAAAAACCAACTCCAGGGAGGGAGGGTGGGAGAAACCACCTCCATGATGGCACAAGCTCCGACTGACTCCGACAAGACCCAACCCCCCTTTTCAAATCCTGCAAGACCACCCCTCAATGATGCGTACTCCAATCAAGTAAGTAACCATCCCCCCCTTTCCTCTTGCTTAGACTCCCACCTAAATTACTCTCTCCGCCTCATCTGCACGCCCCAGTCATGCTGCCCCTCCCTTTTATCTTCGCTCAGTCCAGGCCTTGACTGAAACAAAGAAAAACGTGTTTTTTTTTCAAAATTTTTGGTCTTTTTTTGTTGATTTAGCAAAAAATAAAAACCCCAGTGGTGATTAAATACCACCAAAAGAAAGCTCTAGTTGTGTGAAAAAAATGATAAAATTTTAGTTTGGGTACAATGTTGTATGACCGTGAAATTGTCATTCAAATTGTGAGAGCGCTGAAACCTGAAAATTGGCCTGAGCAGGAAGGGGGTAAAAGTGCCCGGTATGGAAGTGGTTAATCATGAAGGGTTTGGGGCTAAACATGTTCGGGGCATGGCTTGACATGGCATGGGCGATGAATCGAGCTGAGGTTGCCTTTACCTGCTAACCACTTGGACTGGGTAAGGTGTGCGGCAGCCAGGCTATGTCTTCCTATTTCACATTAGAGTGAAGTAAAAACTCAACTTGCCCTTCACTGATGGTTTGATGGATTAACTACAAGTGTTAACAACTTGTCATGTAAGTTCACTCAAGTTCATACAGTGCTAAAGCCCTGATGGAGGAGGACTGTTGGAGCCTCCAAAAGGTGTTGAATTTTAATTCCAACCTAATATAACTTAATAAAATCTTCTTTGGACTCTACAGTTCTTGGTGTGATGGCGTTATTCACTTCTTTTCCCTTTCGTAGAAATGTAATGTTTTCTTTCCTTGAACAGGCTAAAAAGATTACAATTTGCTCCGGATAGTACAGCTTCGTATGTACTGCCAACATCAGTGCTGCCATTATAAGAGACACCAATATCAGTGTCATGGCTTTGTCCCCGTCTACAGTTAGCCATTCATAAATTTCAACCTTTGATGATGCGGCACCATTTAGTTTGTGAATGCCCAATATAGCGGGGGAGGGGGGGATTGGGTGTAACATCATCACTGATTTCTATCATATATGCAGAGCTGATTTAAGCAGGAGGGCAAAGTACAGTGAGATATGTACCTACTAAGTCCTCTAAAGCTAACAAGGATGTCCCTTGAGTTGACTTTAACCACTTGCCCTCCAGAGGATTTACCCCCCTTCATGACCAGGCCAATTTTTGCGATTACATTAACTGGCAATTGTGCGGTTATGCAACACTGCACCCAAATGACATTTATGTCCTTTTTTCCCACAAATGGAGCTTTCTTTCAGTGGTTTTTGATCGCCTGTGCGGTTTTTATTTTTTGCAGTATGAACAAATTGTTGAGAAAAAAATTATATTTTTGACTTTTCAAACATGTCCAGTAAAAAGATTAAACAATCAAATTTCATCATAAATGTAGGTCAAAATGTAATCTGTCTTTGCTAAAAAAAAATCCCAATACGTGTAAATTTATTGGTTTATGTGAAAGCTATAGCATCTACAAATGGCGGTATATATACAGGAGTTTTTTTTAAATTCTTATAGCAATGGTGGTGATCAGAGACTTATAGCAGGACTGTAGGACTGTGACGGGCATTCTGACATTGAGGGAACTAACTGTCACTGACATCCCAATGACACTAATACTGTGGTCAGTGCTAATAAAAAGCACTGACACTGTACTAATGACACTGGGTAGGAAGGGGTTAACATCTGGGAGATCAAAGGGTTAACTGTGTGCTGTTTTACTGTGCTGTGTGTAAGAATGCTGATTTGTATGGCTGTGCTATGCAGAGCAATACAAAGCAGTGTGCAGAAGCTGACAGGGGAGAGATCTGTATTGTTTACATACAGACCTCTCCCCCATCAGCAATATTCAGCGATTGCCGGGTGCCAGCAGGGAATCACTGGCCGGGATCGACAGCTGAAGCCGCCAATGGCGGCACGGGTAGGGCACGCACACCCCTACCCGGAAATGCAAAATCACGTATATATACATGATTTTGTAGAGCCCTGCCACTCTGTAGCAGTATTTCTGCTATAGGGCAGCAGGAAAGTGGTCAAAGACAGTAGGCTCAGTTCGCAACACTTTATCCTAGTATGTTAGCTCGGTGATTTTATTTTTTTTTATAATAATGAAAAAGTAAATAATCATTTTTAAAAAATGAAGAAATGTAATATAAAAATAACCTCAAACCATTATAGTTGCCCTTTAAGCTAAAAGTGTCCTTGAAGCAAGGAAAACAAACACCGACCCATGAAAATGGTTGTGCCTGCTTTCATTGTCTAACCTGTCATGGAACAATGGCAGCTGTCATCTGATTTAGAAAACTCTTTTCTTTCCTACAGTCATATGCATAAGGTCAGTTATAATTAATCTTACACTTTTTTTTATACAAATCTTCCCACAGTAAATATTTTCCAAGCACAATAAACCTGTTGAACTATGACCATGGCATTTGCTCCGCCTGATATATACTTCTCTTCTCTGCCTGTTGTTATGACCACAGACTATAACTCTTCTTTTAGAACAATAAACTCCTTTGTTATCCGTTGTGTTTTTCCTCTTTTAAGACATTATATTACATCCTAATCTCTTCATTTCACTGCTGTGAGCTCAGGCCGTCCACAGGGAACTGGAGACGGCATGAGGTTTCAGGAACACCTGTGTGCACTGGACATTTAACTCTGTCACTTCTTTGTAGTTAGTTGTGGCATTGCCGCATATTTCTACTTGGACAGGTTCCGTTAAAGCAAACCAGTGCTTTGGCCACGCAGGGTTCAGTTTAATGGAGATCCCACCAGCAGCATATACTCCCCTCTCTATGTATTTCCCATTAAATGTACATTAACGCTTCACTGTGTGACCCTCTATATCAGTGTTTCTCAACCTTTTTACAGTCAAGGCACCCCTTAAAATTTTGGACAGTCCCAAGGCACCCTTTAAAATTATGGACAGTCCCAAGGAACCCTTTAAAATTATGGACAGTCCCAAGGAACCCTTTAACATTATGGACAGTCCCGAGGCACCCCTTAAAATTATGGACAGTCCCAAGGAACCCTTTAAAATTATGGACAGTCCCAAGGAACCCTTTAAAATTATGCACAGTCCCGAGGCACCCTTTAAAATTATGGACAGTCCTGAGGCACCCCTTAAAATTATGAACAGTCCCAAGGCACCCTTTAAAATTATGGACAGTCCCAAGGTACCCTTTAAATTATGGACAGTCCCAAGGAACCCTTTAAAATTATGGACAGTCCCAAGGTACCCTTTAAAATTATGGACAGTCCCAAGGCACCCTTTAAAATTATGGACAGTCCCAAGGCACCCTTTAAAGTTATGGACAGTCCCAAGGTACCCTTTAAAATTATGGACAGTCCCAAGGCACCCTTTAAAATTATGGACAGTCCCGAGGCACCCTTTAAAATTATGGACAGTCTCAAGGAACACTTTAAAATTATGGACAGTCCCGAGGCACCCTTTAAAATTATGGACAGTCCCAAGGCACCCTTTAAAATTATGGACAGTCCCAAGGTACCCTTTAAAATTATGGACAGTCCAAAGGCACCCTTTAAAATTATGGACAGTCCCAAGGCACCCTTTAAAATTATGGACAGTCCCAAGACACCCTTTAAAATATGGACAGTCCCAAGGCACCTTTTAAAATTATGGACAGTCGCAAGGTACTCTTTAAAATTATGGACAGTCCCGAGGCACCCTTTAAAATTATGGACAGTCCCAAGGCACCCTTTAAAATTATGGACAGTCCCAAGGTACCCTTTAAAATTATGGACAGTCCCAAGGAACCCTTTAAAATTATGGACAGTCCCAAGGCACCCTTTAAAATTATGGACAGTCCCGAGGCACCCTTTAAAATTATGGACAGTCCAAAGGCACCCTTTAAAATTATGGACAGTCCCAAGGCACCCTTTAAAAATATTGACAGTCCCGAGGCACCCTTTAAAATTTTGGACAGTCCAAAGGCACCCTTTAAAATTATGGACAGTCCCGAGGCACCCTTTAAAATTATGGACAGTCCCAAGGCACCCTTTAAAATGATGGACAGTCCCAAGGCACCCTTTAAAATTATGGACAGTCCCAAGGTACCCTTTAAAATTATGGACAGTCCCGAGGCACCCTTTAAAATTATGGACAGCCCCGAGGCACCCTTTAAAATTATGGACAGTCTCAAGGAACCCTTTAAAATTATGGACAGTCCCAAGGCACCCTTTAAAATTTTGGACAGTCCCGAGGCACCCTTTAAAATTATGGATAGTCCCAAGGCACCCTTTAAAATTATGGACAGTCCCAAGACACCCTTTAAAATATGGACAGTCCCAAGGCACCTTTTAAAATTATGGACAGTCCCAAGGAACCCTTTAAAATTATGGACAGTCTCAAGGAACCCTTTAAAATTATGGACAGTCCCAAGGCACCCTTTAAAATTTTGGACAGTCCCGAGGCACCCTTTAAAATTATGGATAGTCCCAAGGCACCCTTTAAAATTATGGACAGTCCCAAGACACCCTTTAAAATATGGACAGTCCCAAGGCACCTTTTAAAATTATGGACAGTCCCAAGGCACCCTTTAAAATTTTGGACAGTCCCGAGGCACCCTTTAAAATTATGGACAGTCCTGAGGCACCCCATTCTAAAATGTTTATAATAGTTTTATATAACGCAGCAACATCCACACATGAAGGACACCCAACATTAGACGGGATTTATTCTTCCAAAGCAAATATACAGTTGTGTCCAAAATTATTCAACCCCCACTGAAATTGAGTGTTTTGGCCAGTTTGACATTGCTTTTGATCATTCAGTCATCTTGCTTACATTTACATTAAAGAGGCACTTGTAGGTCAGACAAATATAACATAACAGTTATAATGAAATAACCACAAATGTCTTTTCTGTGCTCACAGCATTATCAGTTTTATTCAACCCCCAAGTGACATTCAATCTTAGTACTTAGTACAGCATCCTTTTACAGTTATAACAGCTTTTAAACGTGAAGCATAGCTTGACACAAGTGTCTTGCAGCGATCTACGGGTATCTTCGCCCATTCTTCATGGGCAAAGGCCTCCAGTTCAGTCACATTCTTAGGCTTGCGCACTGCAACTGCTTTCTTTAAGTCCCACCAGAGGTTCTCAATCGGATTTAAGTCTGGTGACTGCGATGGCCACTCCAAAATGTTCCAGCCTTTCCTCTGCAACCATGCTCTAGTGGACTTGGAGGTATGCTTGGGATCATTGTCCTGTTGAAAGGTCCAACGTCTCCCAAGCCTCAGGTGTGTGACGGACTGCATCACGTTTCCATCCAATATCTCCTGGTACTGAAGAGAATTCATGGTACCTTGCACACGCTGAAGCTTCCCTGTACCTGCAGAAGCAAAACAGCCCCAAAGCATGATTGACCCTCCACCATGCTTCACAGTAGGCAAGGTGTTCTTTTCATCATAGGCCTTGTTCTTCCTCCTCCAAACATAGCGTTGATCCATGGGCCCAAACAGTTCTAATTTTGTTTCATCAGTCCACAGAACACTATCCCACAACTTTTGTGGTTTGTCCACATGGCTTTTGGCATACTGCAGTCGACTCTTCTTATTCTTTGGAGACAGCAAGGGGGTACGCCTGGGAGTTCTGGCACGGAGGCCTTCATTACGCAGTGTGCGTCTTATTGTCTGGGCTGAAACTTCTGTACCCACATCTGACAAATCTTTTCTCAGTTCCTCAGCAGTCACACGGGGACTTCTCTCCACTCTACGCTTCAGGTAGCGCACAGCAGTCGAAGTCAGCATCTTCTTTCTGCCACGACCAGGTAGCGTTTCAACAGTGCCCTTTGCCTTGAATTTGCGAATGATGCTTCCTAAGGTGTCTCTTGGTATGTTTAACATCTTTGCAATCTTCTTATAGCCATTGCCCTTCCTGTGAAGAGAAATCACCTCTTCTCTTGTCTTCCTGGACCATTCTCTTGCCTTCACCATGTTTGTAACCACACCAGTAAATGTCTAGAAGGAGCTGAGTATCACAGTCATTTTAAAGCTGCCTAATTGGTGCTTATTATGCTTGATTGCTGCTCGGTGACATCCACAGGTGTTTTCAATACCTGATGGAAAGCACCTGTATGAACCTCTGTTCTTCAGAGTGGTAGTCTTTAAGGGGTTGAATAATTGTGGCAATGAAGAAACCACATAAGAACCATTTACTACTGTATTACATAAACAATTGATGTCATTTTAGTTGCATTTGGGTAGTTACAACGTCCTTGTAGGATTTGATTCTGAATACAATTCCAAATGTACACTATAGTCCCTAAACCCCTTTACAGCATTGGGGGTTGAATAATTTTGGACACAACTGTACATCTGCACACTGGTACTGACTAGTATTCCAATGTTTCACTTCTCCTTCAGTTTTTCTCCATCACTGAGCTAATGTGACCCCAGCACTGATGGAGGGGACATGGGAGGGTCAAATTAGGCTGCTGTGCAGGCTGCTGGCATCCTCCTTATCAACTGATGATGTCATTGGTTGTCAGGACACTGGGGGTTAGAAAGTGGTAATGGTGCACAATGGAAACCTGTGGCTTTGTATAACTAAAAGGCCTGTTCCACCCGCTGGCTTGTGTAGAAGTTTTGGGCACTTTTTAGATAGACATTTTGCCAAGGCACCCCTGAAGAAACCTCAAGGCACCTCAGGGTGCCTGGACACCCTGTTTGAGAAAGGCTGCTCTATATAGTGTACAATACCCTGTACTGTGCAATCCCCACTCATTGCATCTTCCTGTATTGTGTCACTCTCATTCAATGTACATAACTCTTTACTGTAGGCTACTTGGCCACTGACCATTAACCATTTCAGATATCCCATGTTTAAGGGCCAACCTAGAGCACAAGGTTGACCTCTTTTCTCACTGCAAGAGACTTTCCAAGCAGTGATGTGATATAAAAAGACTAGTGTTAGGGTTTTTTTTTAATGTGTATCCTAATTGTTGTAGGTTTTGCAGAATTTTGTATACTCACTTCCTATTACACATCTTTGATGCATCTTTGGTTTTTTTTTTTTTTTTTTTTTTTACAATGTTATTTTTTTTGTTTTTGCCTTTTTTTTATATAGTTTTGCAGTTTTTTTTTTAGTTCAGAGTAAGATTGTGAATAGCTGTCTCTCTACCCCTCAGCTCACTCCAACTCTTCAAGAATCACTAATTTTCTAACAGAAAAAGTCAAGGTCGATGGCACATTTATCAGCCTGTCCCCTGATGCCAGGGTGCTATGTGATATCCTGGACTCTGAACTTTCCTGTCAGCACCACATCCAATCATGGTCCAAAGCTTGCCACCTCAACCTCTGCAACATCTCTAAAATACGCCCCTTTCCAACCAACCGGAAAGCTTCTAATGCACTCCTGGGTTATCTCTCGCCTCGACTGCTGCAACTCCCTCCTCATTGGCTTACCTTTACATAGGTTATCCCCCCTTCAGTCCTTCATGAATGCTACTGCCAGACCCATCTACCTCACCAACAGTTCAGTGTTTGTTATCCTTCTCTGCCAATCCCTCCACTGGCTTCCGCTCACCCAACAAATTACATTCAAAATACTAACAACCTTCAAAGTCATCCACAACTCTACCCCCAGCTACATCACTAACCTAGTCTCAAAATACCAACCAAACCATTCTCTACAGTCCTCACAAGTCCTCCTGCTCTCTAGCTCCCTTGTCAACTGCTCCCATGCTTGCCTCTAGGACTTTTCCCAACCCTCTCCCATAATATGGAACTCCCTACCCTAATCTGTCCATCTATCTCCTACTCTGTTCACTTCTAGGCGATCCATGAAAACTCTTATCTTCAGAGAAGCCTATCCTGCTTCCACCTAACAACTGTATTTTTATTTTCTCCATCATCTCATCCCCCACAGCTTTTACCTTTTGTATCACTTGACCCTCCCTTTTAGATTGTAATCTCTTATGATCAGGGTCCTCTGATTCCTCCTTTATTGAATTGTATTGTATGTATTGTAACTGTACTGTCTGCCCTCATGTTGTAAAGCTCTGTGAAAACTGCTGGTGCCATATAAATCCTGTTTAATAATAATATAAATAACAAGGTCCAAGAACTCAGTTGTCAGTCAAATTCAAAGATTCTGATTAGAGATGAGCGAAGAAATGAAAAATTCGATTCGACTGATTCGGCGAATTCGTGGACAATATTCGATTCGAGTCGAATAAATTCGCTGTGAATTTAACTTAAAAAAGGGTGTTTCTAGGCTTCAGAGAGACTTAATATTAGTGCAGAACACTGTACCTTTAATTTAAATGCCCTTGGAGTCTGCTGGGGAAGAGAAATAATACTGTCTGTCAGTATGACATGCAGATGAGTGCCGTCGATCTTAGAATCACTGCACACTTCACTCCTTTGGCCAGTCACGGGGCCAAAACCAGTGTTTGGAGCCACAGTGTGGCGGTGGAGGCAGCAGCAATGGGAGGCCATACAGCAACCTATGACAAAATGGAAACCAGCAGGAGCGTGAGGAGACCTGAAAGTGGCACATGGCAGAGTGGGAGCAATGGGAGGCGGTACAGGGACCCAGGTCACACTGTGGGCCCAGCAGCAGCGTGACCAGGCGGTACGGGGGCCCATGGCCGATATGGGGCTTGGTGGCACCTATGGAAGGCCTGTAATCTGCCAGCAACCTATGACAAAATGGACAACCGCAGGAGTGTGAGGAGATTTCAAAGTGGCACATGGCAGAGTGGAAGCAATGGGAGGCCGTACAGGGACCCAGGTCACACTGTGGGACCAGCATCAGCGTGAACAGGCGGTACGGGGGCCCATGGCCGATTTGACCTCATTCATCCCATAGTCCTGCCGACTCACGAATAGCGTGGCCTCCTCAAAGGGCCTGAGCAAGCGCAGGTGTCACACATGAGCTGACAATGGCTGACATCTAAGTTACACAGGGAGTACCTTTATCCGCTTTTAACATCAGGAAATCTGTGATGGACTTTAGCTGTTCGTAAAGGCGGTCTAACATATGTAGGGTTGAATTACACCTTGTTGCAACGTCACAGCATGAGGAGTCGGTACGGGGGCCCATGGCAGATTACATGTCTGGCAGCAGCAATGGGAGGCCCGTAATCTGCCAGCACCCTATGTCAAAAAATTTAACACACCAGCAGTGTGAAGAGACCTGAAAGTGGCACATGGCAGCAGAGTGTGGCGATGGAGACAGCAGCAATGGGAGGCCGTACAGGGACCCATGAGAGACTCTGGACTTGGCAGCAGCATGAGGAGGCGGTATATAGGGGCCCATGGCAGATTAGGGGCCTGGCAGCAGCTATGTGAGGCCCGTAATCTGCCTGCACCCTATGTCAAAAAATTTAACACACCAGCAGTGTGAAGAGACCTGAAAGTGGCACATGGCAGCAGAGTGTGGCGATGGAGACAGCAGCAATGGGAGGCCGTACAGGGACCCATGAGAGACTCTAGACTTGGCAGCAGCATGAGGAGGCGGTATATAGGGGCCCATGGCAGATTAGGGGCCTGGCAGCAGCTATGTGAGGCCCGTAATCTGCCTGCACCCTATGTCAAAAAATTTAACACACCAGCAGTGTGAAGAGACCTGAAAGTGGCACATGGCAGCAGAGTGTGGCGATGGAGACAGCAGCAATGGGAGGCCGTACAGGGACCCATGAGAGACTCTAGACTTGGCAGCAGCATGAGGAGGCGGTATATAGGGGCCCATGGCAGATTAGGGGCCTGGCAGCAGCTATGTGAGGCCCGTAATCTGCCTGCACCCTATGTCAAAAAATTTAACACACCAGCAGTGTGAAGAGACCTGAAAGTGGCACATGGCAGCAGAGTGTGGCGATGGAGACAGCAGCAATGGGAGGCCGTACAGGGACCCATGAGAGACTCTAGACTTGGCAGCAGCATGAGGAGGCGGTATATAGGGGCCCATGGCAGATTAGGGGCCTGGCAGCAGCTATGTGAGGCCCGTAATCTGCCTGCACCCTATGTCAAAAAATTTAACACACCAGCAGTGTGAAGAGACCTGAAAGTGGCACATGGCAGCAGAGTGTGGCGATGGAGACAGCAGCAATGGGAGGCCGTACAGGGACCCATGAGAGACTCTAGACTTGGCAGCAGCATGAGGAGGCGGTATATAGGGGCCCATGGCAGATTAGGGGCCTGGCAGCAGCTATGTGAGGCCCGTAATCTGCCTGCACCCTATGTCAAAAAATTTAACACACCAGCAGTGTGAAGAGACCTGAAAGTGGCACATGGCAGCAGAGTGTGGCGATGGAGACAGCAGCAATGGGAGGCCGTACAGGGACCCATGACAGACTCTAGACTTGGCAGCAGCATGAGGAGGCGGTATATAGGGGCCCATGGCAGATTAGGGGCCTGGCAGCAGCTATGTGAGGCCCGTAATCTGCCTGCACCCTATGTCAAAAAATTAAACACACCAGCAGTGTGAAGAGACCTGAAAGTGGCACATGGCAGAGTGTGGCGATGGAGACAGCAGCAATGGGAGGCCGTACAGGGACCCATGAGAGACTCTAGACTTGGCAGCAGCATGAGGAGGCGGTATATAGGGGCCCATGGCAGATTAGGGGCCTGGCAGCAGCTATGTGAGGCCCGTAATCTGCCTGCACCCTATGTCAAAAAATTTAACACACCAGCAGTGTGAAGAGACCTGAAAGTGGCACATGTTTGAGGCATGATTCATGGCGGATTTAGTCAGTTGTGTCAGGAACTGGTGGTTTGAAATCCAGACTAATCCACGCCTGATTCATTTTCACAAACGTGAGTCTCTCCACACTTTGGGTGGACAGTCGTGTCCTCCGCGGAGTTACAATACCTCCTGCCGCACTAAACACGCGCTCCGATGCCACGCTACTGGCCGGGCATGACAGCCTTTCAAGGGCAAATTCAGCTAGTTGGGGCCAAAGGTCAAGTTTCGTTGCCCAGTAGTCAAGGGGATTGTCTACCTCGGTTGGCAGGGTGCTGTCCAAGTAGGCCCAAGCCTGTTGTTTGAGCTCCTGCTCCAGGTCCACCTGATGCTGCTGCTGCTGCTGCGGCTGGTTAGTAGTTTCCTCACTGCGCTGGTGAAGAAAGCTACTCATCATCGACTGCAGACTGAGGCAGCCACTGCTGGTGGAGCTGCCACTGCTCCTACCACCCCACCCCTCCCCTGCTGCCATGCCAGCGGAACGCGAGCGCACAGGGCCCACAGTGTCTGAGGATGGACGTTGGCGCACAAAGGCAGAGACCAACTGACTACATAGGTGGTTTTTATAGTACGTAATTTTGGCCTCCCTCTCAGCAGGTGTGAAAAAGGCCACCATTTTGGACCGGTAGCGAGGGTCCAACAAGGTGGACAGCCAAAAGTCATCCCTCTGTCTGATGGTTATTATTCGGCTGTCGCTACGCAAGCAACCGAGCATGCTATGGGCCATTTGTGCCAAGGAATGCGAGGGACTCCCTGCCTCCATCTCCACAGCATACTGCCACGGTGCGTCTGGGTCCTCTGTCTCCTCCTCCTCCTCCTCTACCAGATGCTCCTGCTCCTCCACTCCTGTCCGCTGAGTGGAAAAACCACCCATTTCACTCAATAATTCCTGAGCACAAATGTCCTCCTCTACCTCCTCCTCTTCTTCCTGTCCTGCCCCCACAGGGGTCATGTGGCGTTGAGATCTGTGCGCCACGTCTACCGCACCCTGACCAGCCATTGTTAACAGCATTTGTTCCAGGACGTGCAACAGAGGAATGACGTCGTTCATCCCATAGTCCTGCCGACTCACGAATAGCGTGGCCTCCTCAAAGGGCCTGAGCAAGCGGCAGGTGTCACGCATGAGCTGCCAATGGCTGACATCTAAGTTACACAGGGGAGTACCTTTATCCGCTTGTAACATCAGGAAATCGGTGATGGCCTTTCGCTGCTCGTAAAGGCGGTCTAACATGTGTAGGGTTGAATTCCACCTTGTTGCAACGTCGCAGATCAGGCGATGCTGTGGAATTCCGTTCTGCCGCTGCAGCTCAATGAGGGTGTTCTTTGCGGTGTAGGAATGGCTGAAATGCATGCACAGTTTACGTGACATTTTAAGGATGTCTTGCAGTGGGATGGTGGATTTTAGGAACCGCTTGACAACCAGATTGAACACGTGAGCCATGCATGGCGCATGGCACAACCTTCCTTGACGCAGAGCAGACACCATGTTCTTTCCGTTGTCAGTCAACATGGTTCCGATTTTTAGTTTGCGCGGAGACAGCCATCTGTCGATTTCTCTGTTCATTACACTCAGCAGTTCCTCCCCTGTGTGACTACGTTCGCCAAGGCATACCAGGTGCAGCACAGCGTGACACCGTTGCGCCCTGCACATGTGATATGCCGGTCGGGTAATGGGACTTGGCACGGGGGTGGCGGCTGAGGACACGGCGGAAAAAGAGGTGGTAGAGGCGGACATGCTTGCTGGACCAAGGACGTGCAAACGTGGAGGCAAAAGCGTCGTGACCTGTCCAAGTTGCTGGTGCGGCTGTGCCGGCACCACGTTCACCCAGTGGGCCGTAAATGACATGTACTGTCCCTGACCGTAGTTACAGCTCCACACGTCGGCGCTGCCGTGCACTTTGGCAGAGACCGACATGCTCAAAGACTGGCCCACCATCTCTTCTACATGTGAATGCAGGGCTGGCACTGCCTTTTGGGCAAAGAAATGACGGCTTGGCACTCTCCACCGCGGCGCGGCACAAGCCATCATTTCTCGGAAAGGTGCTGAGTCCACCAGTTGGAAAGGGAGGGACTGCAGCACCAGCAACTTGGACAGGAGGACGTTCAGCTTTTGCACCGTCGGGTGCGTGCTCGCAAACTGTTGTCTCTTGGATACGGATTCCAAGAAAGACTGTTGACGGAATCCGAGAAGAGGAGTAGCAGGAGAAGGAGCATCTGAACGAGCGGAAGATGCCAATGAGCGACAACTCCCCTCAGCAGAGGTGTTGGAGCCTTGACTGGCTGATAGAGGGCGATTGACGACGTCGGGTGACGGAGCAAGTAACGGAGCGGGTGATGGAGCGGGGGCTGGGGCAGGCAGAACCGCCGTATGTTTATCACGGTTTTCCCAGGCCACCGAATGGTGACGCTGCATATGCTGACGCAACGCTGTAGTCCCAACATGGGCCCCCTGGCCACGCTTGCATTTCTGGCCACATAGTCGACATACGGCTACGTTTACTTCCTCGGGCGGCTTGAGGAAAAATTGCCACACCACCGAGTAGGAAACTTTGCCCCCGCTACTCTTCACTGGCTGACTGCTACTTCCTCCGTGCGCACCGGCACCACTACTGGCCGTGGTGGTAGGCTGCAGTGGAGCTGGTGCTCTACTCCGTGGACGTTTGGCTCCACTGACACTGATGCGACCCTGCTGCTGTCTCCTGGGCAACCCACCGACTGTTTTGCTCGCTGCCAAGCTGCCACCCTCTTCTCCTGATGATGCGGAAGAAATTGCCTGATGACGACGAGGCTGCCAAGTGCGATCAACCTCCTCATCATCAAGTAGGGTCTCCGCCTCACTACTAGCCCCCTCGGCTGCGTCTGGGTCAGGAGACAGACCTGTCTCTAGACCGGCTACCGAGCCACTCTCCTCGCCAGTACTTGTTCGCTTGGCTGCTGAAAAGGCCGATGTCTCCCCCCGTTCCTGACCGCCCTCTGTTAGCTCTTCCTCACTGTACAGTGGGGCTGAGCCCACAGCATGCGATACTTCGCTTGGTGAGGGAACAGCAAAGGACAGGGGCAGGTAGAGGACACGTGATTTCAGTGGGCTTGGTCCCGGGCCATGCCAACTAACGGTTGTGTCTGACGTACCCACCGACCGTTGGCTGTAGGTGTCAGAGGTGACCTGGGAAGAGGAAGACGACCGAGCCAACCAATCAATGACGGCAGGGTTGTCGGTGGAGACACGACCGCTGGATGACACCGGGAGCACTGGCCTCTGGCTGCGAATACTGCTGCCTCGACCCCTTCCTCTGCTGCCACGTCTGCTCGCTCCTAAAACATTGCCTCCTCTGCCACTCCTCTGCATGTTGTCTGACATACTATTTAATTCAACGATTAGGTGTCCCTGAGTAACAATTCTCTGGCACTCAGTAACAATTCTGTCTGTCCCTGAGTATGAATTCTGTGGCCCTGAGTAACAATTCTGTGTCTGTGCGAGTAACAATTCTGTGTCTGTGCGAGTAACAATTCTGTGTCTGTGCAAGTAACAATTTTGTGTCTGTGCGAGTAACAATTCTCTGGCACTCAGTAACAATTCTGTCTGTCCCTGAGTAACAATTCTCTGGCACTCAGTAACAATTCTGTCTGTCCCTGAGTAACAATTCTCTGGCACTCAGTAACAATTCTGTCTGTCCCTGAGTATGAATTCTGTGGCCCTGAGTAACAATTCTGTGTCTGTGTGAGTAACAATTCTGTGTCTGTGCAAGTAACAATTTTGTGTCTGTGCGAGTAACAATTCTCTGGCACTCAGTAACAATTCTGTCTGTCCCTGAGTAACAATTCTCTGGCACTCAGTAACAATTCTGTCTGTCCCTGAGTATGAATTCTGTGGCCCTGAGTAACAATTCTGTGTCTGTGCGAGTAACAATTCTGTGTCTGTGCAAGTAACAATTTTGTGTCTGTGCGAGTAACAATTCTCTGGCACTCAGTAACAATTCTGTCTGTCCCTGAGTAACAATTCTCTGGCACTCAGTAACAATTCTGTCTGTCCCTGAGTATGAATTCTGTGGCCCTGAGTAACAATTCTGTGTCTGTGCGAGTAACAATTCTGTGTCTGTGCAAGTAACAATTTTGTGTCTGTGCGAGTAACAATTCTCTGGCACTCAGTAACAATTCTGTCTGTCCCTGAGTAACAATTCTCTGGCACTCAGTAACAATTCTGTCTGTCCCTGAGTAACAATTCTCTGGCACTCAGTAACAATTCTGTCTGTCCCTGAGTAACAATTCTCTGGCACTCAGTAACAATTCTGTGTCTGTGCGAGTAACAATTCTGTGTCTGTGCAAGTAACAATTTTGTGTCTGTGCGAGTAACAATTCTCTGGCACTCAGTAACAATTCTGTCTGTCCCTGAGTAACAATTCTCTGGCACTCAGTAACAATTCTGTCTGTCCCTGAGTAACAATTCTCTGGCACTCAGTAACAATTCTGTCTGTCCCTGAGTATGAATTCTGTGGCCCTGAGTAACAATTCTGTGTCTGTGCGAGTAACAATTCTGTGTCTGTGCAAGTAACAATTTTGTGTCTGTGCGAGTAACAATTCTCTGGCACTCAGTAACAATTCTGTCTGTCCCTGAGTAACAATTCTCTGGCACTCAGTAACAATTCTGTCTGTCCCTGAGTAACAATTCTCTGGCACTCAGTAACAATTCTGTCTGTCCCTGAGTATGAATTCTGTGGCCCTGAGTAACAATTCTGTGTCTGTGCGAGTAACAATTCTGTGTCTGTGCAAGTAACAATTTTGTGTCTGTGCGAGTAACAATTCTCTGGCACTCAGTAACAATTCTGTCTGTCCCTGAGTAACAATTCTCTGGCACTCAGTAACAATTCTGTCTGTCCCTAAGTAACAATTCTCTGGCACTCAGTAACAATTCTGTCTGTCCCTGAGTATGAATTCTGTGGCCCTGAGTAACAATTCTGTGTCTGTGCGAGTAACAATTCTGTGTCTGTGCAAGTAACAATTTTGTGTCTGTGCGAGTAACAATTCTCTGGCACTCAGTAACAATTCTGTCTGTCCCTGAGTAACAATTCTCTGGCACTCAGTAACAATTCTGTCTGTCCCTGAGTAACAATTCTCTGGCACTCAGTAACAATTCTGTCTGTCCCTGAGTATGAATTCTGTGGCCCTGAGTAACAATTCTGTGTCTGTGCGAGTAACAATTCTGTGTCTGTGCAAGTAACAATTTTGTGTCTGTGCGAGTAACAATTCTCTGGCACTCAGTAACAATTCTGTCTGTCCCTGAGTAACAATTCTCTGGCACTCAGTAACAATTCTGTCTGTCCCTGAGTAACAATTCTCTGGCACTCAGTAACAATTCTGTCTGTCCCTGAGTATGAATTCTGTGGCCCTGAGTAACAATTCTGTGTCTGTGCGAGTAACAATTCTGTGTCTGTGCAAGTAACAATTTTGTGTCTGTGCGAGTAACAATTCTCTGGCACTCAGTAACAATTCTGTCTGTCCCTGAGTAACAATTCTCTGGCACTCAGTAACAATTCTGTCTGTCCCTGAGTAACAATTCTCTGGCACTCAGTAACAATTCTGTCTGTCCCTGAGTAACAATTCTCTGGCACTCAGTAACAATTCTGTCTGTCCCTGAGTAACAATTCTCTGGCACTCAGTAACAATTCTGTCTGTCCCTGAGTATGAATTCTGTGGCCCTGAGTAACAATTCTGTGTCTGTGCGAGTAACAATTCTGTGTCTGTGCAAGTAACAATTTTGTGTCTGTGCGAGTAACAATTCTCTGGCACTCAGTAACAATTCTGTCTGTCCCTGAGTAACAATTCTCTGGCACTCAGTAACAATTCTGTCTGTCCCTGAGTAACAATTCTCTGGCACTCAGTAACAATTCTGTCTGTCCCTGAGTATGAATTCTGTGGCCCTGAGTAACAATTCTGTGTCTGTGCGAGTAACAATTCTGTGTCTGTGCAAGTAACAATTTTGTGTCTGTGCGAGTAACAATTCTCTGGCACTCAGTAACAATTCTGTCTGTCCCTGAGTAACAATTCTCTGGCACTCAGTAACAATTCTGTCTGTCCCTGAGTAACAATTCTCTGGCACTCAGTAACAATTCTGTCTGTCCCTGAGTAACAATTCTCTGGCACTCAGTAACAATTCTGTCTGTCCCTGAGTATGAATTCTGTGGCCCTGAGTAACAATTCTGTGTCTGTGCGAGTAACAATTCTGTGTCTGTGCAAGTAACAATTTTGTGTCTGTGCAAGTAACAATTCTCTGGCACTCAGTAACAATTCTGTCTGTCCCTGAGTAACAATTCTCTGGCACTCAGTAACAATTCTGTCTGTCCCTGAGTAACAATTCTCTGGCACTCAGTAACAATTCTGTCTGTCCCTGAGTATGAATTCTGTGGCCCTGAGTAACAATTCTGTGTCTGTGCGAGTAACAATTCTGTGTCTGTGCAAGTAACAATTTTGTGTCTGTGCGAGTAACAATTCTCTGGCACTCAGTAACAATTCTGTCTGTCCCTGAGTAACAATTCTCTGGCACTCAGTAACAATTCTGTCTGTCCCTGAGTAACAATTCTCTGGCACTCAGTAACAATTCTGTCTGTCCCTGAGTAACAATTCTCTGGCACTCAGTAACAATTCTGTCTGTCCCTGAGTAACAATTCTCTGGCACTCAGTAACAATTCTGTCTGTCCCTGAGTAACAATTCTGTCTGTCCCTGAGAATGAATTCTGTGGCCCTGAGTAAGAATTCTCTGGCACTCAGTAACAATTCTGTCTGTCCCTGAGTAACAATTCTCTGGCACTCAGTAACAATTCTGTCTGTCCCTGAGTAACAATTCTCTGGCACTCAGTAACAATTCTGTCTGTCCCTGAGTAACAATTCTGTCTGTCCCTGAGAATGAATTCTGTGGCCCTGAGTAAGAATTCTCTGGCACTCAGTAACAATTCTGTCTGTCCCTGAGTAACAATTCTCTGGCACTCAGTAACAATTCTGTCTGTCCCTGAGTAAAAATTCTGTGGCCCTAATAACGTTTCTGTGGCCCTAAGTAACAATTCTCTGGCACTGAGTGAAAATTCTGTCTGTCCCTGAGTATGAATTCTGTGGCCCTAACTAGCGTTTCTTTGTCCCTAAATAACGATTCTGTGGCCCTCATTAACAAGTCTGTGTCCCTGAGTAATGGTTCTCTGTCCCTAAGTAACTTCTCTCTGTCCCCAATTCTCGTTTCTGTGGCCCTAACTCTGTCCCTGTCCCTAGTACAGAGCGGTCTGCCTCTGTTCAATGACTGCAGGCAAATGAAGATTTCCAAAATGGCCGCTATATATACCTCGACCATTACACAGTGCTGGCTGGCTGGCTGCTGATTGGCTGATGCGATCACATGTCGTTGAGGAATGCATTATGGGGCAGCGCGCCTTGTCTGCGCGCCTTCCCCGACATCCCCGCTCCGTCGCCGCACATGTCAGCCGCCATTTTCGGAAAAATTTCGATTCGCGCGTCCGAATTAGGCTGTTTTTCGGATTCGGCACGAATCGAAATTTTTCCGATATTCGACTCGAATTCCACTTCGGATACTTCGATTCGCTCATCTCTAATTCTGATATTAGCTACCATAAGGGTGTGGTAGTAGTCAATATCTTAGTGGATCATAATAAGTCCGTACTCCCTTGTCGGCTGTACCATCTCATCTTGGTATCCTTGTATACTGGTGATGACACTTTTGTCTGCGAAAAGATGCTTTTTCTGCAGATGGCTAGAACGACAGAGGGACAGAACTATATAAGTACTCCATTAGGAGCAGCAGCTTTTGCACGCGCAATAAGGGTGGAGTTCTCCTCAAGCTTTTCTGTGGTGCATTTTACATTAGCCATCCAATTCATGATGAGATACTCCAGAAAGAAGCAGTCATTTGGTATCTGAGGTTTCTCATGATTAATGCTTCCATAGTCCACAATGTGGTCCTCACGTAAAATTTGTGGCAATGCAAAATCAGCCAATAATTTTTGTCATATCAAATAAGATATCCTTGCCACTATAATATCAATGTGCAGTGCTAATAAAAATGTGTGTTATAATCAATGATGACCAGTGTGATAGTAAAAGAGAAAGGAAACATCATAAAAAAGAAACAGAGAATAGTGAATACTCCAATGAAGAAACAAAATGGACGGTATAACAAATGAAAATATATAAGTCCTCTAAATATCATAATAGTCCCAAAAATAGTGATGTGATCAAATCAACAAAATGTAGTGACTTCCGCACTGCACCTCCACCATAATGTACTCACCAGAAGTAAGTAGCAAGCAAGCCCAGAGCGGAATGACAGTAAGGGGTGTTCCTGCTTGTTCCTCCTGCCGGTGACCCGGTTGAAGGTGGGGTCTCTCCAGAAGCCAGTGATACACCAAATGAACAATCAAGAGTAGAGTAGCCAAGTCTCCATCTCCAGCCTACGGTGAACCAAGGAAAGGGATTCCTCCTAGAGGGCAAGCCCATAGACCGAGCCCGAAGAAAGTATCATAAAGTGTAGTATGTTTTATTAAAAAGATAGCAACCACGTGGAGCATAAAATCATCAATGGATAAAACGCACTTACAAAGATGGCCGCTGGATCATCATGTGGATGCGGCAGCATGATGTCAGCACGTAGGCTCCTTCTGACGCGTTTCGTGCTCACCTATCCTTGCCAGCTTCTGTATATAAACAAGATGTCAGAGATCTTGCATGACATTACTGACCAAATATATACCTGTCATTTGGAGGTGGTAGTGATAAAGCTGCTAAATGTCAGATTCTTTGGTTTATTCACAAACATAAGATGGCCAGTGATCTGTCATTTGGTGGTGGTAGTGTTACCACCACTAAATGGCATATCCCCGACCACTCTGTGTAAGCCCAAAATGTGCATGCTATTTAAAGTGTTTGCATATTTTAATGAGCAGCACAGTGGCTAAATGGTTAGTGCTTCTGCCTGGCAGTACTAGTGTCGTTGGTTCAAATCCCAACCATGGCATCACCTGCCTGGAGTTTGCATGTTCTCCCTGTGCCTGCGTAGGTTTCCTCTGGGTACTGCAGTTTCCTCCCACACTCGAAAGACATGCTGGTAGGTTATTTGGATCCTGTCTAAATTGGCCCTCCTATGTGTATGGATGTAAATTAGGGACCTTGGATTGTACAACCCTTGAGGGTTAGGGACTAATGTGAATGGACAATATATATGTAAAGTGCTGCATAAATTGACAGCACTATATAAGTACCTATAGTAAATAAATAATGTTACCATTGAAACCTCATTTAAAAATCCTCTCCTTACTGAACAGCATTTAAAAAAAATCTTTTGTACTGGTACATGTCCCCAATGGCAGTGCCCAACTACCCATGCCCTTTTTAACCTCCCTGGTGGTATTCCCGAGTGTAGCTCGGGGTAAAGTTTCAGTACCACAAGCGGTAACCCCGAGCTACACTCAGGTATACCATGCGGCGCTGGTCCGCGATCCCTCGATCACTTACATTGTCCTGCGCTCCCGCGATGTCCCTCCTGCAGTGTCCCCGGCAATGTAATCCGGCGGATGCCGACATCTGTCATCTGGGTTCCGTCGCCTGCGCGCGTCGGGACGTACAGGGGATGGAACGGCAGGAAATTTGAAAATGACAAAAAGTGATATTCACTAAAATCACTAAAATCACATAGTATAACATTACTGTATCAAACCATTTCACATACATTTTGTCCCGAGTGCTTTGTCCTGCGCCCTGCCTGCATTTTTACTGTTTTTATTGCCTGGAAACTGAGAAATGTCCATGGCGTCCAAAAAGCGTCCCTTTAGGTCAAAAGCGGTTTTAGACCAGCTAGAGAACAGCGATAGTAAATCAGAACCACTTGCAGAATTGAGTGATAATGATTCGTGGGGAAATTCGTCATCAGACACTGAAAACGATTCTGCGACTTTGCTCAGTGATGTGCGAACTTGGCCCTATATTTAAAATATCAGTGTTTTTAGTTTGATTATATTATTGAATTAAATTTATTATATTATTATTATTTTTTATGATTATTTATTAAATTATAATTTATGATTTCGTGTTTCAAGTTTTATCCTACCCGGGATGTTTACTAGACTCTTGTTCGGACAGATTTCAGTGAGTTATTCCTAAGAATTACAGGCCTACAACATAAAACGCCAAATTTCCATGCAAAATAATGGCACCGCTTTCAGCACCAAAAATCTGAAATAATCATACCGCCAGGGAGTTTAAACTAAATTTTGCAAACTGGCCTAAATGTGATTCATGTTTTGCTTTAGCATACTTTTTGCTGGTGTTGCCAAACTTCCCGCGAACAGAACTTTGCTAGGTTCGATCATCCATTTTCAAAGGGTTGAACTAACAGCACTGTGAAAAGCAACAGACCATTGACTGGCTAACACCTCCCCATACCAGCCTGGGTGATCCAATGCAAAGCATTACAGAAAACTAATATAAAGATGTGTTCTTGTTTTTATACTTGTTGCATTTAATACAAATACTAACTTATTAATTCAATGGATAACTGAGCTAAATTTTTATTTTTTTTCAAATTTGAATGTTCTGCTTTAATTCTTCATTTTAGTCTATCTTTAGCCGTAGAGTGGGGATTAAGAACCCAGCAATGGAAGCATTAGGCAACAATGTAAATAATCTAAACGCAGTACAGACCAGTGGACATTCTGCGCAAATAGCCGGCGGA
This sequence comes from Staurois parvus, assembly GCF_062004578.1. Taxonomy (NCBI): domain Eukaryota; kingdom Metazoa; phylum Chordata; class Amphibia; order Anura; family Ranidae; genus Staurois; species Staurois parvus. Next base: position 914,984 of record NW_028318206.1, read on the forward strand.
CTCCCTCCGGCACATGGCTCTGGCAGCTTGTCCGTAGGATTAGCACAGAACACAAGCAGGCAGCACAAGTGCTAATAATCCTGATTTATGTTTTTATTTTAGCAGACCTGGAGCATTGTTACATGGGGAAAATTGTATGCTGGCACTACAAGGACCCTTAGCTTATTAAAGTCATAAATCGCTTCGGGACACGGCTCTGCCAAAGCAATGGAAGACTTATTTGTGGGCTTTTCATTCAAGTACCCCAATTATGACAGACTGCCAAAAATATTCTCCGGCTTCCAGCGTGGCTCTTAACCTAAACACTGTATACGTGTGGCAGGCTTGTGCTTTCTGAAGCTTAAATCACATCTCTTTTGTTATGAGCAAACATTAGCGTCAATGTTACTCATTGACATTTACTGAGATTAACCACTTCAGTCCTGGGGGAGTTGAGACTGGTGGAGCAGAGCAATTTTCACTTTTTAGTTAGAGACCTATTGATTTCCCATCAATTTATTATGATACTGCAATGATATGTCATTTATTTTTCTTTTAGGGCAAACAAGGATATCTTTTTAAAGGTATTGTATGACATGAATTATATTGTTCTCTATGAAATCATAACGGTAAGCAATGAAGCATGTCTTGTGTGCTTTAGTGTGTATTTGTCATAATGGTTTCAGTTTGCAAAACTTATAAAGTGTATCTAAAGCTATTTTTTTTGCTGGATAGAGTGGGAAAGGTTTAGAAGCCCTGTTGGATTTTCATTGCTGCTTGTGTCCTTTGGGAACATTCACCCTTGTTCTATCTCAAGTGTTGCTTTGTGCAAAAGATATACCTCCTGAAACCTTTTCTATAAGGGATGTGTCAGGAATGGACTTGCCAATAATGGTGGGACTCACCTGCCTTGTGGGCTGCAGTACCAGGGCTGGCCAGCGGGTGCTCTCAGCAATCAGAGACTCACCCCTGCAGTCAGCCAAACACCTGAAGCTGATTGCAGGGGTTGTATTTAAGGAATGGCCAGACTCACAGTCAGGGCCTTGGTGTGTGTTTTTCCATGGGCCCCTGTATCTTGTATCCTGTGTTACTGTTCCTGTTTCTGCCTGACTTGTTACCGACCCTGCCTGATCCTGACCTCTGCTGACTTCTCCTGTTTGATCCCTGGCTTGTGACCCTGACCATTCTTTGCCTGACGCTCTGCACCGCGCTGCCCGTGAGTTACTGAACCCAGCTTATGACCCGACCACTCTCCCGCCTGTTCCTGGTACTCCGTTTGCCCGTTTGCTACTGACCCGGCCTGCCTGACGACTCTTGCATTGTATGTATTGTTATCTGTAGGTGGTTTGGTTTGTTTGCACTGTGTTTATGTTTAGTTTTGCACTGCGTTTTGTATTGTTAGTCTTAATAAATCATATTGTTTATACCATATCTGAAGCCTGCGTTTCCCTGTGTTTAGTCCACACACCTCTGGTCATACCTGGAGCCCTGACAGGATGTATGGTAAATTGTTGTTTTATTTATTTTATTTTTTATTTATTTCAGGTACTTAGATAGTGCCATCAATTTACTCAGGACTTTACATATATTTTATACATTCACATCAGTCCCTAACCCTCAAGGGGTGTAAAATCTAAGGTTTTGACAATATCCTCATGTAAGCAAGGGGTAACACCCTTTTCAGGGAAACCCCACCTTTGGGTGAATCTAGTAGGTGGAGCTAGTCTGTCCTATATAATCTTTAGCAGGAACAGCCTAGGGCAGAGGGTGATGGGAAAAGCCTACCCCTCCAATACTAATATGTAGCCTTAGGAAATAAACCTTTCTGGGTAGGCTGACAACTAGACATGTGCGATTGTTTTGTTACAAATCTAAATTTGGATGACATTTTTGTTATACGAATCTGCAAATCATAAAAGTAACGAATTTAAACTAATCTGAAATAAATTATAGTGAAATGACAAATTCAAAATTCATTCGTATTCATTCACTTCATTTGGATTACATGATACGATAGTTTGGGCCTTTTGTTAATGTTTGAATAATCCGAAATAACATAATGATCCAAATTGATTCAGATCCATTTCATATGTTGCAATAACATTTTTCATTATTATAAAAAATGCACTACATATGAAATGGAAACATATTACAATAGATACAGTAAGGTATAAAAGTGATAGAAAAAGATTCCTACTTACTGTGTTTAGGTTGGATGGAGGTGGATCCATCAGAATCCCCGAATCATAACACAAAGAATGAACCCAAAATTCATTTTGCTCCATTTGTTATGTTATGATTCGGATATTCTGATGGAGATTCCATTCAACCCAAAGAGAGTGCATTAAACTCTATTGAAGTAAAATTAATTAACACGTTAAAACAAATATAGCCAATCTTCTGAAATGTGAATCGATTTGGAACAATGAGTATATGAACCTAATCCAAATATTATACGAAAATAATTCTGAAAACAAATCATTCTAGCATAACGAATATGATGAAACAAAATGATCACCTTAAAAAACTAATCTGAAACAAAATGAATTTTTTTGTTGTGCACATCTCTACTTGTAACAGGCTCAGGTGGAGAACCCATGTATGGGGGAACTTTGGTGAGGACCATGGGAGAGTCGAGTGGCTCTCCTATGTTCTGGTGGACTTGTAATGAGCAAAATGATGATGTTGGGAACGACAGAGCGTAGGTGGAGGTTGTGTATTGCTCATTGTTCATCTGCTACAGTAAATGTTAAAGGCTGAGAGCTGGGTCACAGGCTGGGAGAATGAGCATGACCAAAGATGGTGGAGTTTCTCTATGTTGCAGATGTGTGTGCACCCTATGTTGTTCCTGAGCAGGAAGATGGCGGGAGGGACCCTAGTCCAGTATAAGCGTTGCTGGTGGTGGACAGGGGTGTATCCAATACAATTTATTCTAGCTTGATAAATACACAGAAGGCTTTTTCTGGCCTTTCTTGTATTGTTAAAAAAGATATATCTCTCCATAGAGTCCTTGTTCTACATGAGCAGGAACAAACCTAACAGGGTGGAGCTGAGAGTGGCAACTAGGGACAATGCTAACTAACTAGGTCTACAGTGGATCAAACCAACAGAACGAATGGATGACACATAATAAAATAGGCTCCTGTGACAACACAACCCTCCACATTTGTCCCAGGGAGTACAGTCATTGGGACTAAAAGTGATATGAAAATTCAAAAATTTAAGGCCTCTTCCACACGGGGCAGACTCCACCTGCAATCTGCTTGCTCAGCAGGGGATCTGTCTGCTGATTCCTGCTTAGCAGGTGTATGACAACTCCGTGTCCACTCTGCTTTTGCAGAGCGGACACAGCCCACTCTCCTCTATGGGCTTTCAGATGTAAATGGACCGCCTGTCCGTTTACCTGACTGTCATATAGGCTGGCCAGATGGAGGGGAATAGATCCCCACCCGTTTGTTTTTAACGGATCGGATTGGATGTAGGTGGGTGTAAATGGACACATGGAGGGATGAAGTTAACAACTTTTATTCAGTGCTTTTAGAGAACATATCTGTCTTCACCCAGGATTTTATGTGGTAACTCTCGACGTTGTCAGACTGCCCAGTCTTTGGCTGGATTTTGGGATGTGTGGATTGTCAAGTAGCTTTAAGTTATTATGGACTACTAAGGGGCTGGTAGATGGATCAGCCCACATTCCTCTACCAGCCCAATATAGGTTTATGATGCCAAACTACACAGGTATGGTTGCTGGATCAAGAAGTCGGTATATAAACAATGCCAAAAGCCTTGGAGCAATATTTAGGTAACACATTAAGTAATAGCCTAGAGCATCTTAGGAGGTAAAGGCAAAAGTGTAAGGAAACTTTGTGAGAAGGTATCTTTAACCTTTATAGAATAACTTTATTTAAATATTTGGGGACCGCTAAGTAACCAACAACTGTTTTTATGTAATGTACATTATACCAGTGCAGTGCTCACAAACCATTAAGTAAGCCCATCCAAATTCACCCCGACATGAGAGACTCTATTACTAGGTCTGTTTGCACTTAACTGGCTCCTTTTCTGATGGTAATAAAGCAGCCTAGCCACTTTAGGATTACATTATCTCTAGTATAGCTTGCTATTAATCAAAGTATATCCTTGATAGGAGAAAAATTGTATATGTGAACTGGGTCTTTAATATTGGGGGTGTGTTGACTGGCTCACCAGCAGCTAAATTTTGTGGTTTATGATGACCAGCAAAGAAGCCAACTGAGCTCCGGCAGATCTTATAAGCAATCTTTCACAACCAGGGTGGAAGCCTAAGGTTGCTAGGGGTTCCATTAACAATAAGCAATTTCTGCCTCTCAGGTAAGTAACCACTGACACCAATGATCTTTTTAGCTATCTGTAAGGAAGGTTGGGACAGTGGGGTTACTCAATGACCACAAATGTAAGGAGCATTCTTCTCATGGACCATCACATACCACAAATGGTGGATATAGTATTTCTATACTAGCACAGTACAGGTAAAAAACACAAGTTTTACAGGCTTTTGAGGGATTTTTTTCTGCTCCTAAACGCCCCTCTATGTTAGACCATGTGCCCATGCACACATTTATAGGCATTTATAGCCAGGAACATATAGGGGCAGAAATCTGAACGCACCATAATTGATCCCAGAAAAGCATGTAAATGCGTCTAAATGCAAGGCCAGTTTAGCGCTTGAGTGTTCATTCATGTCTTTGGGCAAAATAAATTAATATTCTGGCCAATGAAATGAATGAACACGTCTAAACGTGTTTGAAAAACAAGGCTTTAGATGCATTTTAATGCTGCTTTTCTCCTGCCAGGAGAAAGGCATTCAGAAGAGCCTAGTGTGCATGAGGCCTTAAAGTGACAGAGGGCACTCAATTATCATGTTATATAGAGTATGGAGTACAGACTATACAATTGTGTTCTTTGAATATAAAACCCCCCACAACCATAGGCCTGGTCCGGGGAATGGTAAATCTACCTGTGCCTAACCTTTAATAGCATCCAAAAACAATACACTACAGAAAAACCCACAAAGAAGGATATAGCACCTCAAAGGCTACCATGGCAGTATTTATTGTAGAAGTAATAAATGTAAAAATGTATATATCATTCCATGTATATTCAATGCATGTACCCCAACCCGATCCACCCCTCCACCTCTCTACTCCCCACCAGTTCCCCCCACAGCCCCAGTACCACCTCGACAGGCCCCCACTCCCTTACAGAGTATCCGGGGTGTGCCCCATCCACCCCTCCCCATATTTCCCTAAGTCCCCCTGTCCTGCGAGGATGGAACAAGGTCCCCTGAAAGTCCCTCTGTAGCAGTGTCAATTGTAGAAGATACAATGCAATGTGGATGTCTGGCCTGACTCTAGTGCATAATAGAGCATTGAGTCCCAATGTGGATACGCTGGATATTACCCCACTGGGGAGGAAGGAGTGGAGGGAGGGGGCAGTCACAACCCCATCAAATGTGAGTCAATGCAGTATAATCAACTGCTAATGTTTGATGTGCCACTATGCTCTCCAAGCCTCGGTGGTATCCCTGAGACCTTCCAAGCTGACCACCTGACAGGTGCCAAACAGGTCCAGCCTACCGACTGCCCCAGATGAAGGTAGCTGTTTGCCTCTGTGCAGCCTGTACTGCACAATGTTATTTCTCTTGTACCAGCACAATAAATTGTAGATAAAAAATGGTCTCACCCCATATGAAACAACAGGTGTATATTTATCCAAAGCTCAGTGGCCTGGGATTTCCAATGTCCATTTGCAAGTGTGTAGCAATGTCCATAAGCATATCCAGATCGGCAGCAGGACAGGGGTCGGGGTAAATACATTGAATGTACATGGGCAGTACAGTGAATGGCCAGCACTTCCACCTGGCAGTACTAGTGTTGTTGGTTTGAATCCCAACCATGGCACCACCTGCATGGAGTTTGCATGTTTTTCCTGTGCCTGTGTGGGTTTCCTCCAGGTACTCTAGTTTCCTCTCACACTCCAAAGACATGCTGGTAGGTGAATTGGCTCCTGTCTAAATTGGCCCTAGTATGTGTACGTATGAATGTGAGTTAGGGACCTTAGATTGTACACCCCTTGAGGGTTAGGGACTGATGTGAATGTACAATATATATATATGTAATGCACTACGTAAAATGACGGCACTATATAAGTACCTGAAATAAAATAAATAAATGGTATGATATGTAAATTTTTTATTATTATTATTACAGTAGTTACAGTAGTTATATAGCGCCAGAAAGGTTTGCTCAGCGCTGTACATTATAGTGGGGGACAAAACATGACACAATACAGTAACAAAACAATACACGAGGGGTTCGAGGGCCCTGCTCTTTCGAGCTTACAATCTAGGAGGGAGGGGAAAGTGGTACAGGAGGAAGTGGCTGTGGGGGATGGAGTGTTAGGAGGAGTGGAGGAGATCGGCTGTTAGGTGAGGGTGGGGTAGGTTTCCCTGAAGAGATGGGTTTTCAGGGTGCGCCTAAAGGTGAGGAGGGTAGGTGACAGTCTGATGGATTGGGGTAGGGAGTTCCAGAGGATGGAGGAAGTCCTGGAGAAGTCCTGCAGTCGGGCGTGGGTGGTGGAGACCAGGGAGCTAGAAAGTAGGAGGTCTTGTGAGGAGCGAAGGGCACGGGTAGAGTGGTATTTGGGTATCAGGTCGGTGAGGTAGTTTGGGGCAGCGTTATGAATGGCTTTGTATGTCAGAGTTAGTAATTTGAATTTAATGCGTTGGGCAATCGGGACATTTATTTTAATTTTAGACATTTATTTTTTATTTTAGACATTTATTATGTCTACAATAAATACCGCCGTGGTAGCCTTTGAGGTGCTACTGTATATCCTTCTTTGTAGTGTGGTCTTTGAATGTCTAGTTTTCACCTGGATGTATTTTAATAGGTGGACATATAGACTTTATGATGAATTTTGTCATATGTTTATACTTATCTCACATAATACATTTGATCACATTGTTTAGGACTGTACTTTTAATACTTTTTCACTGACTTATACAGCTGCTACATAATGTTATAGGATTGTAGAACACAGCAATATTTTTTATTTTATTGGTTCACTTTAATACCAACTTTGGATGCCACAGCACACCTGAATAATGCGACTTTCCATGTGTACCCCATTATGACTACTGCTGTGTGAGTGTGATCCATTCTTATTATATGATTTTCTTCTATTATCCTTTCCACGCATAGACTCACCCAGTTTACTACTTTGTGTAGGGTGAATCACATAGAATTCTGCTTGAAATTGACACAGATCCTTCCCTACATCCGACACAAGTGTCACTAATGAATTTTGCCTCTAACAGCCCAATCTTGGCTGCCCAAAATACACAGTGTCAGTCTGAAGCTTCAGCCTCACTGTACGTCTCTGTGATTATCTGGATGTTATAGCCATGTTTATGGTTTATTGGCCTCCTTCCCAGGGATTTTACAGCGATTACGGCCCATTCTGAGGGTATTTTAATAGCTGGCATGGCACGTCTGCAGCAAGCAGCTGCTGGTAGCCAGCTAGAGGGAATGTCTGCTTACTGCATCAACAGGATGTCAGAGGAAATCTTTTTTTTACACTGGATGTAACACAATTTGAAGTTTTTAAAGCAAAAGAAAAAAACATGGGGAAATGTGCATGTATTGCAGAGATGTACTGCTTTTTTTTTAACCTGATATACAATTTTAACAATTTCATGGTGGCTATACGCGTTTCGATTTTATTACCCGATCAATGTGTGATTCAATCAAAATGTTCAAATTTGCAAATATTCGAATAGTCATAATTTCCCCTCCAATCGATTTATATTCAATTTAAATAATTTTCGATCAAACTGAGTCGATCAGCCGGGCAGAAAATTACTGTTTGAATGTTCATGAATATGATCGCATTTCAATCGATCAGATTATAAGATCACATAGTGGAAACAGAGGTGTGATCAATAATTTGTGTAACGTATCTCAACTATCGATTGATATCCACTTTCCAGTGTGTGGCATATCGATCAACTGGGTTGGCAACTATAGATTGATTATCCTGGAAGAGATCAATTGGAAAAGATATTGATCATTTATTGAAGCTTGTATTGCCACAATTAGGGTTGCATTTCCCTTCCAGAAAAAACATGCATTTTCAAAAACCATTATTTAGGCAAGAAAATGACTTAAAACCCCAAAACATTTTATGTTTTCTAAATAGAGAGAACCCGTAGAATAAAAATATAGTATGTGCACATTTTTATGTGCAACTGTTTTCAACCTATATTTTAAATAAAAAACACACCAAAATTAATTTTAGTGCACACAGACACACGGATCTATAATACCTCTTTTAATGTATATATAATATTCCATTTATTGTAATGATCAAAATTGGTTTCCTACTCTTACTACTTTAAATTGTATGTTTTATATTGCACCTAAGAGACTAAATACTGTATACTTACTTTTTGCCATATCATTCTCGATACTGGTAAAGTTAAATAAATACTACATAGATGAAAAAGAAAGAAATACATTTAAAATAAAATACCAATGTATACCTACTATAAAATGCCACGATCAGATCAGTACTATATACTTTTAGCCATATTGTTCTCAATGACTGTAAAGTGAAATAAATAACAAATACATTTAAATGAAAAATAAATATATACAATTAAAATAAAATTCCACAACCCAATCAGTAATGTATACCTAGCATAAAATGCCATGATCCAATCAGTAATGTATACCTAGCATAAAATGCCATGATCCGATCAGTAATGTATACCTAGCATAAAATGCCATGATCCGATCATAAAATGCCACGATCCGATAAGTAATGTATACCTAGCATAAAATGCCATGATCCGATCAGTACTGCATACTTATTTTTAGCCATATGGTTCTCAGTACCCGTAAAGTAAAAAAAAAATAATCTAAAATGCTCTGATCACGTAACGTATATCTAGTATAAAATACCATGATCTGATTAGTAATATATACTTACCTTTAGCCATATCAAGTTCAATACCTGTAAAAAAAAAAATAATAAGTAAATAGAAATAAAAAATAAATACATAAAATTAAAATAAAATTCCATGATCTGATCAGTAATATATGCTTACCTTTAGCCATATCAAGTTCAATACCTGTAAAAAAAAAAAAAAGAAATAATAAGTGAATAAAAAAATACATAAAATGAAAATTTTTTTTGGGGAGTGCCGTAGTGCACTCCCAAAGTACCTACCTGGCACCGCCCCTGCAGTAAAAGATAAATAATAATAAAAAATAATATAAAATAATACAAAAAAGGCCATAATCTGGTGATTAATGTATACCTAGTATAAAATGCCATGATCTGATCAGTAATATATACCCACTGGACTTACACCAATGATTGGACTTCTTGATGTTTATGGACTTTTTCACTATATTTGTCATAATAATTTGTCAAAATTGGTCAATTGGTTCACAGGAGTTTATTATTTGAATGCTGCACTTTTCTTTTATTGTATTTACACCCATTTTGAGCCATATCATTCTGAATACCTGTAAGATAAAATAAATTATTATTATTACTATACAGGACTTATATAGTTTGCTCAGCGCTTTACATTATGGATGGAGACAGTACAGTAAAAATACAGTTCAATACAAGAGGGATTAGAGGGCCCTGCTCCTTGGAGTTTACAATCTAGGAGGGAGGGGATAGTGGTACAAGAGGTAATTAGCTGTGGGGGATGGAATGGTAGGAGGAGTAGGGGATTCCAGTATTAGCTGAGGGCAGGATAGGCTTCCCTGAAGAGATGGGTTTTCAGAGTGTGCTTAAGTGAGCAGAGTAGGCGATAGCCTGATAGCTTGGGGTAGGGAGTTCCAGAGGATGGGTGAAGCCCTTGAGAAATCCTGGAGACAAGCATGGGAGGAGGAGACAAGGGAGCTAGAGAGTAGGAGGTCTTGCGAGGAGCGGAGAGTACGGTTTGGGTGATATTTGGAGACAAGATCAGTGATGTAATTAGGAGCAGTGTTATGAACGGCTTTATACGTCAGTGCTAGTGTTTTGAATTTTATCCATTGGGAAATGGGAAGCCAGTGGAGGGATTAGCAGAGAGGAGTGGCAGATACAGAACGGTTAGTGAGGTGGATGGGTCTGGCAGCAGCGTTCATGAAGGACTGGAGTGGGGATAGCCTGCGATGAGGTAGGCCAGTGAGGAGGGAGTTACAATAGTCAATGCTTGATATAATAAGGGAGTGAATGAGTTGCTTAGTGGTTTCCGAGGTTAGGAACAGTCGTATTTTGGAGATGTTGCTGAGGTGAAGTCTACATGAGTTTCTCAGTGATTGGACCTGGGGCTGAAAAGAAATAATACATAAATAATACAAAAAAACATAACATTTAAATAAAATGCCATGATCTGATCAATAATGTATTATAAATTGCCATGATCTGATCAGTAATATATACCTACTTTTCGCCCACCCTGGATAATACAAATTTGTGGTCCGAGTAGCAGAGTACTGTGATACTAAGGAAAAAGATGTATTATTCGTTTCTGCTTTTTCTGATGTCTTTTTTTTATATTTTAAGGACTAGCAGCTTGCAGTTTAGATCTTAAAACTTTTGTTTTTACATCCCTTTCCCTCTTCATAATCCGCACCCCCTATGTTCTCTTAAGCCGGAACACCATTAACCTTCTGATGTTCTAGCACAACTGTGTGATGGCTTAAAGGAAAATCACAGCACTCCCCCCTCTCTCTCCACCATCAAACTAGTTCTCATTTGACTGTCTTCTATAAAACAATAAGAGGTGTCTCATACCTATCCCGACCCCCTCCCCGCCCCAATCTCTGGGTGACAAGACACGTCTTTCTTATAATTTACTCATCTCCAGCTAGAATAAAATTGCCACTCTGGTGCACGCTTGACAAATCCCCGAATCTTGTCTGTCTTCCTAATTGCGTGGTGTCACCCAGTCAACGGCAGCGAGACTTCTGCACCCTTGACACTTTGCAAAGACATGCACAAGGCTTCGGCTGGCACTGATTGAGATCAGCGACTTAATTAAATTTTGCTAACACCGGGGACAGGCGAATGTTGCCACGGAGGTAGGACGTGGGTATGCTGACAGCTGATTTCGCTTGCAGTAAAACGCAGAGTGACAAAGTGTATCACAGCACCAGTTTGAGGTGCACTGACATTCGTGTGGGTGTGGTACAAGGGGAGAAGATACGTTGCTCCATGTGACAGCTGTGTCGGTGCCTGAGATGGTGCATGACAATACATTAATTATTGATAGGAGAAGAAATGTAATTAATAATACAATGGGGCTGTTAGTCAGATGGACACCATAAGCATACAGAAGGACAAAATAGGCACTTTTTAGGCTTGCGTACATGGAACATATTGTCTCATCTGTTCCCATTGGAGACCAAATGGAGCTGAACAAGTGTCAGTTGTAAGAATCACTTAACCCAGTGCAGCTGCGACTGAGCACCGGGGAGCCCAAGCTAGTTCCCATCCCCACCAGCTTTATTGCCCTAAAATTTAATTACAGTTAGGCAGAAAATGCCGAGTAGAGAGGTAGAATACGAAAAAACCTCCCGAGCTGCCACTAAAACCCCAACAAAATTATAAAATACACCCCCCAGCCTGGAAAAGCTGCTAGCACCCAGCTATATGACCAAATAGTAAAGAAACAAAGAGGAAGATGGTGCTGTGCTAATCAAAAATCAAAATAAATCAGCAAAGAAAGGTGGGAAAAATGTAATGCCCACAAATACAGTAACAAATGTGATAAAGCAGCACAAACAACACAAGCAGCACAAGTGCACTATCATGTGTGAAAAATAACAGCACAAACAAACACGTCCTCAACTCGTGATGAACCTCAAAATGAGCTACAGTGGGGATCGAAAGTTTGGGCACCCCAGCTAAAATTGTGTATTAATGTGCATAAAGAAGCCAAGGAAAGATGGAAAAATCTCCAAAAGGCATCAAATTACAGATTAAACATTCTTATAATATGTCAACAAAAGTTAGATTTTATTTCCATCATTTACACTTTTAAAATAACAGAAAACAAAAAAATGGCCTCTGCAAAAGTTTGGGCACCCTGCAGAATTTATAGCATGCACTGCCCCCTTTGCCAAGCTGAGACCTGCCAGTGTCATGGATCGTTCTCAATCATCGTCTGGGAAGACCAGGTGATGTCAATCTCAAAGGTTTTAAATGCCCAGAATCATCTGACCTTGCCCCAACAATCAGCACCATGGGTTCTTCTAAGCAGTTGCCTAGAAAACTGAAACTGAAAATAGTTGACGCTCACAAAGCTGGAGAAGGCTATAAGAAGATAGCAAAGCGTTTTCAGATGTCAATATCCTCTGTTCGGAATGTAATTAAGAAATGGCAGTCATCAGGAACAGTGGAAGTTAAAGCAAGATCTGGAAGACCAAGAAAAATATCAGACAGAACAGCTCGCAGGATTGTGAGAAAAACAATTCAAAACCCACGTTTGACTGCACGATCCCTCCAGAAAGATCTGGCAGACACTGGAGTTGTGGTACACTATTCCACTATAAAGAGATACTTGTACAAATATGGTCTTCATGGAAGAGTCATCAGAAGAAAACCTCTTCTACGTCCTCACCACAAAAATCATCGTTTAAACTTTGCAAATGAACATATAGACAAGCCTGATGCATTTTGGAAACAAGTTCTGTGGACCGATGAGGTTAAAATTGAACTTTTTGGCCGGAATGAGCAAAGATACGTTTGGAGAAGAAGGGGCACAGAATTTAATGAAAAGAACCTCTGTCCAACTGCTAAGCATGGGGTTGGATCAATCATGCTTTGGGGTTGTGTTGCAGCCAGTGGCACAGGGAACATCTCACGAGTAGAAGGAAAAATGGATTCAATAAAATTTCAGCAAATTTTGGATGGTAACTTGATGCCATCTGTGAAAAAGCTGAAGTTAAAGATAGGATGGCTTCTACAAATGGATAATGATCCTAAACATACCTCGAAATCCACGGGGGATTACATCAAGAGGCGTAAACTGAAGGTTTTGCCATGGCCTTCACAATCTCCTGACCTCAACATAATTGAAAATCTATGGATAGACCTTAAAAGAGCAGTGCGTGACAGACAGCCCAGAAATCTCAAAGAACTGGAAGACTTTTGTAAGGAAGAATGGGCAAAGATACCTCAAACAAGAATTGAAAGACTCTTGGCTGCCTACAAAAAGCGTTTACAAGCTGTGATACTTGCCAAAGGGGGCAGTACAAGATATTAACTCTGCAGGGTGCCCAAACTTTTGCAGACGCCATTTTTTTGTTTTCTGTTATTTTGAAAGTGTAAATGATGGAAATAAAATCTAACTTTTGTTGACATATTATAAGAATGTCTAATCTGTAATTTGATGCCTTTTGGAGATTTTTCCATCTTTCCTTGGCTTCTTTATGCACATTAATACAAATTTTTAGCTGGGGTGCCCAAACTTTCGATCCCCACTGTATAGTGATGCTGTAAATGAACTGGACATGTAAGAAAATGCAAAAAGTGAAAACCATAACGGTATCAGTGAACGTGATACAAAACAATATATAGTGATGAACCCGGAAAACCATTTATCAGCACAAGTTCACATAAACCCAAAAGTGATGTATAAAGGTGAATATATCGTAAACAAGCATAAGGACCAAACATATATAAACACATGAGCATAGGTGATATAAATGCCAAAAATGAATAATATGTGAAAAAGGTAAATGCAAGCACAAAAAACGGACACGTCACTATTAATGCCACAAAAAATGTGAATAAACACAAAGAATGGTGTAAAGTCCACAATAAAACAATTGCGTGTAAAGTCCAATATTAAATTCCCATGTAAACTTGATAGGTGATAGTGGAGTTGAGCAACTTGACAATAAACCCACCACCGGCTAAAATGCCTCCTCACCTCCACGCGACGACCCCTAAGGGCCAACGTACTTCAAAAGCGCTGAACACCAAAAGATCTGAATCCCATGGGGGCATTACGCATTAATCCAGGAACCATCAACTACAGTGGTGGTATCCCCCCCAAGGTGAAAATGCAATAGACAGCCTCTCGACTGATCCCAAAAAAGAGGAGAAAAGGAAGACATCACAGATTCCCTAGGGAGGGTGGGGCCAATAGGGTGAGTAGAAAGGTGCTTCCAAAAAATCCTCATCTACAAACCTGTTCAGGGTGGCAGCTGAGGAATGACACAGAGCGCTCCTGCTAATGGTCATTCAGTATTTCAGATCATATGACCCAGTGCATAGGAGAAGCCTCAGTGCACTCTAATCCCGGAACAGGGCCCAGAGTCCGAAGGCTTCAAAGAGATCTGTGTGGGACGAAGCCTTCAATTCGGTGGCCAGGTCTTACAAGAGACCTTCAGGTTGTGTGCCTGTGCAGGTTTGCACAGCTGTTAAGAGCTAGCCCATTTCAGAATCTCAGTGCTCCAACCAGGAGACAGGTATACTCCACCCAAAAGACAAGGGATCTCAGCACAGTCAAGTCAAGTAGGCTCATATTGAGAGTTCAGGGCATAGGCCTGTTCAGCATGGAGCTGTGAGTAAGAGAACCAAGGAAGTGATGAGAGATGCATAGACTGGGTTGAGATGGGGTGTCTCAAGCAGGGGTATATTTGCCACAAGGCAAACAAGGTGTTTTCCTAGAGCGGCATTTTTCAAGGGGGGCAACACCACCCCCTGGCAGAAGTGACACGCGCAGCAGCCTATGACTGAAGATGGGGAGCAGGTGAGGCACAGCAGTTAGGCTGTGGGCTGCTGAAGGGTGTCTGCAGCTCCTGGATCAATGTCAGAGATCAGCACAGAAGGAAAACATTGGGCTCTCCTGATCATGGCTCCCAGGGTGGGCGGCTAGAATCTCTCTCTCGCTCTCCCTCCCTCTCCCCAACCCCACCCCCCAACATGGAGGAAGTCATGATTTTACTCTTGCCTAGGGAGGAACACAACCAAAATACACCACTGGTCTCAAGGCAGAAGCCTATACAACCAAGTGGACATTTTTGTTTGTTGGAAGTTAAAGTGCTACCAAACCCACAACAGTAAAATCAGTCTGTATATACAGTAAAGCACGCTTGTTGTACTCACTGTGGAACCTAAGGGGTTAATCCTCTGCATTGTGTAAAAATGCTGTTGCTCCTGACTTCTCTGACCCTTCCCTTCTTCCAGTGTCCCCCTCTTATCTCCTGATAAGACATAACGTGTGGAGTCACTCTGCACATGCTCAGTTTGGTGTGTATTGCCAGAGAGGTTTTTTTTTTTCTTGGGAGAGTACATGTGATCAGCGCACGGCCAATTAGCACTGTTCAGACAGAGGTCAGGGATTCTGCATCCTCCTAGAGTAGAAAAAAAACTCCTATAAGCTTTAACCAGTGCTTTGCTGGACAATGATAGAAGTCACAAGACTGCTGTAACTGCTGATAAGAAAGGTATTTAGCAGTTTATATTTACTAAAATAATTGCATTTCCATGTCCTGTGTAGTGTGGGAGACCCAATAAAGTGAATGCAGGGTCCTGGGTTTGGTAATTCTTGGGCAGCACAGTGGCTAAATGGTTAGCACTTCTGCCTGGCAGTACTAAGGTCATTTGTTTGAATCCCAGCCATGGAACCACCTGCCTGGAGTTTGCATGTTCTCCCTGTGTCTGTGTGGGTTTCCTCCCACACTCCAAAGACATACTGGTAGGTTAATTAGATCCTGTATAAAATTGGCCCTAATATGTGTATGAATATAATTTAGGGACCTTAGATTGTACACCCCTTGAGGGTTAGGGACTCATGTGAATGTACAATATATATATGTAAAGTGCTGCATAAATTAACAGCTCTATATAAGTACCTGAAATAAATAAATACAATTCTGCTTGGTGAGTCTGGGCAGAGACCGACTCAGAGACAATGAAGGATGCCAAGAAGAGGAATAATTTTGTTGTACTGATGCAATGGTTGTAGGCGGGGCCGACTCACCTTTACACATGGGGGATGCTTCCATGAACACGCTCACTAATGCCTGGGACCAGCTGGGGCCCCGGTCATGCAAAGATCAGCATTAAGGCAGAACCCCATGTTAGAAGTAAGCCGTTCACCTTGTACAGTTGCATATTACACTTGAAACTCCTTGCTGTGAGACACTCTTCTCCCATGACACTGTACACCTTATCCTCCAAATGGAGCATTTTGAAGGGGACATTGCCGAGCTCCAGCAGCCCAGCTGCCCTGCCGCCTCACTCCAAGTGGCAGAACAGAGATCCCGTCATGCACTGAGTGCAGATCTTTACACATGCACAAATGAACTCCTTCACTCTCCCGTGCCTGCAGCTAGGCCCATGGGGTCTCTGAGCAGCGGATTCAATCTCGAACGCTATACAGGCACCGACCACTAGGGAGGGAGTCAAAGCACCAACCCTCTCACTATCAGAAGATGCGCCACCCATTCCTGGTGCCTCCTTTCCATTGGCTGCCTACTACAGTATTCCCACCACTCCTGGTTACCCATAGCAATCTCATGGTAAACATGACTTCCCGCCAACTACTCCACATGGTCAACCCTTCCTTGGTGGCCATCTAGTCTCCTCTTCATTCCCAGGAGTATGTTTCAGGTCCTGTTCTTTTGGATACACTATTTACCTTTATACGCCATATTCCTCTTTAAGAAGAGCTTCAGACCAGGCACTTTTCAGTCAACTTGGAACCTTTACCAAGCACTCAGTTGATACAGGACACAGTCCCTGCAATTGATTCATCCTCTCCTTCTCAATACCCCAACCTAGATCCCCTTTTAAGAGGGAGGTGGACACCCCTCAGTAGAGCTCACATCTTTCAGCACCTTTCCTGCTAGATCTCATGTGGAAGAGCCACTCCTAGAAGGTTACCTTGCTTTGTATTTATGGGCAGAAGCAGGACCATGAACACCTGGGAATGGGCAACCTTAACCTCTTCCCATCCCTTGAGCAGCCTGCTAACTGACTACACATTGCATACAAAAATCCCCATTACAGTAATAGATTTAGTACAGCTAACTCAAAGGCACAAAACTTTGTATCATACTAGGGATGCACCGATAACCTTTTCTGATCGGCGAGTACAAGTACCAATACTTTCGGTCAAGTACTCACCGATACTAAGTACCGATACTTTGCTGTGTGATTTGTGTCAAAACAAAATGCATGGAAGCAAATTGCACTGCAAAGAATAGCATGTGATTTGAATAGGAATGCAATTTCCCCACTGCACCGATCCCATACTGTCACAGAAGGAAAAACTGGGGATCTGCCAGACTTTTAGTAAATAGCAGCACACGTTACACAAATTAACACTTGTTAGGCACACACTTAACCCCTTAATTACCCCGAAATGTTAACCCCTTTCCAGCCAGTGTCATTAGTACAGTGACAGTGTATAGTATTATCATTGATCTCTGTATTAGTGTCACTGGTGATGCCAGTGTCAGTCAGTTCCCACCCAACGTCAGTTAGTGTCAGATTGCCTGCTGCTATAAGTCGCTGATCACTAAATAAATAAACATTCCAGTAAATACACTATATTGCCAAAAGTCTTGGGACACCTGCCTTTACACGCACATGAACTTTAATGGCATCCCAGTCTTAGTCCATAGGGTTCAATATTGAGTTGGCCCGCCCTTTGCAGCTATAACAGCTTCAACTCTTCTGGGAAGGCCGTCCACAAGGTTTAGGAGGGTGTCTATGGGGATGTTTGACCATTCTTCCAGAAGAGCATTTGTGAGGTCAGGCACTGATGTCGGATGAGAAGGCCTGGCTCGTAGTCTCTGCTCTAATTCATCCCAAAGGTGTTCTATTGGGTTGAGGTCAGGACTCTGCAGGCCAGTCAAGTTCCTCCACCCCAAACTCACTCATCCATGTCTTTATGGACCTTGCTTTGTGCACTGGTGTGCAGTCATGTTGGAACAGGAAGGGGCCATCCCCAAACTGTTCCCACAATGTTGGGAGTATGAAATTGTCCAAAATGTCTTGGTATGCTGACGCCTTAAGAGTTCCCTTCACTGGAACTAAAAGGCCAAGTACCCCCTCCACCAAACCATAGTACCCCCTCCACCAAACTTTACACTTGGCACAATGTAGTCAGGAAAGTACCATTCTACTAGCAAAATCCAGACATGTCCATCAGATTGCAAGACAGAGAAGCGTGATTTGTCAGTCCAGAGAACACGTCTCCACTGCTCTACAATCCAGTGGTGCTTTACACCACTGCATCCGATGCTTTGCATTGCACTTGGTGATGTAAGGTTTGGATGCAGCTGCTCGGCCATGGAAACCCATTCCATGAAGCTCCCTATGCACTGTTGTTCTAATCTGAAGTCCACACCAAGTTTGGAGGTCTTTAGCTATTGACTCTGCAGACAGTTTGCTACTTCTGCACACTGTGCACTTCGGCATGTGCTGCCCCCGCTCTGTCATTTTACGTGGCCTACCACTTGGTGGCTGAGTTGCTGTTGTTCCCAGTTGCTTCCACTTTGTTACAATACCACTAACAGTTGACCGTGGAATATTTAATAGCAAGGAACTGGAACTGTCATGGATGGACTTATTGCACAGGTGGCAACCTATCACGGTACCACGCTTGAATTCACAGAGCTCCTGAGAGCGACCCATTCTTTCACAAATGTTTGTAGAAGAAGTCTGCATGCCTAGGGGCTTGATTTTATACACCTGTGGCCATGGAGGGGATTGGAACACCTGAATCCAATGATTTGGAGGAGTGTCCCAATACGTTTAGCAATATAGTGTATATACCATAGATTGTAGATGCTATAACTTTCACACATACTAATCAATATACACTTTTTTTTAATCAAAGACATAGCAGAATACATTTCGGCCTACATTTATGAAGATATTTGATTTTTTAAACTTTTATTGGATGTGTTTTATTGCAGAAAGTAAAAAATATTGTTTTCAATTCAAAATTTTTGTATTGTTTATTCTCTTTTTATTTATTTTCTTAGAAATTGCATTTGGTCTTTTTTTGTTTATATAATAAAACATAAAACACCCAGTAGTGATCAAATGCGACTAAAGGAAAGCTCTATTTGTGTAAAAAAAATTAGATTGTTTTTCGGTCAGCACAGTGGCTAAATGGTTAGCACTTCCACCTGGCAGTACTAGGGTTGTTGGTTCAAATCCCGACCACGGCACCACCTGCCTGGAGTTTGTATGTTCTCCCTAGGCCTGTGTGGGTTTCCTCCCACTCTCCAAAGACATGCTGGTAGGTTAATTGGCTCCTGTCTAAATTGGCCCTAATATGTGAATTAGGGACCTTAGATTGTATGCCCCTTGAGGGTTAGGCACTGATGTGAATGTACAATATATTTGTAAAGCACTGCATAAAATTGACAGTGCTATATAAGTACCTGAAATAAATAAATAATATAAAGTTCATTTGGAAACAGTGTTGCATGACCAACCAATTCCCAGTTAAAGTATAACAATGCTAAATAGCAAACAATTGTCTGCTCACGAAGGGGGCAAAACCTTCCGGAGCTGAAGTGGCTACAAATATAAAAAGCTATGAATCATGATCTGAACCGTAATCTTACTATCGAAGCTTTTGTTTGTGTAAATGTGAGAAGTAGGAGTTTCTGACGTCATTCAATCCGATGTTTCCCGGATACTGGACAATGAAAGGAACTCTAATGAACAATAAAAAACTGTAGAGCTTCTTTCAGACATTTTTTGTTAATGAGGGTCCATTTTTTTCTGAAGAAAGAGAAGAGTATTGTAGTATTTGTCTGGGCTGTGGAATCCCCTGGTGTCGGTGAGTTTATTAGGTGTATAGTGAGTCCCCGATGATAACAGGTCTGCAGGAAGCTAGTCTCTGACTGTAGACCTTCTCCAGAACGGCTTAGAACAATTTGCATCTCCATTAATTGAATTACTAATGTAATTAACGTAGGTGAACCACTTTAATTAGAAAGGAGACAGGGAGAGTGACATGCTGATATAAAGCATCTGGAGTTAGACTAATCTTTAATTTTAATTTAAGAAGGAGAATTATTTCAGCACAATTAGCGTTAGTCTCACGGGATGTGTTGGATGTCTTCTTCATTCACTTTGTGATCATATAACTATGTTTAGGAAAACCGCCACCGCCTTATAATGAGGGGATGTCACATGACCTAGATACCATTGCAGTCTGAATATACACATTTGGCGGTAAAGTTGTGGAAAGTGTCTTAGCACGCTAATATTTGTGGGCATTCCAACTGTATGCATGGACCACATTAAGGAGAAACATTCTGATACACAGCCAGACAAGTCAGCCTTGCAGTGATCCTTTCACCATATGGTCACTTCCAAACTAAGCACTCCATGTCAGTGGTCTCCATGTCTCCGTATCTGAGAGAAATACATGGCCCTTTGTTTGCCCTTATCTAGCCCTTGGGCCCCTTTTCCTCCAACAATACCAACAATGAGGTATAATTCCAGCTACTGACATCAACAACAGGCCACTATTTCTCCCACTGACACAAGCAATGGGGAGCTATTCTTTCTACTGACACCAACAATGGTTAGCTATTCTTTCTACTGACACCAATGATGGGAAACTATTCTTCCCACTGACACCAACAATTAGGCACTATTCCTTCCACTGACACCAACAATGGGGAGCTATTCTTTCTACTGACACCAATGATGGGAAACTATTCTTCCCACTGACACCAACAATGAGGCACTATTCCTCCCACTGATGCCAACAATGAGGCACTATTCTTCCCATTGACACCAGCAATGACACATTATTTCTCCCACTGACACCATCAATAGAGCACTATTACGCCCACTGACACCAATGATGGGACACTATTCCTTCCATTGACACCAATAACTGGACACTATTTTTCCCACTGACACCATCAATGGGGCACTAATCTTCCCACTGACACCAACAATGAGGCACTATTCCTTCCACTGACACCAACAATGGGGAGCTATTCTTTCTACTGACACCAATGATGGGAAACTATTCTTCCCACTGACACCAACAATGAGGCACTATTCCTCCCACTGACACCAACAATGAGGCACTATTCCTCCCACTGACACCAACAATGAGGCACTATTCCTCCCACTGACGCCAACAATGAGGCACTATTCTTCCCATTGACACCAGCAATGACACATTATTTCTCCCACTGACACCATCAATAGAGCACTATTCCTCCCACTGACACCAATGATGGGACACTATTCCTCCCATTGACACCAATGACTGGACACTATTTTTCCCACTGACACCATCAATGGGGCACTATTCTTCCCACTGACACCAACAATGAGGTACTATTCCTCCCACTGACCCAAGCGATGGAACACTATTCCTCCCACTGACACCAACAATGGGGAGCTATTCCTCCTACTGACTACAACAATGGGAAACTATTCTTCCCACTGACACCAACAATGAGGCACTATTACTCCCACTGACACCAACGATGAGACACTATTCCTCCCACTGACACCAACGATGGGACACTGTTCTTCCCACTGACACCAACAATGAGGCACTATTACTCCCACTTACACCAACAATGGGACACTATTCTTCCCACTGACACCAACAATAGGGAGTTATTGCTCTCACTGACACCAACAATGGGGAGCTATTCCTCCCACTGACACCAACATTGGAGCAATCTTCCTCCCACAGACACCAGCGATGGGGCGCTTTTCCTTCCCCCAATACCAAAGATGCCAAGGACAATTTCTGGTCCTAATAGCCACAGTCTGGCCCCCCTAAAGTCTGCAGGACTTGTACACTGACCTTTCGTTTAGAAAGTTTATCTATACTTGTTCTGTCCCACTATTTTTGTTGTATTGAACTAAACTAGGCATCATAGTTTTGTAGCATGCTGACATCTAGTAGAGATTTTGGGCCACCGCAACTAGTTTTATTGGTTTCTCCCCCTGCCTTTCCTCCTGTTTAGTGCTAGTTAGTTCAGTCCTAGCTAGACCCTCCCCATTTCTCCCATGTTCCCTCAGTCATTGTTAGTACTTCACGGAGACAGGGATCAGGAAAGCCATTGTTTTTTTTATTCTTCAAAAGACTGAAAAAACATCCTCTGTACTGTAGTCAGTGGGGGAAACAGTGCCCCATCATTGGTGTCTGTGGGAGGAATAGTGACCCATAGTTTGTGTCAGTGGGAGGAATAGTGCCCCATCACTGGAGTCAGTGGGAGGAATAGTGCCCCATCATTGGTGTCTGTGGGAGGAATAGTGCCCCATCATTGGTGTCAGTGGGAGGAATGGTACCCCATCATTGGTGTCACTGGGAGGAATGGTGCCCCATCACTGGAGTCAGTGGGAGGAATAGTGCCCCATCATTGGTGTCTGTGGGAGGAATAGTGCCCCATCATTGGTGTCAGTGGGAGGAATAGTGCACCGTCATTGGTGTCAGTGGGAGGAATGGTGCCCCATCATTGGTGTCAGTGGGAGGAATAATGCCCCATGATTGGTGTCTGTGGGGGGAATAGTGCCCCATCAATGGTGTCCGTGGGAGGAATACTGCCCCATCATTGGTGTCAGTGGGAGGAATGGTACCCCATCATTGGTGTCACTGGGAGGAATGGTGCCCCATCATTGGTGTCAGTGGGAGGAATAGTGCCCCATCATTGGTATCAGTGGGAGGAATAGTGCCCCATCATAGGTGTCTGTGGGAGGAAAAGTGACCCATCATTTGCTACTATGTCCATTTGGAGATTCGTACACATCCAAATCTCCAAAAGTGAAATTTTTGTCTGAAAAACGAATCATAATAAAATGAAACGCATGTCTAGTTTAAAAAAAAAAATTCATCCATCTTATTTTAACTTTTATCTAGTGAAAAATACCCTATATCCTTTTTCTCGCCTTTTTTTTCTTGTTCCATCCTTTCTTAATAATAAATTACAAATTGTTTATTTTATTTTAGTGTTAATATTAAATGCTCTTCAAACTTCGTCAAAAACCATTAAAACGAAAAAAAAGTTAAATTTTTCACCCTTTTTTAAACAGGTATTTTTTTCCTTTTGAACCTTGAGATCTGCTTTGAACTTTTATTATTATTATTACATCGAGGTTATATAGCGCCAAAGGGTTTGCTCAGCGCTGTACAATAGAGGGGGGGACAATACATGAAACAGTACAGCAACTACAAACAGCACACGAGGGGTTAGAGGGCCCTACTCTTTCCAGCTTACAATCTAGGAGGGAGGGGGTAGAGGTACAGGAGGAAGTGGCTGTGGGGGATGGAGTGGTAGGAGGAATGAAGGAGAACGGCTGTTAGGTGAGGGTGGGGTAGGCTTCCCTGAAGAGGTGGGTTTTCAGGGAGCGCCTGAAGGTGAGGAGGGAAGGTGACAGTCTGATGGATTGGGGTAGTGAGTTCCAGAGGATGGGGGAGGACCTGGAGAAGTCTTGTAGACATGCGTGGGAGGAGGAGACCAGGGGGCAAGATAGAAGGAGGTCCTGTGAAGAGCGAAGGGTACGGGTAGGGTGATACCTGGGAATCAGGTTGGTGAGGTAGTTAGGGGCAGTGTTGTGAATGGCTTTGTAGGTCAGAGTGACCTAAATAAATAACAATGATAGGGTTTCGAAAAAAAAAAAAAGCTATATGGGTGCTTACTGTGGTCACCTTACGTTCCTCTCCTTTAAATCTTTTTTTTTTCTTTTTTAACAAATGTGTAGCTGCCAATGGCAGTACTGTAAATTTCCCAACTCTTGTCACTGTCACTTTTGCTGGACAGCTTGGTCTGTGTACTAATGTAAAGAAAAAAGTTAAAGGAACGAAAAGTAATCTACATAATGAGGGCGATTGATTCCTTTAGTAACCCCCATAGTTATACTTTTTCAGACTTTGGTCCTTTAAAGGGAAGAGACACTTCTTCACAGTCAGGGAACAATTCATACACTGGATGCTGTTGTGCAGATGCCCCTCCACTGACCCAATGTTCCCTTAACAGACTTCCACAGTCGCTTATTACCAATAACTGCTGTTGACTGCTATGTTATTATCACTGTTCGTATATTTTTTAATAGTTTTTCTTCTTTTACATTTGACTAAAAGCACTTGGAGTTACCTTGCTTTACTTTTGTCTGTTTTATATTTTATTTTTCTAATATTTTTTTTTAGTTATTTTATCTGACCCATTTGTTCTTTTCTGCTTGTCTGATTATCTGTACTTTCTTTATGCTGAATGTTCATATTTGAAGAAGGCCATAGGTATTAGAGGGCGTTCTTTTGTATAATATGAGAGAGATAAAGGTACACTGATGTATAGTACCCCTTCTAATGTATATATAATATTGCATTTATTTTAATGATCAAAATTGGTTTCCTACTCTTACTGCTTCAATTTTTAGAAGGCTATTACTTGTCCCACAAATAAGAGCATTAGTCATCAATTCATAGTGGGTAGAGACATGCAAATAATTCCTTTGTGCCGAACCACTATGTATATTAACCACTTCTGGACTCACTGCCTGCCATGCACTGGGGATGGGCAGCCCGTGAACACACTACGACGTACTGGTACATCACTGCCACCAGCGCCGATTGTACACAGAGGGAGTCTGTCTGTCAACAAGTCCCAGCCAATGTTTCGTGGCTAGGACCTGCTGATCAGTGGTGTGCCCAATCACAGCCCAGAACCTTGTGTTGACAATCAACACAGGGCTCTGTACAGAGGGAAAAATCTCTCTGTTTCTCATCCCTGCTTTGCAGGGATGAGAGACAAAGAGATCTGTTAGTAAAATCAGCACATAATACACACATTACACTTTGTTAGACACACATTTAACCCCTTGATTGACCTGCATATTAACCCCTTCCCAGCCAGTGTCATTAGTGCAGTGACACTGTATAGTATTGTAACGGAATCAACCCCAGTCTGCGCTTGGGTACTTCCGCTTCCCTGTCCGAACACCGACCACAGACACCACAGCTGACCAAACAAGACTAGACGGCACCAGTCTTGAAGTAAATCAGGAAGTAGGCTAGTTTATTTTAACACAGATACAAGATATATACACTCAAGGGGACAATACCCCCTCCCTGCATAATGACACAGGGTGGGGTAGTAACAAGAGACACACCAACAGACAGTCTCATCAGGAGGGAGGGCTGCTGGAGACACCCCCCACCAAGATAATACACATAAACACATACATCCTATAACAGTTTGCTCCCAAGCAAAAAACACAATAGAACAATGGGATGCAACCACATGGCATTAAACAATCAACAACCCCCCACCCCAATATGAGGACAGATCACCCTGTACCCCTAACAGGCACAGGGTGACTTACACATAAGAGGGATATGGGGAGCTGAGACAGGGGTCTCCCCACCTCTCCAAAGTAAGCTGGGTTTCATGGGCCCCCCACCCAAAGTGACTCCCGTCACCAGTATTATCACTGATCATGGTATGACTGTCACTGGACATGTCAGTGGCAGTTAGTCAGTTCCCCCTCAGAGTCAGTGAGTGTCAGATTGCCCACCGCACTATCGCAGTCCCACTATAAGTCATTGATCACCGCCATTAGTAGTATAAAAAAAGTAAATAAAAATTATAATATATACCATAGTTTGTAGGCACTGTAACAAACCAATCCATATACACCTATTGGGATGTGGCAGAATACATTTTGGTCAAAATTTATGAAGAAATTATTATTTATTTATTTATTTATTTTTATTGAATCAGTGGTGTGTCCAATCACAACCCAGAACCCTGTGTCGCGCTCTGTACAGAGGGAACAATCTTTCTCTTTCTCATCCCTGCAAAGCAGGGATGAGAATCAAAGAGAACTGTTAGTAAAATTAGCACATAATACACACATTACACATTGTTAGACACACATTTAACCCCTTGATTGCCCAGCATATTAACCAGCCAGTGTCATTAGTACAGTGACAGTGTATAGTATTATCACTGATCACGGTATGACTGTCACTGGAGATGTGAGTGGCAGTTAGTCAGTTCCCTCTCAGAGTCAGTTAGTGTCAGATTGCCTGCTGCACTATCGCAGTCCCACTGTAAGTCATTGATCACCGCCATTAGAAGTATAAAAAAGTAAATATAAATGCTAATATATACCATAGTTTGTAGGCTCTATAACTTTCATGCAAACCAATAAATATACACCTGTTGGGATGTAGCAGAATACATTTTGGCCAAAATTTATGCAGAAATTATTATTTTTTTATTTTTTTTTATTGGATATGTTTTATAGCAAAAACTAAAACCTATTGTTTTTGTTCACAATTTTTAGTCTTTTTTCAATTATAACAAAAAATAAAAAACTCAGTGGTCATCAAATACCACCAAAAGAAAACTCTGTCTGAAAAAAATTATAGACATTTTGTTTGGGTACAGCATTCCATGACCTTGCAATTACCAGTTAAGGTAGCGCAGTGCCGAATAGCAAAAAAAAATGGCCTGGTCATGAAGGGGGTAAAATCTTCCAGAGCTCAAGTAGTTATGTAGTCATTTATTCCATATATATAAAATGTTCAGTGTATCTAAATGTTATATATAATATATAATTTACAATGTTCTATTTTTCTTACAGCTCCCTATCATATATTGATGCAATGATAATGAGTAATATAAATAATATAAAGCAAATAAAATCGAATAAATACTTAAAGCATGTAATACAGCAGCCTCGTTTATTTGTTTTGATCTGCAGCCTGAGGATTTGGAAGCAATCATGTCATTGTTTTGATATTTTCCAATCTAATCATGATTGGTAGGTTTGTGCCAAAATACCAGTTGATGCCAGCCCTGCGCAAACGCTTCGCATAAAAAATGGGAATTGTTTCCTGAATTTTTATGGGTGGTTATAGGCACAGCTCCAAGACCTCTCTCCAGCCTACTGGTGTCCATACGTGGGCAGGAATAGTCATATCATCTGAATTATTCCAACTCCACCACGTAGTCTGATCATGTATGTGGACAAAGTGATTGCAACAAAAAAACCACCAACATTTAGAATGTCGAGTGAACAAGCAAGAAGTCAGTGGGATTCTTATTGTAGTTAACTATTTATATGACAACTAGAACTACACAGCTTAACCTTTTCACTCCCAAGTGGAAGTCTTTCTGTGGAAGTCTTTCTGTGCTGATCTTTCCCCATAATGGGCTAACCATGCCTTGTTCTGCACTGTGTCTCTGTGTGGAGGTGACCATCTTGATAGAAGAACAGGGCATTGCTTCATCATGTCAGAGAGGCCCCCTGATGTTTGGTGATCTGATTGATGAATGAAAAATCAAGCCGACACAGACAGCACAGATCCATGGAAAGAATGGAGCAGAAGCAGGGAGATCCTTGCACTGAAGGTCCTCACAAACAGCTTCAACTCCAGCAAAGAGAACAGTAATCAACACAGTAATGCCACCAAAATTTCACTCCAAATTTGGTAAGACTAGCAGTCAGAGGCAGCAGTGCCTTAGATGTCAGACTGCAGATATCAGGCTGTAGGCACATGGATGCCTAGGCACAGAAAATGCACTGCTCTTTTTCAGGAGATTCCAGGCAAAGGTAGATATTTTTTTTTAGGATACTGCTTAGGCAAAATTAAAACTTCAAGTGTTACTTTTTTATTTCAGATCCTCTTTGAAGTAATTATTTTGGACAAATTCAGTTTTCCATGTTTTTTTTCATATTATTAAACATATACAGTACATTGTGCGACTCACACATTAAGAGAAAGTGCAGCAATGTACAACCTTTGTACACCACAATAAAACAGGGAGCAAAGCCTGGTTTTGTGAACTAATATGGCTGCATCATTCCACATGGAAGAAAAATATATCTGAAATATATTTTTAAATATTCTTCCCAAAAATATTGCCATATATTTGAAATGCTACAATTTTGGCCATATTCAATATATTTCAAAATATATTTATATCTATATATATATATATATAGATATATATATATATATAAAATATATACTGCATGTTGAAATGTATTTTTATTACAAAATATATGGAAATATTTTTAAAAATACATTTCAAATATACTGTATGTCTTTAAAAACAGAAATCTACATTTTTGGAATGCATTTACAAATATACGTAAAAATATATGTTAAAATGACTTTTTTATATGTAAAAAAAAATCTTTTAAAAATATATTATACAATGAAATAAGTATTTAAAAAAAGTAACACACATTGATTAGATGTTTTGCAGGATGCCTATCTCTTTTACATCCCCAAAGCTTGCATCTTTAATAACTTCGGGTATCGCTTAGACGGCAAACCTTCTGCATTCATGTTAGAAAATTAAAAGACTATACATTTCTTTTAACCTGATAACTTCATATAAATGGCTAATAAACATATTACACATCAATAGAGACAGCGGGAGGTCTACAGCCTTCAATTAGACAGACCCTGTCGCTAAGGCGGAATTTACCATAATGCGACATGTGGGTCAATGTCTAGAGCAGGGGGCAACTGTGGTCCTCCAGCTGTTGTAGAACTACAAGTCCCATGAGGCATTGCAAAACTGACAGTTAAAAGCATGACTCCCAAAGGCAGAGGTATGATGGGACTTGTAGTACACAAACAGCTGGAGGGCCACAGTTGCCCACCCCTGTTGTGGAGCAACAGGCCTGACCAGTGCTAGACTATTTTATGCCCTAGGCAAGACCAGCTACTTGCACCCCCCCCCCCCCCAAAACAAAAATAAAACTTCACCTGTAGTTCTGCTTCACCACTCCTAGCACACATGCACTTTCTCCTAAAATTCTCTCCCTCAAATCCCCCCTCCTAGTATAAATCCCCCCAATCCCTACTCCTAGCACAACCCCCTCCAAGTTACCATTCCCAGCACAAATCCTTCTTTCCCACTCAAATCCCCCCTCCTAGCACAAAGCCTCCCCTCCTAGCACAACCCCTCCAAATCCCCCCTCCTAGCACAAATTACCCCCCAAATTACCCCTCCTAGCACAACACCCCTAATCCCCTCTCCTAGCACAAATCCCCCTCATCTCCCCACCTAGGACAAATTTCCCCAAATGCCTCCTCTATCTAAAACCCCTCCATATTACCCATCCAGTATAAAATCCCCCACCTTACCCCCCCCCCTTTTAGAACAAATTCCCAACAACACCTCCTTCTCCACCAAAACTCCCTCCTACTCCTAGCATATATCACCCCATTCCTTCCCCTAGCATTAATCCCCCCCCCATCATCCCTATTACTCTTTGCAGCACAAATAGCGCCACATCCCCCCTCCTGCACAAATCTCTTATCTGAGCACAAATGATTGGTGTGAATGTCTCTGACCAAACATCAGAAACAGATTTTATGAGGGTGGCCTGAGGGCCCGACGTCCTCAAGTGGGCCCTGTGCTCACTGCCTGGAACCATGGAGTTCGATTGGCATTTGCCACTGAACACCAGAATTGGCAGGTCCACCACTGGTGTCCTGTGCTTTTCACAGATGAGAGCAGGTGCACCCTGAGCACATGTGACAGACGGGAAAGGGTCTGGAGAAGCCATGGAGAACATTATGCTTCCTGTAACATCGTTCAGCTTGATCATTTTGGTGGTGGGTCAGTGATGGTCTGGGGAGGCATATCCATGGAGAGACGCACAGACCTCTACAGGCTAGACAATGGCACCCTGACTGCCATTAGGTATCAGGATGAAATCCTTGGACCCATTGTCAGACCCTACGCTGGTGCAGTGGGTCCTGGGTTCCTTCTGGTGCACGACAATGCCCGGCCTCATGTGGTGAGAGTATGCAGGCAGTTCCTGGAGTATGAAGGAATTGATCCCATTGAATGGCCCCCACGCTCTCCTGACCTAAATCCAATAGAACACCTCTGGGATATCATGTTTTGGTCCATCTGATGCCGCCAGGTTGCTCCTCAGACTGTCCTGGAGCTCAGTGATGCCCTGGTCCAGATCTGGGAGGGAATCCCCCAGGACACCATCCGTTGTCTCATTAGGAGCATGCCCCGACGTTGTCAGGCATACATACAAGCACGTGGGGGCCATACAGACTACTGAGGACCATTCTGAGTTGCTGCAATTAAATTTCAGCAAAATGGACTTGCCTGCTGCATAATTTTTTCACTTTGATTTTTGAGGGGGGCTTTGAATTCAGTCCTCTGTAGGTTGATCATTTTCAATTCCATCAAATGATGGGGCATCCTAACGTTCTGAACACATTGCCCAGTCCATATCAGTATAGAGATCCAAGCTCCCCCCTCCAAAGCACCTTGTCCCCATGTTGATGGGAACAAGCACTTCTTTTCCACAACCCTGGCTGGTTGTGGGGGTCTGTGGGCAGGGGCTTATTAGAATCTGGAAGCCCATTTTAAAAAGGGGGTCCCCAGATCCCACCCCCCCCCTGATGTGAATGAGTATGCGGCACATGTTGTCAGGTGCATTGTCTTGGCCAATCACAATGCACTGTCAGGGCGCAGTGCATTGTGGGGCACAAGGGACAAACAGCCCGCCGAACGCCCTTCCCGTTTGTGTGTCCAGTGAACACACGAATGGCCCATGTTCGAGTAGAGCTTACGTTCGACTCAAACATAAAGCACATCACTATTTGTGGCATAGATTAAACAAGGTGTTGGAAACCATATTGACATGAGTTACTGTTGTCTTTTTATCATCTCGAACCAGTCTGCTCATTCTCCTCCGACATCAACAAGGCATTTTCGTCCACACAACTGCCACTTACTGGAGATTTTCTCTATTTAGGACCATTCTCTGTAAACCCTAGAGATGGTTATGCGTGAAAATCCTGGTAGATCAGCAGTTTTTTAAAAACATTCAAAGTCACTTAAATCCCCTTTCTTCCCCATTCTGATTGCTTGGATTGAACTTCAGCAAGTCGTCTTCACCACGTCTAGATGTCTAAATGCATTGAGTTGCTGCCATGTGATTGGCTGACTAGCAATTTGTGTTGCCAGGCAACTGAACATGTGTACCTAATAAAGTGGCCGGTGAGTGTACGTCAGCTCTCAGCTGAGCTGTCAAGTCATCAAATGTCTGGTGTCATAACTGATCACATGTGCAGCATCACGGTAACTGCAGATCAAACAGAGGCAAAGATGGCAGCTTCCTTGGCTGTAAAGAATTGGAGGGTTTAGTTCCTCACGAACCGTCAGCTTTAAAAATTAAAGTATAATTAAAGTGTTACTA
The DNA here is from genome assembly GCF_062004578.1 of Staurois parvus. Taxonomy (NCBI): domain Eukaryota; kingdom Metazoa; phylum Chordata; class Amphibia; order Anura; family Ranidae; genus Staurois; species Staurois parvus. Next base: position 946,223 of record NW_028318206.1, read on the forward strand.
AACCCACAGTTGTAAAATCAGTCTGTATATGCAGTAAAGCGTGAGTTTTGTATTCACAGTGGAACCTAAGGGGTTAATCCTTTGCATTGTGTAAAAAGGATGTTTGATCCTGGCTTCTATGATCCTCCCCTTCTTCCAGTGTCCCCTAAATATCTCATGATAGAATATAGGTTTGGAGTCACTCTGCACATATTTAGTTTGGTGGTGTTTTTTTTTTTTTTCTTGGGAGAGTGCATGTGATCAGCACAGGGCCAATCAGCACTCTCCAGACAGAGGGTCAGGGATCCTGCAGTCTCATAGGACAGTGAGAGGAGAATGAAAACGCCTCCAACAAGCTGTAGCCAGTGCTCTGCTGGACACTGATAGAAGTCACAAGATTGCTCTAACTGCTGATGAGAAAAGGTATTTGTCAGTTTATATCAAATAATTGCACTTCCATGTTGTGTGTACTATGGGAGACCAGATATAGTGAATGCAGGGTCCGGGGAGAGCAGATACAGTGAATGCAGGGTCCGGGGAGAGCAGATATAGTGAATGCAGGATCCGGGGAGAGCAGATATAGTCAATTCAGGGTCATGGAAAACCAGATATAGTGAATGCAGGGTCCCGGGAGAGCAGATATAGTGAATGCAGGGTCCTGGGAGACCAGATATAGTGAATGCAGGGTCTGCGAGACCAGATATAGTGAATGCAGGGTCCGGGGAGACCAGATATAGTGAATGCAGGGTCCTGGGAGACCAGATATAGTGAATGCAGGGTCCTGGGAGACCAGATATAGTGAATGCAGGGTCTGGGAGACCAGATATAGTGAATGCGGGGTCCCAGGAGACCAGATATAGTGAATGTAGGGTCCTGGGAGACCAGATATAATGAATGCGGGGTCCTGGGAGACCATATATAGTGAATGCGGGGTCCTGGGAGACCAGATATAGTGAATGCAGGGTCCTGGGAGACCAGATATAGTGAATGCAGGGTCTGGGAGACCAGATATAGTGAATGCAGGGTCCGGGGAGACCGGATATAGTGAATGCGGGGTCCGGGGAGACCAGATATAATGAATGCAGGGTCCGGGGAGACCGGATATAGTGAATGCGGGGTCCGGGGAGACGGGATACAGTGAATGCAGGGTCCGGGGAGACCAGATATAGTGAATGTAGGGTCCTGGGAGACCAGATATAATGAATGCAGGGTCCGGGGAGACCGGATATAGTGAATGCGGGGTCCGGATAGACGGGATACAGTGAATGCAGGGTCCGGGGAGACCAGATATAGTGAATGTAGGGTCCTGGGAGACCAGATATAATGAATGCAGGGTCCGGGGAGACCGGATATAGTGAATGTAGGGTCCTGGGAGACCAGATATAATGAATGCAGGGTCCGGGGAGACCGGATATAGTGAATGCAGGGTCCCAGGAGACCAGATATAGTGAATGTAGGGTCCTGGGAGACCAGATATAATGAATGCAGGGTCCGGGGAGACCGGATATAGTGAATGCGGGGTCCGGGGAGACGGGATACAGTGAATGCAGGGTCCGGGGAGACTGGATATAGTGAATGCAGGGTCCGGGGAGACCGGATATAGTGAATGCGGGGTCCGGGGAGACCAGATATAGTGAATGCAGGGTCCGGGGAGACTAGATATAGTGAATGCAGGGTCCTGGGTTTAGTAACACTTTAAGGGCAAAACTTTATTAGTTTTAGTGGGGAGGGATTGAACACCTGTCAAGTTTTTTTTTTATTTTTTGCCTGTGCCCCCTGTTAGGGAAAATCACCCTTTCTATTTGTCATGCTTATTGTTATCATCAAAAGTGAAAGTCCCAAATTTTGCGTTGTCACCAGAACAGGTACAAATAGAAATACCTTCCAACGAGGACACAAGTTCTGGTGACCCTGGTGACACCTGGAGGTTCCCTCACTTTGAAGAGATCTTCTTTCACTTCCTGTGTTGGCTCTGGGACAGGAAGTGAATGGAAATCTCCCCAATGGGACACAGATGAAAAAAAATAACTGACAGGGGTTATAACCCTCCCTTACTTTTTCCAAAATGAAAAATAAAATGTGCCTTTAGTTCTACTTTAAAGAGAAAATATTCCCTTTTTTGTAATATAATTAGGATGCTGATGAATATACAGCATTACGGCACGACTTTGTTTCAGCACCATGGACAGAGTAGGAAGCATTGTCAGTATGTAAAGGCCTATTGTGTGATCTATTTTACTGAACGCTGCATAGCAGATCTGCGCTGTAAATGCCTCACCACCTACACTGACTACATTATCACCGTAGGAGTTTGGATTTGAGACATCAAAGGGCCAGTCAACATAAAAACACGTTTTTCTGACATAAAACGGAGTCCTGTGATATTCCTGGGTTTTTTTTTTGTCAGAGCTTTGACAGTATTTGACAATTCTTTTCCTTTGAAAGTTAGTGCGTGCTACAAAAGAAAATCCACGGCACCGCTCCAATACTCGTATGGAGGACGTGCAGCGTGCCTAGGAGCCTTGGCGCCCCAATTCTAGCTTAAAGTGCCCTCTTATGGGTGTAAAAATGAAAAAGAAAATTTGCAAAAGAAGATCTTTTATTTTTCGTTCTTCCTAAGCCTGATCCTAGGATTCAAACTGTGTTCAAAATCTACGGGCTCCTGAAGAATATTGACATCCAACACACTTGTAGGTGTGTTGGATTCCAGGTCCCCCACAGGGACTGTTCTTAATGTGTCTGGTCCCCGCAGAGTGCCACTTCCACAACGGGTTTAACCACTTCCCCTCTGGAGCAAATTTTTTACACCGTAAACACATTAAATCAGCATTTCAACATGCATCAGGAGACTGAGGTTATCTAGTGGCCAAAAAGAGGTACTGCAGGGGTCAGCTCTGGAGAAGAGGTGAGCATAGCAGCCAAGGCAGATTACTTTTTACTTTTTTTTTTCGGTTTGTTTGTTTTACAAGTGGATGACATTTATAAATGGATAAAAGCTAAGCCCAGAGTTGGCCTTTAAAGGCATAAAACACCTCTTTATCAGCCATACCATGCACATCAGTTGTAGGCAATGTCACGATCGCGGCGTCAGACCCCAGACCTTCTCACCAAACTCGTGACCGAAGGACTAGCCGATCTAAAACCGCGATGTCACATGCGTAACAATGCCACACTCAGCTGCACCCTGCACAACGATTTTCCAGCTAGTTGGACCACAATCGAGGTACCGGCAGCCTGAGCGATTGTTACTGGGTCAGGTTAATTACGCAATTAACCCTTCACACTGCCACCATCTCCATTTTGTACAGAGAAGAGGAAACTCGGCAATATCAGCTAAAACTCTATAATGGTTAAGAAAATCATCTGCATAATACGGTCACCGCAGGCCGATTATGCAGAGAGTTAAACAAACACAATAGCCTTCTCTTTAGAGGCAGGAATTCGTAAATTGCAATAAAGCACTATAGAAACAGTTCAACACTTTCAGAAGGAAAGATTTATTACTAAAAGGTCAAACGGGTGCAATAAAAATATTTACAGAAAAAGATGTAACTAAGATATATATATAAACATACAGAGACCAACAACACAGCAAAGAGATATCAGAGAGAGGTGAAAGGGTTAAGGTACTTGCCAAAGTTCTGGGTTAGCAGATCCAAGTTTCAGAGCAAAAGGGCACGGGTCTCCCCAGGTGGTATTGATGTTAAAATGGGAGACGTCTTCAACTTACACTCTTACAGCAGGGGGTGTCTCTGAAGTCAAGGACCAATACCCCGTTTAGGGCATGTAGGTATGGGCGGATACCTCAACTAGAGCCAAAATCTCTTGTAACTCATATTTTGGCCCATAACTTTTCCTATGCACAAGTAACATTCCACCCGCGGGTAGATTATTAGGCAGACACATCTGAGGATTGATTATATATGGATTATGAAATTATACACTGAACGGTTAACGAGATCTATTTTTCGGCTTTCCTATGTATACGAGACAATGCGAGTGACCTACCAAACTGTTCGCCTTCTCGTGGCCAATCTGACGATATGTCTGGTTTTTATGTAAGTCTCTCATATTCCAAGATATGAGACATAGGGGAAAAATGGATTTTGAAAAGTGGTTATCTGATTCTGTCACATATGCTAGGTTGGAATTAGAGATGAGCGAATTATTCAAAAATTCAATTCGGCTGATTTGCCGAATTTCAGGAAGAAATTCGATTCGATGCGAATTAATTCGCTACGAAGTTAACTTATAAAAAGGGTTTCTAGGCTTCAGAGAGCCTTTAAATTAGTGCAGAACACTGTACCTTTAATTTAAATGCCCTTGGAGATGAGGAAGGAGAAGGAGAAGGAGAAGGATGAGAAGAAGGAGAAGGAGAAGGATGAGAAGAAGGAGAAGGATGAGAAGAAGGAGAAGGAGAAGGAGAAGGATGAGAAGAAGGAGAAGGATGAGAAGAAGGAGAAGGATGAGAAGAAGGAGAAGGAGAAGGAGAAGGAGAAGGATGAGAAGCAGGAGAAAGAGAAGGATGAGAAGATGGAGAAGGAGAAGGATGAGAAGATGGAGAAGGAGAAGGATGAGAAGAAGGAGAAGGATGAGAAGAAGGATGAGAAGAAGGATGAGAAGAAGGAGAAGGATGAGAAGAAGGATGAGAAGAAGGAGAAGGATGAGAAGGAGAAGGATGAGAAGAAGGAGAAGGATGAGAAGAAGGATGAGAAGAAAGAGAAGGATGAGAAGAAGGAGAAGGATGAGAAGAAGGAGAAGGAGAAGGATGAGAAGAAGGAGAAGGAGAAGGATGAGAAGAAGGAGAAGGATGAGAAGAAGGAGAAGGAGAAGGATGAGAAGAAGGAGAAGGATGAGAAGAAGGAGAAGGATGAGAAGAAGGAGAAGGATGAGAAGAAGGAGAAGGATGAGAAGAAGGAGAAGGAGAAGGATGAGAAGAAGGATGAGAAGAAGGAGAAGGATGAGAAGAAGGAGAAGGATGAGAAGAAGGAGAAGGATGAGAAGAAGGAGAAGGATGAGAAGAAGGACAGTTCTGTGACAGTTTCTGTCTATTTCTGACAGTTCTGTGACATTCACTCCATACAGAGGTTTCAACCGCTGTATGGAGTGAATGTCACAGAACTGTCAGAAATAGGCTATTTCTGACAGTTCTGGGACATTCACTCCATACAGCAGTTGAAACATTGTATCTATTTGTTTCCATAAATGGATCCATTTATGGAAACAAATAGATACAATGTTTCAACCGCTGTATGGAGTGAATGTCACAGAACTGTCAGAAATAGGCTATTTCTGACAGTTCTGTGACATTCACTCCATACAGCGGTTTCAACCGCTGTATGGAGTGAATGTCCCAGAACTGACAGAAATAGGCTATTTCTGACAGTTCTGTGACATTCACTCCATACAGCGGTTTCAACCGCTGTATGGAGTGAATGTCCCAGAACTGTCAGAAATAGGCTATTTCTGACAGTTCTGGGACATTCACTCCATACAGCGGTTGAAACATTGTATCTATTTGTTTCCATAAATGGATCCATTTATGGAAACAAATAGATACAATGTTTCAACCGCTGTATGGAGTGAGTGTCCCAGAACTGTCAGAAATAGCCTATTTCTGACAGTTCTGGGACATTCACTCCATACAGCGGTTTCAACCGCTGTATGGAGTGAATGTCACAGAACTGTCAGAAATAGCCTATTTCTGACAGTTCTGGGACATTCACTCCATACAGCGGTTGAAACATTGTATCTATTTGTTTCCATAAATGGATCCATTTATGGAAACAAATAGATACAATGTTTCAACCGCTGTATGGAGTGAATGTCACAGAACTGTCAGAAATAGCGGAGCTCTGCAGATACACTTAGAGGAGCTCTGCAGATACACTTTTTGCCGGCTTGGAATTATTCTTATTTTCATCCTACTTCTTCTTCTTCTTCATCCTCATCCTCTTCTTCTTCTTCTGAGGATGAGGATGAAGAAGAATAAGAAGAAGAAGAAGTAGGATGAAAATAAGATTAATTCCAAGCCGGCAAAAAGTGTATCTGCAGAGCTCCTCTAAGTGTATCTGCAGAGCTCCTCTAAGTGTATCTGCAGAATAGAGGAGCTCTGCAGATACACTTTTTGCCAGCTTGGAATTATTCTTATTTTCATCCTACTTCTTCTTCTTCTTCATCCTCATCCTCAGAAGAAGAAGAAGAGGATGAGGATGAGGATGAAGAGGAAGAAGAAGAAGTAGGATGAAAATAAGAATAATTCCAAGCCGGCAAAAAGTGTATCTGCAGAGCTCCTCTATTCTCTCTTAGTCCGAGTCCGGGGTTTAGTAAGACTTTAAATTATTTTTAGGTATCAGGGAACCTCTGCTAAAATTGAATCACCTAGGGTCAGTGGGAAGAATGACTCCTTACATTGGTGGTCAGTCGGAAGAAAGGCTCTTTACATTGGTGGTCAGTGCCAAGAATTTATGTTTACATTGGTCTTCAGTGGGATGAATTGCTCCTTATATTGGTCTTCAGTGGGAAGAATGTCAAGCATGTTCCTTACATTGGTGGTCAGAGGAAAGAATGCTCTTTAAATTGGTGGTCTGTGGGAAGAATCTCCTTATATTAGTGGCCAGTGGGAAGAATGACTCCTTGCATTGGTGGTTAGTCGGAAGAATGGCTCCTTATATCTGTCTTCAGTGGGAAGAATGCTCCTTATATTGGTCTTCACTGGGAAGAATTCTCCTTATATTGGTCTTCAGTGGGAAGAATGTCAAGAATGTTCCTTACATTGGTGGTCAGAGGAAAGAATGCTCTTTAAATTGGTGATCTGTGGGAAGAATCTCATTATATTAGTGGTCAGTGGAAAGAATGACTCCTTGCATTGGTGGTTAGTCGGAATAATGGCTCCTTATATCTCTCTTCAGTGGGAAGAAAGTCTTCTTATTTTGGTCTTCATTGGGAAAAATGTCAAGAATGCTCCTTACATTGGTCGTCAGTGGGAAGAATGCTCCTTACATTGGTGGTCAGAGGAAAGAATGCTCCTTAAATTGGTGTTCAATGGGAAGATGCTCTGTACATTGGTGGTCAGTGGGAAGTATGCCTCTTACAATGTGGTCAGTTGGAAGAATGCCTCTTAGAAATTGGTCAGTGGGCAGAATGCACCCCTTACAACGTGGTCACAATGAAAACTTTAAAGACAGCTTAAAAATATTATTGGTGTTATGCCACTGACTCTACCAGGTGGCTTTGGACCTGGCCCTGAGCAGGCAAAATCAGATGGGAAGCCAATCAGCTGCAGCTCAAGGAACCCCCAGCAAAATTAGGAGGAACTCCAAGCTTCCATTGTGGTTGAAAATAACTGCAATACACAATGTAATTGTACATTCTCCTTTAGATTTCCCGTAAACTATTTTGACACAAATTGAATGGATTGTGTAGGTTTATCCTCATATTACATAGTTTTCCTAAATCCAAAGGAGACTGTACAGATATTGTACAACTTGATTTTATATTGTATTATCAGTTTATAGACACAGATGTTGTATAGCAAGGAATGATTTTCAAGTAGGAATCCAATTCCTTCCTGTGTGGCTAGTTCACATCAATGGGTTATGGGTTAGCGCATTTTTTTGGAAAAAAGGACATCTTGCATGTTTGTGCATTTCCGCACATTACACAGGGCCCTAAAAATAGGACATGTAACAATTTGCACGATTACGCAGATTAGGCAGACCCACTGAATTAAGTGGTAAATGCATAAAATTGCATGTAGCATGCATTTCTGCACATGGCTGCACCATGGAAAATCTCTATTTTGGAAAGAGATTAAAGTAGATGTAGCCCATCATTTTGTTTGCTTTATGTATTGTGTATCAAAAACATTTGCTCTATTTGTCATAAAATATTTTAGCATCCTTTGTTTAACCACTTGACCTCCAGAGGATTTACCCCCCTTAATGACCAGGCCTCTTTTTGCTACTCGGCGCTGCACTAATTCAACTGATAATTGCGCGGTCATGCAATGCTGCACCCAAACGAAATTTACGTCCTTTTTTTCACACAAATAGAGCTTTCTTTCGGTGGTATTTGAACACCTGTGCGCTTTTTATTTTTCATGTTATAAACAAAAAAAAGCCAAAAATTTTGAAGAAAAACAATATTTTTTACTTTCAGCTATAAAAAATATATAGTAAACTCAAAGTTGGTTATAAATTTAGGCCAAAATGTATTCTGCTACATGTTTTTGGTAAACAAATCCCAATAAGTATATATTGATTGCTTTGTGTGGAAGTTATAGCGTCTACAAACTATGGTATAGATACTGCAATTTACACCATTTTTTTGCTATACAGCGCTGCGCTAGTTTAACGGACAATTGCGCGGTCATGCAATACGGTACATAAATGAAATTTACATCCTTTTTTTCCCCATAAATAGAGCTTTCTTTTGGTGGTATTTGATCGCCTGTGTGGTTTTTATTTTTTGCGCTATAAAAAAAAGGCTGACAATTTTGAGGAAAAAAACTATATTTTGGACTTTTTGCATGTCCAGTAAAAAAAAATTTAACAATCAAATCAAATTTAGTCATAAATTTCTGCCAAAATGCATTCTGCGACATGTCTTTGCTAAAAAAAAATTAATTGGTTTACGTGAAAGTTATAGCGTTTACAAATTGCAGGAAAGATACTGGGATTTTTAGTTTTTTTTTTTTATACGAATAATGGCGGCGATCAGCGACTTATGGCGGCGATCAGCGACTTATGGCGGGACTTCGGCGGACATTCTGACATTGGGGGGTACTGACTTGGGGTCACTGACATCCCCAGTGACACCAATACAGTGATCAGTGCAAAAAAAAAACACTGACACTGTACTTATGGCACTGGGGAGGAAGGAGTTAAGTTTATTTTTCAGGGAAAGGGTTAACTGTGTGAGGGGAGGGTTTTACTAGGGGGCGGGGGTGTGTACTGCACGGGACACCGCTGATCGGGAGAGAGAAACTCTTCTGTCCCGATCAGCTTGTCCTGAAGGTGTCAGGGAACTGACAGAAAGCACAGCTACTGCAGCTGTGCTCTCTGTTCGCGATTACCGCCAATCGCCGGGACATAGCCGGTAACGACCGGCTGTGATCCGGCGACTGACATCCGCGGCTGTGATCGGCGGGACAGGTAGGGCGGTGGCGCGCCACTTGAAGTCTTCACCACGGGTCTGTTCAAGTGACGTTGCCCCATAACAGAAACACACAGGACCACCAGGCATTATTTTAATAAACGCTGTCAATTTAATAAGTCTGAAAAACTTTTAAACCTGAATGGGCATGTTGGCACGTCTATGAAATTTTTATCGATTAGATTTAGAGCACTAATTTAACTCCAACCAAAAGTAAAACTGAATAACCCACTAAAAGATAAAACAGCAAAACTAGCTCATGTCACTCCCCCCCGCTTCATATGGTCCCTGTAGACACCCCCCCGTCCCAATCACATTGCCCCCCCCCTTCATCAATGGCACTACTCACCCAGCTCCGCTCTCCCCTCGTCCCCTCCGGCACATGCCCGGCTCACTGCCCTCCTCTCCGCTCCTCCCCCCGGCCGGCTCCTCTCTCCTCTCATAACTCATTGTGGGTGGCAGACGTATCAGATGACACGTCTGCTACAGCCGCTGCAGTGATCTTTTGACCTCATTTTGGCGCCCCTGTACCTTGGCACCCAAGTACATATGTACCCCCCTGCCCCCCTAGCTACGCCTCTGTGCGCACTACACATCAAAAATGCAGATTTTAAAGGCGAATGACAGGTTTTTTTTTCTGCCTCTAAAGACCCATTTTTTTCACCCTCTAAACAACATGTGCGGGTGTTTAGAAGCAGATTAAAAAAACAGGGCCAGGGCACTCAGGAGAGGAGCATTTGGTCTGTTTAGCACTTGGCTGTCCATTCATGCCAATGGTGAGAATCTGGTCAATGGAATAAATCAACACCCAACCGTTTGATGTGCCAAAACACGCATAAACTCATTTACAAAACATGGCTTTAGGCATGTTTATAATGATGCTTTTTCCTCCCCTGAGCAAGGTGTCCAGGGGCAGAAAAAAACCCACTACAAAAACCAAGGAAAAAAGACTACACACCTAAAAGGCTAACCTCAAAACGTATTTATTCATAGAAAACATACAAAGTAAAATCACATTGCATTGGGAACCTAGTGCTCACTCCCAATCATCAGGAGCCCCCACCACCGGCATGGAGGAAATCTCCCACAAAGGACACTCACCGATGGTACAGAAAGTGTCCCCTGTGTGCATACCACACCCGCAACACAAACACTCCCAAGAAACCTCCCAAAAACCCCAACTGCCCTCAACAACCCTCCAACCCCCCAAAAAACAAAACAAAAACAGATCCTCAAGTGCACCCCCCCAAGGTACCCCAATGCTCCTCCTACAATGACCTTCCAAAACCCACCCAACCAGCCACCCCCTTCCCTAAAAGGGAAAAAAGGGAGCTGAGGTGTGACACTATCACCCCCCTACCCCCAAGACCCTGCTAGATCAAATGTCCAATCCTCCAACACACCTGGTAGCAAGACAAGGGGATATACCTTTGTATAGTTGCAAACTGCAATAGAACACAACCTTAATACACGAGCAATGTAATGAACCTGAGAAACATATGTATTAGGTATGAAGGGCTGTAGCCTCTAAAGTCCAGTCAAGCAATCGGGTAACTAGTGCACTAGAAAAAATGTAATGTTCTGGTTTGGCCAATCCAAAAGAAAAGGTATATCTGTGATGTTATCCAACGGAGTATGTCTACTGTGCCATGAATGCACTGAATCAGATGTTGGAGGGACAGTCTGTGATAGTAAAAACAGGCTGGAGGCCTGGCATGCAGGAAAAAAAAACATCCAGTATCCATCTATCCTTCACTCTGCTCTCTTCTACTAACAGCAGGCTTCTTGTCAGTGCAAGTACTGATTGGCTCCTACGCTTGAAAGCCAATTGGCTGATTGGCTTCTTCTTTGCACTCTCCAGCTCTTCTGTACAAGGACTGCATGAGGTTGATACCAGGTCAAATGTAGGTACCTATACTGCTTCCATTAAAAAAAAAACATGCATATAATCAGGGGTGGACTGACAACTCATGGGGCCCTTGGGCAATAGGGGATCATGTGGCCCCTGTGTCCTTACCCAAACTCAAAAAAGCCTATGAAAAAGGTACCAGGGGCATCTCATGGGGCCCCCTAGTGACCCCGGGCCCAAGGGCAGTGCCCGAGTTTCCAAATGGTCAGTCCGCCCCTGCATATAATGCTGTATTAACCATTTCAATGCGCAAAAAAATTCACCCCCTTCCTGCCCAGGCCAATTTTCAGCTTTCAGCACTGTTGCACTTTGAATGACAATTGCACAAGCGTGCAACACTGTACCCATATAAAATGTTTAACATTTTTTCCACACAAATAGAGCTTTATTTTGGTGGCATTTAATCACCACCGGGTTATTTTATTTTTACTAAATAAACAAAAAAAAGAGAAAAAACGTTTTTCTTCCTTTCTGTTGTAAAATAAAATAATAATTCTTTCTTCACATTTAGGACAAATGTATTCTGCTACATTTCTTTAGAGAAAATAATCCAAACCATTGTATATTATTGAGTCTGTAGGAAAGTTATCCACAAACTATGGGATATACTGTACAGGTGTATCAGTTGTGTATGTAGCTCTGGAGTTCAGTTGTACATTTAAAGTGACAATAAAAGGAATCCAAAGCATCCTGTTGCTTGTAGCTATGAAGAAAACTTCCCCATTAACCTGCTTTTACAAGCTCCCAATACGGCAATAATCAGCCTTTTCCTGGACAATCCTTTTAAGTAAAGTTTGTTGCAGCGCTAGTATTCTATGGGGATTGTGTACAGTGAGAAGTATGTTTTTATGTCTGTCTTTACCTTAAAAGCACATTCTTACCAAGCCTCCCCTTCCTCACCGTATGCATAATTCATCTGCTCTGTGCATTATAAGACAAGCAAGATAAAAATCACACTGAAAATGTACTCAGGATGAGGATGTGTGCACTGGATGGGTTCTCATTGTCATCTGCAGAAGTACTGAACCAGAACATCCTATGGTCACAGCATACTCTTTCCATTTATAACATCAGCATTGTAATAATAATGCAAACAAGAGTTATTGTGAGTGCTGCCTGTCTGCTAGGCACCTCTTTCCACAACTTCCTGAATTCCATGCATGCTTTGCAGCTTCTCCGCTGCTATATATTTCATATACTGTATCTAAGGACTACATATCACATGGAACCTTGCTATCTGCAGGCAGCGATTCCTGTATTCTGCCATTTATTTTATATTTCTAAGGACTACATGTCCCATGGTACCTTGCTGCCTGCAGGCAGCGATTCCTGTATGCTGCTATTTATTTCATATATCTAAGGACTACATGTCCCATGGTACCTTGCTGCCTGCAAGCAGCGATTCCTGTGTGCTGCTATTTATTTTATATTTATAAGGACTACATGTCCCATGGTACCTTGCTGCCTGCAAGCAGCGATTCCTGTGTGCTGCTATTTATTTCATATATCTAAGGACTACAGGTCCCATGGTACCTTGCTGCCTGCAAGCAGCGATTCCTATATGCTGCTATTTATTTTATATTTCTAAGGACTACATGCCCCATGGTACCTTGCTGGCTGCAGGCAGCTATTCCTGTATGCTGCTATTTATTTTATATTTCTAAGGACTACATGCCCCATGGTACCTTGCTGGCTGCAGGCAGCTATTCCTGTATGCTGCTATTTATTTTATATTTCTAAGGACTACATGTCCCATGGTACCTTGCTGCCTGCAAACACTGACTCCGCCTCCTGAGACTCCTCCTCTCAGCACCTCTGTAGTTCATAAGGAAGGCTCTGTGCAATGTGTGACACAGCAGTGCCTACTCACAGGGCACAGTGACTACATGTCACAGAATTCAAGTACATAAATGTGTGGGGATCATACGTTTACAAACTTCAAGATCATTCAGATTAAGGCTGCTTTCACACTGATCAGTTTTTCTTCTGCATTAAAAAAAGCTGGAGAAAAACGCATGACCATGAAATCCTGTGGAACTTTTCACACTGATCAGTTGTGGGTCTGCTACATTTTGTAAAAGCCTGCTTGCTGCATTTTTGGTGCTGTGAAAAAAAACGCACCTACCCATTGGAATGAATGGAAACCACATCAAAAACATAGCAAAAGCGCATCAAAAAAGCAGCCGCGGTTGTGTTTTTGGTGCATTTTGCTTTAGTCACATGTCCCATGAAACACCAAAATGTGGCAAAATGCGGCAAAACACATATATCGCATTTTTACAAGGGAACAGTATGAAAGTAGCCTAATAGGGGTAGGCTAGAAAAAATGGATGAGCAGCTGATGTGTTTCGGGGACCGAGCACAGAGAAAGGAGGCCAGCCCCCCCCGAAACACGTCAGATGGTACGGTCATCTGTTTGGTCCTATGAGGCTAGGGCAGTGGTTCTCAACCTTCCTAATGCCGTGACCCTTTAATACAGTTCCTCATGTTGTGGTGACCCCCAACCATAAAATTATTTAGCCAGTAATTATAATTCATGAGTGTCGTTTTACCTCCAATACTGCTGCTTTCAACACAGTAGCTGCTTTTAACAGAGTAGCTGCTTTCAACACAGCAGCTGCTTTCTACACAGTAGCTGCTCTTTACACATCGGAAATATGTGTTTTCTGATGGTCTTAGGGGACCCCTGTGAAAGGGTCGTTCGACCCCCAAAGGGGTCGCAACCCACAGGTTGAGAACCACTGGGCTAGAGGGTGTACTTCTGGTTTATGTATTCATGATATGCTACCAATCTGTTTTGGTTTGTGGGTATAATTTGTATCTTTCATCATTAATAAAGTGCGTTGGATAATGCGCTAGGCATTTGCGCCCTTCTGTTTTTTTTTGTAACTGTGAGCAGGAAGCAGAAGAGACATGCTGGGGGAGTTTTCCTAAAACTGGTGCACTGAGAATCTGGTGCGGCTGTACATGGTAGCCAATCAGCTTCTAGCTTCACTTTGTTCAGTTAAGCTTTGGCAATAAAACCTGGAAGCTGATTGGTTTCTCTGCAGAGTTGCACCAGATTTTGCACTCTCCAGTTTTAGTAAATCAACTCCAAAACAGGCAGCACAGTGGCTAAATGGTTAGCAGTTCCGCCTGGCAGCACTAGGGTCGTTGGTTCAAATCCCAGCCACGGCACCACCTGCCTGGAGTTTGCATGTTCTCCCTGTCCCTGTGTGGGTTTCCTCCGGGCACTCCGGTTTCCTCTAACATTCCAAAGACATGCTGGTAGGTTAATTGGATCCTATCCAAAATTGGCCCTAGTATGTGTACAGTATGTATGAATGTGAGTTAGGGACCTTAGATTGTACACCCCTTGAGGGTTAGGGACTGATGTGAGTGTACAATATATATGTAAATTGATGGCGCTATATAAGTACCTGTAATTGGTCTCTCTGGGCCCTGCATTCACTATATGTGCGCTCCCCCCTGGGCCCTGCATTCACTATATGTGGTCTGCCCAGGCCCTGCATTCACTGTATGCGGTCTCCCACAGTACACACAACATGGAAATGCAATTTATGTAGCAAATATAAACTGCTAAATACCTTTTCTCATCAGCGGTATATAGCAGTCTTGTGACTTCTATCAGTGTTGAGCCGAGCACAAGTTAAAGCTAGGAGGAGTTTTCATTCTGCTCTAGGATGCAGAACCCCTGACCTCTGTCTGGACAGTGCTGATTGGCCCTGTGCTGATCACATGCACTCTCCCAAAAAAAAAAACCTCTAGCAATACACACCAAACTGAGCAAGTGCAGAGTGACTCCACACAATATGTCTTATCAGGAGATAAGAGGGGGGCACTGGAAGAAGTGGAGGATCAGAGAAGAAAGGATCAAACAGCCTTTTTACACAATGCAGAGGATTAACCCCTTAGGTTCCACAGTGAGTATAACAAGCATGCTTTACTGTATATATAGAGTGATATTACGGCTGTGGGTTTAGTAACACTTTAAGTCCTCATGCACATTGGATGTTTTTACAGCGGCTGTTTTTGGCTTTTGACATTTTTTTCTACAGCCAGTAAACCCCCCAGCATGTTATCCTATGTGTCCATCCACACACAGACTGGAATCAATGTTTTTTTGGCTGGGACGTTTTTTGGCTGGAAAAAACCCCAGGACTAGTGGGTTTCTAGAGGAGTTTTTTAGCTGTAAAATTGCTCTAATGCTGAAAAATGCTGAAAACGTGTCAAAAAGTGGTAAAATGCCGCAAACCAGTGTTTTTGGACTTTTTTGACACAAAAATTTTTTGGGGGTCAAAAAAATGCTAAAAACCGCAGACGCAGCAAAACGCCATTGCAAAAATGCTAAAAAAAAGCTGAAAAACTCACGTGTTTAACGTGACTTTACACAGCTAACATTACCAGCGTTATCAAACCGTCCCGTGCAGGGGCGGACTGACAACTCATGGGGCCCCCCGGGCAATAGGGGATCATGGGGCCCCTGTGTCCTTGCCCAAATTCAAAAAAGCCTATGAAAAAGATACCAGGGGCATCTCATGGGGCCCCCTACTGAGCCCGGGCAGTGCCCAAGTTTCCAAATGGTCAGTCCGCCCCTGGTCCCATGTGCATGAGGACTTACTGCTTCCCCAAACAGTTACATTTAAGGTATGTGTCTATAAATGCCAGAAAAGGTGTCTTCTCTATATGAAGTACTGATGGTCTCTTTTTGGTCTATCTATACTCAGTAAAGCATTGCCTAGGGTGTAGCAAGGTTTTTTGTTCCCCAAAAAATGTAGATGCTACATAAATGGAAGGTGTGCCAATTTCCTGATGGTGACATTGAACGGTTTGTTTAATAATCCTGATAATTTGAGTTCTTGTCAAATTCTACAGTGCTGTCAACTTGTTTTTTGCATTGTAAGGAAAAGCGGTAAAGGTGTTAATTGGTTATATTTAACCGTCTTATCTACACCTTTACACCTTTCTTTAAAACGTTTTTCACACCTTGTTTTATTTTACCAGAATTTCTAAAATGCATGAATTTTATTAACATCATGGTTGCTTAAAGGGTAAAGCCGGCCATAGATGGATCGAATCCTGCAGGAGCGGAGGAGATTCAGTCCATCTCTGGGCAGGCTAGTTGTACTGAAGTTAGTCCATCGATAAATGAAAAGTAAAATTATCACTCTCCCCCCGCCCAATACCTACAGCACCTGATCCAGCATTGTGTCTGTTTGCAGCGGTTCTCTCTTCTCACTTCACATTCTTACAGGTTTTGTTGAGGCACTGGGAGCCATTGGCTGCCACTGCTCTCAGTTAAATCAGGGGGTGGGCCCAAGCTGCGCTGTCTGTGTCTATGGACAGAAGCAGCATGGCTCAGGATTGAGCCCACAGGTGTGCCACCATAGGATGCAGCTTCCTATGGTGGCACATCAAGAAGAGGAGGAGCAAGGAGTTCAGATGGGCAACATGAGTAGAGGAGGTTTGGGGCTGGTTTGTGCAATTCCATTATAGTATGCATAGAGCAGTGCACATGACCTCAACCAAGGCCACTTCCACACAGGGCAGATTCTGTTGCGATCAGCAGGGGATCTACTCATAGGTCCCCTGCTGATCAGGGCAGAGCGGGCTGATGACAGGTCCATGTCGACCCAGTTTATACACAACATGGACAGAGTACACGATGCCCTATGGGTGGCCGGGAGTAAGTGGACTATGATGTCCGTTTACACCTGACCCCCCTCTGATCCCACTAAATGGAAGAGGGTGGATCTCCTTCTGGTTTTTTTAGTGGATTGGATCAGACCCGGAAGTAGGTGGGTGTAAACGGACACAAGTCTGTTTACACCCACCTGTCCATAGGAATGCATAGGCCTTTGCCCATGTGAAAGGGACCTTACATGCACTGCTAGTTCCAAACATAAATGAGCGGTAAAAGTAGAGGTGTGGGAGATCATGGAGGATGTTGTAAGGAGGCGTAAGAAACCATTCCATGGAAAATAGATCACAAGGCCATTAAGCAGTGGAATTGTATGGATTATTTTTGAAAAAGGATAAGGATAGGATTTAGTGTCACTTTAGGATCTTGATTCATTGGTGGAACCTGATTACCTATGTAACTAGGATATTGCCATACGTCCTGGTGCTCTATGTTAGTTGCCATGCTAGGCAAAGTGAAGCTGAATAATGAGGGTGCTTTTCTTCTATGGACTTTTAGGGATTCAGAGGGGTGTTTGACAATTCCATTTATCGCTGTTCCACCTTCATTTTAATTACTGTCTGCTCTGATAATCTCCTGACACTATTACATACTCATCTACAAACGTTATTAAAAACTCTTGCAGATAAATCAGTTTATGAAAGTTAATCCACAGCTAAGAAGAAATGGAAATGAAGTTTCGGGGATAAAAATAAAGAAACAATAAGTTTATCTGTCATCCTTAGCAAAGTGCGGCTAATGTGAAAAATGGTGGAAACGTCCTAAGAAAAATGCTACATATCCGGCCGTCATGCTGATCCTCTAGATTCAGTTGTTTCCTGTTGTGTCACACCCAATCCTCATTCTTCTTTATAGTCACTGATTGGGTATGAAGTATGAAAAAGTTTTGGGGATGTACCTCCTACAACCAACGTCTAGTAACAGTGGGCCTCTTTCATAGTAAGGTCTGATGAACCCCAAACTGTGTGGGAAGTTGTACTGAACACTGTACCACCCTAATTTTCTCCAAAATGTACAGGTTGGTGACAGAAACAGATTTAAATCTCATGTCTGTGCTAGGAGTTCATGGGAGGTGAACACAGCCCAACTCAAGACATATGTGGGCAGCACAGTGTCTAAATGGTTAGCACTTCCACCTGGCAGTACTAGGGTCGTTGGTTCAAATCCCAGCCACAGCACCTCCTGCTTGGAGTTTGCATGTTCTCCCTGTGCCTGCGTGGGTTTCCTCTGGGTACTCCAGTTTCCTCCCACACTCAAAAGACATGCTGGTAGGTTAATTGGATCCTGTCTAAATTGTCCCTTGTATATGAATGTGAGATCTTAGATTGTACACCCCTTGAGGGTTAGGGACTGATGTGAATGTACAATATATATGTAAAGTGCTGTATAAAATTGACAGCACTATATAAGTACCTGAAATAATAATAATATGTGACACAAAGCAGAGAAAGTTTGACAGAATGTAGACCTGTCATAAACCTCCACTAGCAGGGTTTGTAAAAGACTCTTAATGAGGCCTCTCCAATATGGCCTGTTGTAAATAGTATGGCAGGACAGCTAAACAATACACACCCCTTTTTTTTCCTACCAAATCCGTAATTCCTATTTTAATAGAGTTGCCTTCATCAAAGTTGTTACATTAATGTAGGTACCATTTAGTTATCACACCCATACTGTATATACAAGGGCCTGAAGGCTAATGGGACACATTAGAGGTCCTAAGAGAGGCAGAACATCTGTTTCATATTTGATATTTCACAAATTGTAATTTCATTCTGCCAAATAATATTTTGGTTTTCTGATTGTGAAACCTTGTCAGAGGGAAATATTGATGTATTCAGGATAGCTGCCATTAAGGGTGTGTCTGCTTTTAAAAAGCATTTAAAGCCCTTCACATGGCTATCCTCGTCTAGTCCATCCGTAACAGATCTTCTGCTGAATGGGACAGTTGTCACTTTTGTGAGATCTCTACCTATTCAGTTTCATTTTTTTTTTCCAGACCTTTCTGGACCTATGTTGAATCTAGTGAAGGCCAGATGAAAATTAACTTGAGGCCATTTACATAAGTCTATTGTGGTTTTAAAGTCTGGACACATTTTACCTTAAAGCTTTCCCTGTAGTACGGCAAAAAATGTCCCAGCATCCTTACCCCTCCCCCTCCTTTATACTTACTTGAGTAGTATCTTGATCCAGTTCTGTGCCCATCTGCAGTGGCTCGCTCGTCTCTCTCTGCTCACAGAGGCAGCAGCAGGAGCCACTGCCTCCTGCTACTGTCAATCAAATCCTGAGACAAGGTTGAGCTGCGCTGTGTGTGTCAAAAGATGCACGCAGCGCAGCTCGAGATTGAGCCCGCAGGTGTGCCATCATAGGAAGTGGCACAGCGAGAAGAGGGGAGCTGGAGCTCCGGCAGGGGGCCCCAGAAGAGGATGATCAGTGCTGCTCTATGCAAAACCATTGCACAGCACAAGTAACATGTTTATTATTTTTTAAAAAAAGATAGCCTTTACAAATGCTTAAAGTCCATAAACACAGGAAAGGATGCAGTCCTTTTCCAATTTTTTATTTTCAGACCTGGTCAACTTGTAGATAAGTGGATGTATGCGGATGCATAATTGGAAAGCCCATGTGAAAGGACCCTAACAGAGCTTTCAGCAAGCATCAAGCAGTTTTGTTGAAGTCTAAGGCAACGAGTTTGGGGATGTTACACTTGAATCCTAATAGTGCTGCCTGTCAAGCTGCTGGCAATCTTCTGCACTACCTGAAACTTACTGAAAGACTGCAAGTAACTTGTTTAAATTGACAGTCCATACTCCCAATAAGATGAATGGTACCATCCACAAATTGGAGCTGAAGGCTGCCCGTACACATGGACATGGACAGAACATTTTTTTTTCATTTTATGCTCACGTGTTAAAATGCTCATTTTGGCCTAAATATTACTCAAAATCCCCAAACAACATTACCTATATTTTGAAAGTAAAGGGCCCATAGAATCAAATAATGGTAACTGCAATTTTGTATGTTGCAAGATGTTTGGGCAATGGTTTATCAAATCTAAATGTTCACTAAAACACACTGAAATTAATTTTAGTGCACACAAATATCATCTCACATGTTTGGTAAAATATATGTAGCGCTACACCAAAGGAGCTGCTAGGTAATTTGGGTTCTCTGTTCTGTGCCTTGACTCCAGGAACAACCTCAGCCCCTCAGACACGCCGAGAACAAAACCGCTCTAGGAGAATGGCTAGGGTATGGTGCAGCATCTACTGAGAGGTACCTCCTAAACTAATAAAAGGGGCAAAGGTCTCTGTGTAGCAATTGTAAAGGGGCCATCTTTAGTCCAGACTCTTCAGCTGGCTAGCGTTGGGGCCCAAGGGTACCATTGGCGTGCCTTGGGATAGTGACAATAAGGCCTGTAGGCAGTAGTAGGGCTATAAGACAGCTGTATAGTCAGTTTCTAAGGACTCAGTCTCTAGTGGCAACAGATCATAGCTGCAAGGCCCTCTCACCAGACCCAGCGACACAGCAGCAGTAGTCCCTCAACCCAGCTCTCTTCTGGGTTGCCTGGGGTGACTCCGGTTCTCAGCACAGCATGGACTGTATCCTGGCAACAGCTCAGTCCTTCAGTGCACTAGGACTCCCCAGATAGAGGCACAGCAAAGGGCAATTTTTTAAAGTGGCTCAATCTCCCTCTCTCTCTCCCTGCCATCTGGGATGGTTCCCAAAACACAGGGCAGAAGGTTCTCTCTCTCTCTCTTGCTCTGCACTACACAGCCACCTTCATCAGAATTTGCCCAGGAAAAGGTCATCAGTTCTCCTCCGTCATCTGCCAGGTCTAATGGGGGCTGTAGTTCAGGCCCCATTACTTCCAGTGGGCATTGCTCTCAAAGGGAATACAGCTGATACTGCACAGTGGGGAAGCCCAGGGTGAGAGGCAGTGGCTGCAACTGAAGCTCCTCTCAGCCCGCAAGGCAGCACAGCGGCGGGAGGGGGGAGACAAAGAGAGCAGGCGCAAGGCCAGCAGAGCACCTGGCTACATATAAAAGATGAGGATGTCTCAAATAACTAGAAAACATATATGTCAAACCTCAAATTTTCACATCAGTAAAATGACCGAAAACTGCAGTATCCAAAATGATCCATAGGAAATGCTTTAAAAGCCTTTACAACCTCTCTCTCCTCTTTCTTGTCGACCATTACAGCGAGTGTGAGGTCCTCGTGACTGTAACCAAAGTCCACAATGCAGAACGACGCTGGTGAATTTGTACGTCCCCCGTAAATGTTCTGCCAGAAACAAAATCATTGGTGCCAAGGACCATGCCTCCATCCAGATTAATATTGCAGAGGTTGAAAAGACAACAGGCAGAGTAACTGTCCAGTACAACACCTACGTTATCTGCGGCAGCATTCGTAGGATGGGTGAATCTGGTGATGCCATTCTCAGGCTGGCAAAATCTGCTGGCATTGTTTCTGTCGGAGATCACCGCCGCAATGGGCTCGGCGCAGGCGCAGTGCACCGCCCTGTGGAGGAACGCGGGCACTGGGACCTGGCCGACCGCAACTGACCCGGATTGTGCTCTGACCTTGCTATATTCTCCTGCCCAGACCCTTGCTTTGCCTGACCTCTCTCTTGGATGCCCCCTATTGGATCTGATCTGCTGTTGCTGACCTGGTGTGTGACCCGACTATTCTCTGCCCGCTGTCTTGTACCGTACCGTCCTCTCTGTTACCGACCCGGCCTGTCTGACTTCGCACCTGCTCAGCCATCCATCCATCCGTCCCTCCCAGTGGGGTCTTTAGACCTCCTCATATCAGGCTCTCCCCAGTGGGAGCCCTCGGCGTATACCACTACCACTGACGGGTTTACCCAGTAGCCACGACCTGGTCTGGGGGTGCTCCAAGTCCATCCCCACCATCAGGGGCCCTGGTGAACAAGCACCTTGGAACTTAGAATCCGTGCTCTGGGGACGCCTATTCAGGGGAGTGCTAGTGGTACCGCCGGGTGGTCCCTTACAGTTTCAAAGAACTTCTAAATGAAGAAAGCTTTGGAATATCCTTTGAAATGAACCTTTGTAAGGAAAAATAAAACGCTGGGGGAAAAAAAAGCCTTTACAGCCTTTACATCAGTTTAGAGTTAAAGCGGAACTCCAAGATCAGTAAATATTGTCTAAATACAAGAGCCATGAACATTTATACTTGACTCTTCGTACGCTTTGTGTATTTCTTCCAGATATGTGCAGTAATTCTGTGTGAAAATTCGCCTCTGTGCAGGAGCTTCCTGTAATAAAGACCGCTCACTTCTGTTCTCTCTCCTTGTGCGGGGTGACTGGTCTTGTCTCCACCCCCTCCTGTACTTTTCTGCTGGGTCCCTCCTACAGCTCTGCTCTCTGCACAGGCTATGTACATCACAGTGATGATGCCACTGCGACATTTGCAAGGTAATATCTGGTTTTGAAAAGGCATTTGGTGCACACAAAGTGTCTTATATCATTTGAAGCAAATGAGGAATATATCTAAATGAAATTGTGTATGCCCAGAGTTCAACTTTAGTGTTGTTCAACTTTAAGTGATGGCCCTACAGATGTTCCTCTCATTCTGGCATGCGCAGTGGTATCTAATGTATTGTGCAATAGACATTTCCCGGGAGGACTCTGTTACCAGTGTATAGAAGTGATTGGGCCTCTGTAGGGGCTTACATGCACAGATGCTTTTTAGCACTCGATGTAAATTGCAGGTATATTTCTCTGCCCTGGAGACACAGCTGCTGGGTACAGCTGCCCAGCGTAATAATTAGCTGCATGCGACTGTACATCAATATATGCCAGTACTTGCAGTTTTGGACTTGACTCATGCTCATGTATGCCCTGTTCAGTATTCTACTTTAAAGAAGAGCTTCAGTCAGTTCTGCAAAAATTAAATGTCAGCAGCTACAAATCCTGTAGCTGCTGACCTTTAATAAACAGACACTCACCTGTCCAAGGATCCAGAGCTGTCCTCACCTGGGCCAGTTCTTGGCTGGTCTTCAGATCGGAAGCGGAAGTTGTCCTCCATCTCTCCCTCCCCGTAGTCTTCTGGGACACGTGACAGGTCCCAGAAGACTACAGAGCCATTCACAAAGAGCGCGCTACTCACGCATGCGCAATGGACACCCGGCTGTGAAGCCAACAGCTGTCACAGCTAGGTGCCCACACTCAAGATGCCGGCACCAGGGAGAGAAGATGGCCTGGTGAAACCAGTCGTGGTGAGGACACTGCTGGACTGAGGGACAGGTAAGTGTCTGTATTTTAAAAGTCAGCAGCTACAGTTTTTGTAGCTGCTGACTTTTATTTATTTTTTTTCAGGTGTAACTCCGCTTTAAGTGTGGGCAGCCGTGTGTGACTCTTTGCAGCTTCACAGCCAGCTTCCCACTGTGCCTGCAAGAGCTGTGTTGTTAGTGAATGGTCCCACAGCCCTCGAGGACTGGGTTTCCCAACCAGGGTTCCACAAATCCCTAGGTTTCCAGTAGAAACATATACAAAACCTCCTGCGCTTAGAGACCCAGATCAGAAATCAGCGGGTGGAACAATATATAAAAGTTCATCCAATGGCCGATCAAAGGTTGTGCAGCTTTAACACAAGGCTGGGGAAGCCCAATAAAAGCTGTAATGAAGAACAAAAACAAAAGCGCACCAACCTTGCGCATTACCTCAGTAAGCAAAGGATGAATTTATTGAGTTGAGATATATACTCACAAAAGTAGCTATAATAAAGGCATATAAAATCCAACATCAACACACTGGAATAGGAGACACGTGCGAATCCCATTGAGAGGAGAGACTCTCAGGATGAAGCTGAGGCATTTTGTAGGGCAGATCCCTTCTTCCTCAGAGCTCAGGAAGCTGAGGAGCTGAGGAAGAAGTGATCCCCCTTTGAAATGCGTAATTTTCATCCTGAGAGTCTCCCCTCTCGATGGGATCCGCACGTGTGTTCCAGTGCATTGATGTTGGATTTTATATGACTTTATTATTGCTACTTTTGTGAGTATATGTCAACTCAATAAATTCATCCTTTGCTTACTGAGGTAATGCGCAAGGTTGGTGCGCTTTTGTTTTTGTTCTTCGTTACAATCCCTAGGTTTCCTCTAGAGGTTGCTCGGGGTTCCTTGAGCAATGAGCAGTTTCTGCCTCTCAGATAAGTTTTCATTGACACCACTGATCTTTTTAGCTATCTGTTAGGGTGAGATTCCCCCCCAGGGACCACAAGTGTAAGGAGCATTCTTCCCACTGACCATCACACTAATGTATCATGAGTTATAGAGTCATTTTAACCACTTCCCGACCGGCCGTTGCATATAAACGGCCGGACGGTGGCAGTGCAGGGTCGGGTGGCCGTTTATAAACAGCCTCCCCGCACCCTGCTTGTGCGCGCTCCCAGGGAGCGTGCAGCACCGCAATCTGGTGCCCGCCGTGTCCTCCGGACACAGTGAAACACCGATCGTCGGACGGGACCTCTGTACAAGGTCCCGATCATGTGATCACTGATTGGCCAATCAGTGATCACATGCAAAGTAGTAAGCAAGATGTCACTTGTGACATCATTGCTTACTACGTGTGAAATCTGTGAATGATCACAGAGGTCACATGGTACAAGGCTATTCACAACAGCCTTGTACCATGTGACAAGCTGTGACCAATCACAGCTCACTCAGTACTTCTCAATGAGTGCAAGAATGCAGACAGAGAGAAAGAGAAATTATTGCTTTTACATCCTATATGGGTGTAAAAGCAATCACTGTAAAAAAAAAAAAAAATCTTCATCACCCCCCTCACAAGTAGTATAGTGTCACCATGGTGACACTGTACTGCTAGGGTGACAGTATGTAAAAAAAAAAATAAAAATAAAAAATAATAATATAAAAAAATTAAATGAAAATGTAAAACAAAAAATGTTTAAAAATTATAATTTTTGGTTATAAACTAATTTGGATTTTTTTTTTTTTACTGAAAAGATAACGGAATAAATTTTGGCCAAGATATATGATGAAACATTATTTATTTGCAAAATTGTATTACAAAAAAAACACTTTTTTTCAAAATTTTTGGACTTTTTCATTTACATAGCAAAAAAAATAAAAATCCCAGCGGTGAATAAATACCACCAAAATAAAGCTTTTTCTGTGTCAAAAAAATGGTAAAAAATTCATTTGGGTACAGTGTTCCATGACCGCGCAATTGTCATTCAAAGTGTGATAGCGCTGAAAGCTGAAAATTGCCCTGGTCAGGAAGGGGGTAAAAGTGTCCGGACAGGAAGTGGTTAAGCAGGGGTTCCCAGAGCCTGGAAAGTTATTCCAAGGGTTCCTCTGTGTTGAAAAGGTTGAGAAAGGCTGCTCTAGGGCCTGTGACGTGTCCCAGAAGGTTGTGGATGGCGGGGCGGTGGAGAGGGGTAGAACTTCCAGTGGGATCTCCCCCACCACCACCAAAACAAATGATGCAGAAGAGGAAGGAGGAGGAGGAAGAGCGGACCTTCCTCTTTTGGGTGAAGCTCCACTTTAACGTGTTTAGTAAATATTGCGCTACGCCCATGCCTTCCGTTTTTTGTTAAACTTGTCATGGAGGGAATGGGAACTGCCATGTCTGACCTCCATCTGGAAATGCTATTAGCCTGGCTGCAATCCTCTTTGAGTCATTGACCTGTATCAGTATGCAAGAACACTGTATAGTCCTGATCAGGGGCGGACTGACAACTCATGGGGCCCCTGGGCAATAGGGGATCATGGGGCCCCTGTGTCCTTGCCCAAACTCAAAAAAGCCTATGAAAAAGGTACCAGGGGCATCTCATGGGGCCCCCTACTGACCCCGGGCCTTCGGGCAGTGCCCGAGTTTCCAAATGGTCAGTCCGCCCCTGGTCCTGATCCCTATACCTCTCCAGGCCAGCGACTCAGTATTGAAGCCATTGGATCAATATGACAGCCAGGCAACCGGCACGTTCAGTAGGAGAGGTCGGATTTTCTATAGACAATGCTTTGTCATAGATATATGTCTTCCTTTGATCATTTAGCACACAGGGACCACAACTTTGCCTGAGCACTTACCACTAACAAGGAAAAGTGTGAATAATAAGCTGAAGCTTTCTGAGTGCAATTATACCTGCCACAATGGCGCAGCTCGCCCTGACGGGGTTAAAGCATGAGGCTCTTGTCCTATCTAGCCTGCTGGATGTTTCTGTCTCTTCCAATCACCTGGATCCTGGGAGATCCTATGCAGACCCAGTGCATTTTCTCTGCAACTGCATTTAGAATGTAAAGCCGCTGCAAGCCCAGGGGGGTTCCTGTGCTCCTCAAAGTCTCTTCTCTCTGAATATTACTGACAGCAAATCAGTAAACCCCTATCGCCCACCATCATCACCTGCTCCTCCTTCCTCCTCCGTTTCGCAAGCCTCTGAAGATAAAGCCGCGGGATGCCTCCAGGGTGGGGAGCACAGCTTGTAGGAGCAGGGCTACGGATGTGCTTGCATTGCAGTTGTTGAATTTGGAATAATTAGCCTCCGGCGGAGACTGCGCGGCTGTCACAAAAAAAAAAAAAAGCAAAGCAAGGATGTGACCAAGGGAACGGGGGATGGGAGCAGCTCAGTCATGAAAAAATGACTGCGTTGTGCATTAATGCAGACAAACAGCGACATCGTATTGAGTGTCAGAGGTCTCGGAAGGCCAGAGCGCGGCTCGGTTCATGCTTTGTTTGCTAGAGAGGGCATTTAAGCCTCCGCACACTGGCCTTCTGGTTCAAAAGGGCGACTTTGGCCAGACTACTCAATACACAGATGAAACACATAGGGGTGGATTTACTAAAGGCAAATAAACGGTGCACTTTGCAAGGGCAGTTGCTCCAGAGCTTAGTACAATACATATAAATGATGTAGCACTACCAGGCATGGACTGACCGTTTGGAAACTTGGGTACTGCCAGGGTCATTCATACATACACATACTAGGAACAATTTAGACAGGAGCCAATTAACCTACCAGCATGTCTTTGGAGTGTGGGAGGAAACCGGAGTACCCGGAGGAAACCCACGCAGGCACAGGGAGAACATGCAAACTCCAGCCAGGTGGTGCCATGGTTGGGATTCAAACCAACGACCCTAGTACTGCTAAGCGGAAGTGCTAACCATTTAGCCACTGTGCTGCCCAGTACATAGAGAATGGGTTTCCATGGCTGAGCAGCTGCATCCAAGCCTTACATCACCAAGCACAATGCAAAGCGTCGGGTGCAGTGGTGTAAAGCACGCCACCACTGAACTCTAGAGCAGTGGAAACGTGTTCTCTGGAGTGACCAATCCTGCTTCTCTGTCTGGTGGGTTGAACTAGGGTGTAGATGATAGTTCCCCAGGATGAAAACACAAAGGATAATGAGGGAAGGGAAAGATGTAGTACTTGTAGTAGTAGCAGGGGTGGACTGACCATTTGGAAACTCAGGCACTGCCCGAGGGCCCAGGGTCAGTAGGGGGCCCTATGCGATGCCCCTGGTACCTTTTTCATAGGCTTTTTTGAGTTTCGGCAAGGACACAGGGGCCCCATGATCCCCTATTGCCCGGGGGCCCCATGAGTTGTCAGTCCGCCCCTGCGCACTACTCACATTTCATAAATAAATAAATAAATACATACATATAAATGTAAATAAATGTAAATGTAGCTCCAGTTTGAGTTCACTATTGTGTTTGTCCGCATAGTTTGTCACCAGTTTTTTATTCACATTTATATGTATGTATTTATTTATGAAATGTGAGTAGCGCTACATCATTTATATGTATTGTATTCAATAGATCATGGGTATGTGATTAGATGTTAGCAGCTTCTCGTAGTATTATATTGTATTTAGGATTGTAAGCGCGGGAGGTTCACACCATTACTTCCAGAACTTAGTAAATGAGGTGAAGATTCACTTTGCAAAGAATAGCCAATCACATGCGAGGACTATAAATAAAATAGCATTTTTGTGTGCACATAATTACATGGTGGAAGGCAGTAGAACTTCATCTCATTTACTAAGCTGTGCAAAGTGTACAGCCTATTTGTCTTTAGTAAATCAACCCCAAACATGGGGATTGTTTTACCAAAATAAAGGTTGGACCAAATCCACCCAAACCTGCTGAACTCTAAAGCAGGACATACATGGGTCAAATTCCGAATGATTTTTCGATCGAAAATCGAAAACATTATTTGTTTTGTAATCCGATGGTGCCACCAATGATTTAAAAAATTGGTCGTTTTTCACAAATTTTCCAGCATGCCCGATAACTGTAATGGGGAGGAACCACGAAAATCGGCCGGTGTCATTGCCGCACTAACAGAGCGAAAATCAGCCTATTATTCTTAGGTCCGATTTTAGAATCAAAAATTGTTCGAAAATTGGCCCATGTATGGCTAGCCTAAGGCCTTGCACATATGGGCTTGGTTCCTTTCACACAGGTATTGAAAATAAAAGATTGGGTCACATTTTTTTCTGATTCCCAACTGCTTGTCAGCGCCACTCATAATTGTTCAAATGGAGAGCGGACGGAGGTGTATGCATGACATTGTAAGGGTTCTTTCACACCGGCATTGAAAGCAGGTAGTTGAGTCATGTTTTTATGGCTTTCTGACTGCCTATCAACTCTCAAGATTGGTAAATTTGGGAGTGGATGGAGATGTACACACGGAGGCTGAGGCTGTCAATCCCAGGCTGGGTGCTGGAGCTTCCTCTCTTGTCAGCTTTTACCTCTTGGTTTCAAGAAAATTTGTCAGAGGTGACTCATGCTGATAGCAGAGGAACGTGGGAGCAGACAGAATTGTGTGCCCTGGATTGAGACAAGCACACACTACAGAGGGATATGCTTTGTTCATATTTCATTGTCTGAAATTTACAACCACTTTAAATCTCTTGCAGGTTTGAGTATTTTTGTGGCAGCTTTTATAGCAACCATCAGATCCAAATAATTGGACTGCTATCACTTTAAGCAAGCTGCCAGGAAGCTCATAGATGGGAGCTGTAATGCAGCCTCTGCTGAGCAATGATGCCACTTGGGTAGGTGCCAGTCCAGGGGTCATGGTGTTCCACAGATTGCTCACTCAATACCTGGTCAGCTGCCGGAAGTAAACACAATGACCACATGGTTGCTGTTTACCTTTTGCTCTAGAGGAACTTTACAAAGCACTGACTTGTCCTTTGCACTGGGCTCCCAGTGGCCATCTTGAAGGAGGCTGTGTCTGAATGGACACATAGCTCTCCAGGGATCTGGACAGCTGTTTTGGATCCATAAAGACTATATTCAACACTTCTGGGTCATTTTAGTGAGGCCTCCAGTGTAGGGAGTATACAGAGAGGGACAGGTACATGCTGGGTGGAGGAGATAGGCGTAGTGCTGGGAAAGGCTCTTGAGGGGCAATGGCACAATAGCAAAGATCTGGAGTATGCCTGTAAGCAGGGGTTGGCATCCCGTTTTGTGAGGTTCCTCCCCTGGATAGTGATGGTGGGTGGAGTTTTGCATCCCTATATATTTTGGAGTGGAAGAAGTCTGGGGCAGAGGAGTAGAAGTGGGAATTATAGGATACCCCTGGTATACAACTCAATCTCATCCCTAGCATGAAGAAGATGGGAGGTGTCCTTGGCCAGCTTGGCAGGAGTTTGGGGAAGGATCCTGTTGTCTAGATGGTACCAGGATTGGCACATCCTATCTCAGAGGCCCATTGTAAGCCCAAAGGGACCTGTTTAAAGGAGCACTCTTCAAGCATTCTGCTGTGTGTAATTTCTGTATAATTGAGCTGTACCAGTGCCTTACTGCCCATACTATTACTCTGAGAAAACAACAACCACATTGTTGGACTGTTTATTCACTACCATTAAAATTCCTAAAAGACTTCTAACCAGGTAAATTACTGTCACACAGTTAAGCCACCCACAAGCTTTCCATGAGTTCCGACACCTGCTGAAGGCTGCTAGGGAACTCTTAAGGTGTCAGCATACCAAGACATTTTGGACAATTTCATGCTCCCAGGTTTGTGGGAAGAGTTTGGGGATGGCCTCTTCCTGTTCCAACATGACTGCGCACCAGTGCACAAAGAAATGTCCATAAAGACATGGATGAGCGAGTTTGGGGTGGAGGAACTTGACTGGCCTGCAGAGTCCTGGCATCAAGCTGATAGAACACCTTTGGGATGAATTAGAGCAGAGATTGCAAGCCAGGCCTTCTCGTCCGACATCACAAATGTGCTTCTGGAAGAATGGTCAAACCTTCCCATAGACACCCTCCTAAACCTTGTGGACGGCCTTCCCAGAGGAGTTGAAGCTGTTATAGCTGCAAAAGGAGGGCTAACTCAGTATTGAACCCTACGGACTAAGACTGGGGGGGCCATTAAAGTTCATGTGCGTGTAAAGGCAGGCCGACCAATACTTTTGGCAATATAGTGTATATAGTTTGTGAACTCTATAATTTCCTACCAACTAAATAATATACACTGATTTGGGTTATTTTCACCAAAGAAATGTAGCAGAATACATTTTGGCCTAAATTTGTGAAGAAAGAATATTTATTTGCAAAATTGTATAACAGAAATATAGAAAAATGTGTTTTTTTTTCAACATTTTCTGTATTTTTTTAGTTATATCGCAAAAAATAAAAAACCCAGTGGTGTTTAAATACCACCAAAAGAAATCTCAATTTGTGTGAAAAAAATGCTAAAAATTTCCTATAGGTACAGTGTTGCACGACTGCACAATTGTCATTGAAAGTGTGACAGCGCTGAAAGCTGAAAATTGGCCTGGGCAGGAAGGGGGTAAAAGTGCCCGGTATTGAGGCGGTTAAGTACATTGCTGAAACCTTTGTAATGCTTTGCCATATATATTACTTTTATACAAGAAGTCTCTCTGTGTAAGGTCTAGAACAGGGGTTTCCAAACTTTCTAAACAAAGGGCCAGTTTACTGTGGTTCAAATTTTAGGGGGGCAGGACTGTGCCCAGTGGGAGGAATAGTGCCCCATCATTGGTGTCATTGGGAGGAATAGCCCCCGCCTGTTGGTGTCAGTGGAAGGAATTATGCCCCGCTGGTGATGTCAGTGGCAGGAATAATGCTACAAGGGCTGGATAAAGGCAAGCAAAGGGCCGCATCTGGCCTCCAGGCCAAAGTTTGGAGACCACTGCACTGGAGTGACATCACTTTTCAGAGAATGCAATATGTTGCCTCCTCACTGCCCGCTTTAACCCTGTAAATGAGACACCACCATGCTGCAACCACATGCATCACATGAGGTTTTGGCCCGGCATTATTTGCTTATTGTCCTCCAGAGGGGATCATTTTTGCTGTGGCATGTGTATACTCTGGCTATGCAGCTTAACCCCCCTGGCGGTATTCCCGAGTGTAGCTCGGGGTTAACTTTCAGTGCCCAAAGTGGTAACCCCGAGCTACACTCAGGATTACCCTGCAGCGTTGCTCTGGGATCCCTCCAGCACTTACCTTGTCCTGCGCTCCCGCATTTTCCCCCTGCAGCATCCCCAGCCATCTCCTCCGGCCGATGCCGGCATCCGTCTTCCAGGGTTTCATTCCCTGCGAGCGTCAGGACGTACAGGGGACGGAACTGGCGAGAAATTCAAAAATGTAAAAATTTGACATTCACTCAATACATTAAATCACATAGTATAACATTACTGTATCAAACCATTTCACATACATTTTGTCCCGAGTGCTTTGTCCTGTCCCCTACCTGCATTTTTACTGTTCTTTCTGCCTGCAAACTGAGAAATGTCCATGGCATCCAAAAAGCGCCCCTTTAGGTCCAAAGAGGTTTTAGACCGGCTAGAGAACAGCGATAGTAAATCAGAACCACTTGCAGAATTGAGTGATAATGATTCGTGGGGAAATTCGTCATCAGACACTGAAAACGATTCTGCAACTGAGCTCAGTGATGTGCGACCTTGGCACTCTATTTCAAATTTCAGTGTTTTTGGTTTGATTATATTATTGAATTAAATTTATTATTATTATTTTATTATTTTTTATGATTATTTATTATGTTATAATTTATTATTTCGTGTTTAAAATGTTATCATACCCGGGATGTTTGCTAGACTCTTGTTCGGGCAGATTTCAGTGAGTTATTCCTTTTATTACAGGCCTACAATTAAAAAACAACATATTTCCATGCAAAAAAATGTACCGCTTTGAGCACAGATATACTGACATAATCAGGCCACTAGGGAGGTTAATAGAAGTGATAAAATTGGGGCTAAACCACCTGTTTTTACCGTCCCCCGTCCAAAAAGTCTAAACAAACCCTAAAGAAGGTACTCTATACTAGAAAGCATGGCATATACAGTAGAGGAATTCTCCTATTTGGAAAATGACAATTGTTTTTGTTGTTGTAGCCTGGGCATTAACAACTGTCCATGAGCAGATGGTCATTACAGAACAGTAAACGGGCCAGACTAATTGAAAAGCGATCATCTAAACCTACCTATAAATCGGCGGTATATTGGTCCCATTAGATCATTTAAGTCCTAATTAGCAGATAATTAACCTGCATTGGGAAACAATCATCGTCCACTTGGACATCAATCGACCTGCATGGACAGCCAGCTGCATGATGAGCATGTACATGTGTATGAGGAGGTCTGTGTGACATTTCTTTCCTTCCCCACATAGTCTGATGTATAAGGGCTCATTCACACAGCTTTTCATGGCCGTACACCGCACAGACCTGTGTATTTCTATGGCCAGGTGTTGACGTCCAGAAAACCTGTATGAATCAATGACAGGCTGACAATGTCTGCAGCTCAGGGGCGGACTGACCATTTGGAAACTCGGGCACTGCCCGAGGGCCCGGGGTCAGTAGGGGGCCCCATGAGATGCCCCTGGTACCTTTTTCATAGGCTTTTTTGAGTTTGGGCAAGGACACAGGGGCCCCATGATCCCCTATTGCCCGGGGGCCCCATGAGTTGTCAGTCCGCCCCTGCTGCAGCTGGTTGCATTTACCTGCTCATGGAGCAATTAATTGCAGCTAAGGACAGATGAGCGCCTCTGAATGCAGGCAGTTTGCACCCAGCGCTGCTCCTCTGTCCCTAACTGCAGGTCACTGCTTCATTTACAGTGTTTGTTACCCCAACACTGATTAGCCCTGATATGTGTCTAAAGGTGGGAATACACGATTAGAAAATCGACCGATTGGTTATCCGACGACCGAGAGGCGTTCGTTCGTTGGTCTAAATTGTGGCCCACATTAACCAATCTAAAAAAATTGCTCATCAGGCAATACGTAGTGTTGACGTCTTCTGTACAAGTAGAAGTGATGCGGTGTGCGTGTGACCTTGTGGCCACGCCCTTCCGGCCAGAACGAGCGATATACACAACAATTACCAGCAATGAGTATAATATAATTTATTACATGACCTATATACATAAATAGTGATACATAAAATATAATCTGCAGAATTCTGGTGTCATCATCTCATTAGGCCAATCTACTTTTAACATTTGGATTTTTAATTCGTGTTTACGAAGATTCCTTGGACATAAACATCCGGGTCATCTTCTGTTTCCACTCATGCGTAATAGCGCTTGATAGAGTTTTTTCGTATGACCGTCATACCACCGCATAGAAAATCGATCGTTCGTATGAGAAACGACAACATTTTTCACTGTTGTTCAATCAGATTTTTTTGTTCACAATATTGTTATCGGTTAAAACATCCTGCTCATCAACGAAGAGAAAATCGTTCAATCCGTGGTTCCGCAAAATTTTTCGTACGTTTTTATCGTGTGTACGGGGCATTAGTGTCTAAAGTATCCTGTTCACTTTGTACTTCTTTCGTTCTATGAAATCCTTGGTGTCCCTGCTTTCCTATCTCAAACTGTCCATGCTAGGCATGAGAGCACACCTGGCGTGGTTGGTTTTCTGGCTGTGCTGGGAGAACAGCCTGTCTGTCCTCCAATAGCCAAGACTTGTGCTGACACCCCACCTTGTGTAGGGGCATTTAAGTCAAACCAGGACATTTAATTTTACAGGTATATAAAGGGATGTGGCTAGGGTTGCCACCTCATCGCTTTAAAACCGAACACAATAAATTCAGAGATACTGAGGTTAATTTATTGCACATGGGGCACTCAGTGAGTTTAGTTACCACCTTACACCCCAGTCACATCGGGTGTGATTTGACATGCAATTTGCATGCCATGCGACTTGCATATCATATACCAAGTTGCACCCTATTGTCCGCTATCAAAGCGTAGCTGCAATGATTTCTAAAGTAGTACATGCACTACTTTTGCTGTGATTTGCATAGAAATCTTTTGAGTAGTGCTTAGACCTGAAGAAGGGGACACTCCCCGAAAGCTTGTCCTCAAAATTGTATGTTAGTGCAAATATAAAAAGTATCACGGACAGTACTAAATTGTTTCTGTCACAAATGCACTAATACGGCTACAATCACCTCAAGCAAAATGGAAGATATTCTTCTTTACAAACTCAAACATTCACTATATAAACTGAAACATGTTTGAAGATTTTGCTTTCCTTTGAATCACTTAATGAATATTTGGTTGTAGTCGCACTGTTTCTGAGAACTGCTGTACATCTGTGTTGCATGGAGTCACCCAACTTCTGGCCCCTGTGATCAGGTATTCCAGCCCAGGATGATTCCTTGCCATTTTGGCTATTCTTCTATCCATTCGAATGGTAGTTTTTCACTTTCTTCCACGTCTTTTAGGTTTTGGTTGCCATTTTAAAGCATTTGCGATCATTTTAGCTGAGCAGCCTATCATTTTCTGCACTTCTTTATATGTTTTCCCCTCTCCAATCAACTTTTTAATCAAGGTACGCTGTTCTTCTGAACAATGTCTGGAACGACCCATTTTCCTCAGAATTTCAGAGAGAAATGCACTGTAACCAGTATGTACAACATTTGCTGCCTTCCTTCCTTAAATAAGGGCAATAATTGCCACCTGTTTTTCAAAGAATGAAACTCAATGAATCAAACTCAACTCAAGAATGAATATCAAATAGAACTCCACACTGCTATTATTTTGAACATGCCCCTTTCAATTAGTGATTCAATTACACAGAATCAGCAGCATGCATGTCATGACTGTTGGGTCTGTTGGATTTCTATTACTCTACTACACCTGCTAGTAAATTATTTGCCATGTAGAAATATCATTTCTACCAAAAACAGTGATTGATCCGGTTAGTGATGTCTGACTGCTATTATTTTGAACACAACTGTATATGGGTGGATCTTGAGAATGCCCTGTGGGTGGGGCAAAATGCGTCAACACACTTCCAGTCTGCCGTCTTGACATCCTGTGTCATATCCGGTGAGTGGAACGCACGCCGTGCGTTGCGTTCCAAGCAGCCATTTTGAGAATTGTTTGAACATTGTCCTGTCATCTCCTGCTGATCAGGCTGTGAGGTTTCTACTATGGAGCATGGAAACACTGGATTTTATGTGAGCCTATGGAGGCAATAAAAAAGGCTGTTTTTTCATCTGACAAATGTGAGTGGTCTGGCTATGTTTTTTCGCACTATGAAGTAGTAGCAGGATTACACTATATATTCATAGTGTATATATATATATAAAAATATATTTCTTTCCTTTGCACTGCTGTGGAGTCTGGAGTGAGGACAAGGCAGGAGCCAATAAGGAGTTCTTCCCAAATCATTTATGGTGGAAAGGAGTCCAGGAGTTTTAGAGGGGGCTTGGGATCCCTGGATATCCCAAAAGGTGTATTACTCACCTCCATCTGGTGAGTGCGGTTGTTATTGGTTTTCTCACTGGTGAATGGTGGAAGCAATTTCCTAGTTTGGACTATCCGTTTTTTTACATATATATATATATATGTGTTATCACTTGGGAATAAGGACTTTTATTATGATTTTTTAGAAAATTCTTTTTATTTTGGACTTTTTTTTGATCTTATCACTTTTAAGTTTGTATTATTTGGAATAAGGTGTTTATATGCGCTGTTTCTTTGTATGTTCATTTTTTTTGGTTTGGTTTACCTGTGTACAGCAGCAATTTAACTATCTGGGTGTACGTTTTTGGAGGTGGTTCCTGTGCGCTGGGGTGTGTGTATTTAATCCTGCTTCTCTGTCTGGTGGGTTGAACTAGGGTGTAGATGATAGTTCCCCAGGATGAAAACACAAAGGATAATGAGGGAAGGGAAAGATGTAGTACTTGTAGTAGTAGTGAATTAGTGCAAGGCCCCCATTAAGGCACTAAACAAAGGCAGATTTGAAATAGTGAAGTGTAACAAATGACATGTGTCTATGTAGCAAGGACAACTCTAGCTGGGTGTCAAGGGCCAAAGGCAACAGTAGTAGAAATCCCGTTCTGCTGGGAAGGGTAAATTGATGTTTCAGTTGGCATTGCTGTAATCTCGCCTGCAGGTGTGTGTCCTGTGATCAGCTTAGATGATGAGGCTGTAATGCAGATGTATCCCAACGATGGCGGTTGTGAGAACTAGGCCGCAAACTGGGACAACTATGTGTAATGTCCACAACTATGTACAAGTAGCTAGCTCATGTGATGAAACTGTCTGTGTTAGTGGGTGTATGGGACTCTCTCACCCAATCAATGATATGCTGCGGATCGTAGCAGTCCCTTTTTCTCTGCAGATGGGGACCCTCACAGACTCTCCAATCCTGTTTCGGGGTCCTGTCTGGTCTCCTGCTAACAGATTGGCTCGCTGCATTAAGGGAAGGAGCATTTGGTGAGAAACCAGATTAGCCCCCTGCTAATGACTGTTCACCTCATTTAAAGGAACAGGAGCCATATCCCCTACTCAGGAAGAAAGTCTCCAGATTGCTGGGTGAAGAGGAGTTCATCTATGGTCTGGGGTGGTACAACTAGGAGATGCCGGCCCAGCAGTCCAGCAGAGACTGTGTCTGAGAAGAGAAATTTGTGAATAGTTCCAGGAAGTTTGTCCTCAGTTATCGGGTTCCTTTGGGCATCCTACCCCCCTTACCCTATCCAAGTTCTAATCCCGTCAATAAATAAGAAAATCAAAGCTCAAGGACTGGTTTCTGTCTCTGGATGAAAGCTTGTGTGAAAAATGCCGAATGGCTGGCTGTGCAGGACTATAGGGGGACCCAATTCATCAGCAATCCCTAAGGGGATGGTGCTACATGGGGTGCAGGTGTACTCAACTTGATCCTCTCTTGTACCATTTGCGGAATGGCTGCTACCACCAGTCCTATCAGCTGGGCTGCTCCTTCCCTGTTATACAGGTGGTCCTTGCTCAGGGGGCCAGTGAGCCCTGAGTTTTCCTCCTTTCCAACTCCAGGCTCCTAGGCAGGCCCCATCCCACTAGACCTCTTGGCAGCCTCTTTTCTCCAGCCTCACATCTTCTTCCAACTCTGTACTCCTCTTCCACCAGAATCTGTCTCTTTAGAGCAAACAGTCCCAGATGGGTCTAGTCAGGTTTCCCACCCAAATGCCCTTTCCCCTTATCTGACCCAGGGGGTGTAGGTCTACTCACTCTTCCTCTCCTGTGAGCTTGTTGGGTTGGTGGCTGCCTTCAGGCGTTCCGCTGGGCTGGCTCCTTCTTTGCTGCACAGGTGGTCCTCTCTCAGATGGCTCCTGAGGTTGAGTGATCCTCTATTCCAGCAACTCTGCCTGGAGGTAGGCTCCTTCACACTGGGCCCCCTCCCAGGCTCCTGCATCTCAGTCTTCATCTTCCACTCAAACTCTCCTACTGCTGAGCATGCTCAGTCACACTTAAAGGCTGCCATGGTCCTATGCCAAGCCTCCTGCTTGGGGATTGGCCAGAGTCCTTTAAGTATGCAGGACAGCCCCTCCTCACCCCACTGCTTCTAGAATTTTCTCCAAGTTTCTAGAGCAGGGGGAGGTAACAAGGAACTGACATGCAGGGCCCTCAGCCCTGACCTAAATTTGGCCCACTGTCTCATGCCCAGGCTGCTACTCAGCTTAACTAAAAAACAATAACTAGCTCCCCCTGGCTATCTAGTGGGGCACTACACTAAAGAGCATTATTTTTTATCAAGTTGTTATGGGGAAAGTTCCGCTTTAAGACCTCATGCATATGGCCTACAGGGGCCGTACAACATGCAGAGCCTTAGCACTGACATTCCCAGACCCGTTGCCGCTGTGTATAGCTGCTTCTTCTAATGCGTCTCAATGGGCAGCTGTACACAGTGGTTGTGTGCTGGAGTTGGACAGCACTGATCAGTGTATTCTGATGGCAGGGGAGCCTGACTAGCTCAATGGGAAGGATTCCCAAATCCACATCAAGGGTGTGGATGGGGGAATCAGGTCTTTTTATTTTTCATTCAACCCACTGGTTGAACCAAAAAAATTGAATAATGTATTGGTCCATCTCAGTGTTTTTTCAATCTTTTTTTTTTCCATAATGCAGAGTTTTGACAGCACTGGGCATCCAGAAAAGCGAATTTTGCATTGTAGTACAAGGTCCGCTTTAAATTTAAAAGGCTGGAAGGTGATAAGTTGCGCTTTCCAATTATTTTCATAGTGGGTTTCACTTGTTCGTCATTATGTCAAAGCCATCAGCTTCCTCTAATGAGATGGCGGGAGAGTGTTTTGTCACCGGCTTTCTATCTTTGGCGAGAAATTGACATTTTCTCGATGCGTCCCTGGCTGTCTCTCCAGCTCACATCTCCCTCTGGTAGCCTGATGTAACATGAGCAATCCATCCCATAATAGGTCCGCCATTCCGGCTGTATAACAAGCAAGCAACTGAAAAGAGATGTGAATCTGGGGCTGTGTGTAATTGTACCGCGCAGGGTCGCTGCAATAGGATAAAGGTCCCTTCAGGTCACTCACTTTCTCTATTAAGTGGAAATTGCTGTGGGATTTAATAACACGATTTCTCCCCACATTCCCTCCTGCAAATTGGTTTATATCCCGCTAAATCATGTAGCGTGTGAGGTTCGTGCGATGTGCGTGCGTGTCAGGGGTGCGCCGCTCTCCCTGGTATTAAATCCTGGCATCTTGTATATTAGTAACACACACGACACTGGGACACACTGGACAATTGATCATGAAACTGGTGGATGGGGAAATGGGGTTCCCCATAGAAACCTATCTTTGAATTTCTGCATTAGAAAAATTGTGGCTGGAGGTAGGGCTTGCATACATGTTGTCACGTGATATTTATTATTTATTTCAGGTACTTATATAGCTCTGTCAATTAACACAGTGCTTTGCACACACACACACACATATATCTGTATATAGTACATTCACATCAGTCCCTAACCCTCAAGGGGCATACAATCTAAAGTCCCTAACTCACATTCATACACATACTATGGCAAATTTAGACAGGAGCCAATTAACCTACCAGCATGTCTTTGGAAGGAAACCCACACAAGCACAGGGAGAACATGCAAGCTCCAGGCAGGTGGTGCCATGGTTGGGATTTGAACCAACAACCCTAGTACTGGCAGGCGGAAGTGCTAACCGTTTAGCCACTCTGCTGCCCCATGTGATATATTACACACTGAAAGGGGACGGGGGTGGTGTTAACAGCTTACCCGCCGCCATATAGCAGATATACTGCTACATGGCGGCGCAAAATCACGTATATATACGTGATTTTGCATTTCCGGGTAGGGGGAGCACGCATGCCACGTGCACGTCCTACCTACGCCGCTGTTTGTTTCCACGGATGTCATTCACCGGGTCCTGACCGGTGATTACCTGCCGATGCCTGGTGATTAGCGTCAATCACCGACGGGGAGGAAGACTGTTTTGTTTACAAACAGTCTTCCTCCCTGTCAGCTTGGGCACACTTCTCGGGATGGCACAGCACAGCCATCCCCAGCGGTGTGCTTACAGGGAAGCACACACCCCCTAGTAAAGCACTCCCCGCAGACAGTTAACCCTTTGATCGCCCCTCACATTAACCCCATCCTGCCCAGTGTCAGTACAGTGTCAGTGCTGTTTTTTTAGCACTGATCACAGTATTGGTGTCACTGGGGATGTCAGTGGCACCAAGTCAGTCCCCCCCCCCCCCCGTCAGAATGCCTGCAGCAGTCTCGTAGTCCCACTAAAAGTCGCTGATTGCCACCATTACTAGTAAGAAAAAAAAATCCAAGTATCTATACCACCATTTGTAAACGCTATAACTTTCACGTAAACCAATCAATTTACACGTATTGGGATTTTTTTTAGCAAAGACATGGAGCAGAATACATTTTTGCCTAAATTTATGAGGCTATTCAATTTTTTACATTTTTTTATTGGACATGTTTAACAGCAAAAAGTCCAAAATATTGTTTTTTTTCTCAAAATTGTCAGTCTTTTTTTGCTTATAGCACAAAAAAATAAAAAACATACAGGCAATCAAATACCACTGAAAGTTCAATTCGTGGAAAAAAAAGGATATAAATTTCATGTTGATTGCAGCGTTGCAGTACTGTGCAATTGTCAGTTAAAGTCACGCAGCGCCGTAACACAAAAAATGGCCTGGTCAGGAAGGGGGGTGAATCCTCTGGAGGGCAAGTGGTTAAAAAAGCTCAGAGTACCGACACAGTTTGGCATGTTTGTTGATACAGAGTTGAGACTTCCCAAAGAAATAATTGCAGCTTCAAAGAATGGAAGTCTCTGGGCCGAGCAACCACACTGCAGATAGATGCATGCAATGCCTATACAAATGCAGATCAGATCACCCAAAATTTTACTCCTGTGGACCACCCAATCTCCAATAGATGTGGCCTTCTATCAGGGCTGATGTTAGGAATCAAGGGGCCCCACCCATAAAGCCTACCTAACGGGACCATGCCCCAACCCCCCAAACTATATTTTTGCTAAAAAATACACTAATATCAATGTTAGCGGACACAAACACAACATACATTGTAACTTACACTGTCATTATGGGGAGGAAATAGCTGTACAAATACAGCTGTAGCTCCTAATTTGACAGGCATGCGGGTGCAAATGTAGTGCCTCGAACACAGGCTGTGAGCATTTGGGGCCACTCACCCAAATCTGCACACCTGTCATAATTAGGACCTGTGGCTGTGTTCATATAGCTGCTGTGTCCCCATAGAGCAGTGTTTCTCAACTCCAGTCCTCATGGACCCCCAACAGGTCATGTTTTCAGGATTTCCCTCAGATGAAACAGCTGTGGTAATTACTAAGGCAGTGAAACTGATCAAATCACCTGTGCAAAATAATGGAAATCCTGAAAACATGACCTGTTGGGGGTCCATGAGGACTGGAGTTGAGAAACACTGCCATAGAGTAACAGGTGGTTCCAGCTGCACAAACAGACCACTCATTCACACTATATATATTATGCGGCTAGAGAACCTGTGTGAAGGAGCCCTTAATTATGTGTATTAATTCTTATTATTTTTTACAATTTAGTTTTTGATTATTAATATTT
This sequence comes from Staurois parvus, assembly GCF_062004578.1. NCBI lineage: Eukaryota > Metazoa > Chordata > Amphibia > Anura > Ranidae > Staurois > Staurois parvus. Next base: position 987,342 of record NW_028318206.1, read on the forward strand.
TTTTTTACATTTTTTTAACAGCCCTGTTGGGGGCTTTGTTGAAATATCAGAGGTCTAAAGACTTTTGAGACACAGTCCTTAATCTCAGCTGGACTGAATGAATGAACAAGAAGAGCTTTGCACAGTCTCCCTGTTCATTTACAATTGGAAACATAGAAAACAGTTTACTATGATTCAGGAATGAAAGAACACACTGAGTGATTGATACCGATCACTCGCTGTGCTCATTTAAAAAAGGAAGGGGCTGGTAAATGACATACGCATGGCTTTTTTTCTCAGATAATAGGTGCAGGAACTCAACCATGTCCCCCCAAAACAATCCCTACACACACACCCGCCAAGCAGCATGAAATAGTAGGTGTGGCCAAATTTCAGTAGCAGTGGGAGTCTTAAAGAGGCATTAAATACCAGGAGTGTAATATATTGAGTGCAGAATTCAGGGGTGCATTACACACAGAGTGCAGAGTGCAGAGTTGAGGGGTGCACACGGTGTTCAGAGTGCAGAGCTCCGGGTGCGTACTATGTTCAGAGTGCAGGGTTTAGGAGTTCTCTATGTACAGAGTGCAGAGTTTAGGAGTTCACTACATACAGAGTGCAGAGTTCAGGTGTGTGCTATGCACAGAGTGCAGAGTTCAGGGGAGCGCTAGGTACAGAGTTCAGGGGTGACCAAGGTACAGAGTGCAGAGTTCAGGGGTGCGCTAAGTACAGAGTTCAGTGGTACATTAGACACAGAGTGCAGAGTTCAGGGGTGCGCTAGACACAGAGTGCAGAGTTCAGGGGTGCGTTAGACACAGAGTGCAGAGTTCAGGGGTGCGTTAGACACAGAGTGCAGAGTTCAGTGGTACATTAGACACAGAGTGCAGAGTTCAGGGGTGCATTAGACACAGAGTGCAGAGTTCAGGGGTGCGTTAGACACAGAGTGCAGAGTTCAGGGGTGAATTAGATACAAAGTGCAGAGTTAAGAGTTATGCTATGCACAGAGTGCAGAGTTCAAGGGAGCGCTAGGTACAGAGTGCAGAGTTCAGAGGTGCTGGCATTCTCTGCATTGCATACCCCTGGACTCTTTGTGATATGAACCCCTGTACTCTCTGTTATACAAACTCCTGACCAGGGGCGGACTGACCATTTGGAAACTGCCCGAGAGCCCGGGGTCAGTAGCGGGCCCCATGAGATGCCCCTGGTACCTTTTTCATAGGCTTTTTTGAGTTTGGGCAAGGACACAGGGGCCCCATGATCCCCTATTGCTCGGGGGCCCCATGGGTTGTCAGTCCGCCCCTGCTCCTGACCCCTGAACTTGCTATATTACTAACTCTTTAGCCTTGCACTCTGTTATACACACTCCTGACCCTTTACATTACATACCTTTTAGCCCTGCGATCTCTGTGTTACAGACTCCCAACCCCTGAACTCTCTGTAATATGGATTCCTGACCCCTACACTCTCGGTCTTACACACTTTTGACTGTGGTATACTGTATATGTGCTATGTATACAGTGAGTAGGCTCAGATTTTACCCATGTGCCTTTGAGCCCCCAACACTGAAAAAAGCGCAAATTGCCAATACCCACCATTCATTACTGAAAATAATTTATTTTGTTTGCTGGGGGGGGGACAGTGATCGACCCTCAGGTGCCAGATATGCTAGGTGTGCCACTGTTTACTATTGACTCCTAAATTCTGCATTACTACTGATCTCTAAGCTACTATTACATAATACTGGCTATGTTGCATAAGTATGAACAGGGCCTTAGGCCTGATATGTCTTTTTTTATATCTCCCAAGGTTTTTAACATCTGTGGAATGGAATATGCTAACACTACATAGATAAATGTTGATGAGCTAACACTTATGCTAACAGTATGTACAGAGCCGTGGATAAGGGGGTACCACCAGTCCTCCTGTGCGGTGCCCAGGCCAGCAGGGAGCCCAGCTGGGTGAAGTGGATGTGGGCAGGGAGGGTCATCACCATGGCGGGGGGGGCAATTACTGGAACCGATCCCCTGTACGTCTCTCTCTGCAGCAGCTGAAAGCCGGCATCTTCTCCTCTCCCTCCCGCTGGCTTTCAGCTGCAGAGATGGCCATACAGGGGATCAGATTCGCACCCATTACCCTCCCTGTGCACTATACATCTCCCCCCTGCTGCCCAGTCCCCCCCGCGTGCACCCACCTCCAAAGTACTGTCAGCCTCCCCCCTCTACTTCCCACCTGCAGCTGAAAGCATACAATAGGATCCTTCAGGATGGAAAGTGGGGGAAGGGTCTGATAAATATGACACATTTACCAGCCCCTTCCTTTTCTGAATGAACACAATGGGGTTGATTTACTAAAGGCAAACAGACTGTGCACTTTGCAAAGTGCAATTACACTCTGCAGGTGCAATTGCTCCAGAGCTCAGCAGAAGCTCTGCTGACTTCCATCATCCAATCATGTGCAAGCAAAAATGCTGTTTTTTTTTTATTTTCCTTGCAGGTGATTGGGCATTCTTACCTCATTTACTAAGCTCTGGAGCAACTGCACTTGCAGAGTGCAATTGCACTTTGCAAAGTGCAGTCTATTTGCCTTTAGTAAATCAACCACAGTGAGTGATCGGAACCAATCACTTACAGAGTTCATTCATAACTGGAGCATAGTAAACTGTGTTTTTTTTTTTGGGGGGGGGGGCTGTCAGGTTGGCTATATGGGGCTCTGTGATTTCTAACAGCAGCCTTGAGTACGAACACAGTGAAAACTTGACCGACACTTAAAGTGGGTCATGCCAGGTCCAGTTCATCAGCTGATTATTATCTCTGATGCCTGAATCCATTGCTAGCAGAAAAGTGGGTAGTGTACAATGTGCCTATAGATAATTATCTATTCAGACATGTAATAGGTTTAGATATTCATTCATTATTAATGGTTTGCAGATGAGATCCAAGATCAATCTGCATTGAGACTCTCACTTTTAATTAATCTTTGCTGTGTTCACTCATCCGGAATCCAGAGTGCACAGGGGTTCCTGTCCTTATGCTCTTCCGAGACTGAATGTTGATGCGCAAGCATGGCTAGTCTCTCTGCGTTGGTTGGATATCTGACTTGCCCATTTATATATTGTTATTCTTCATCTTGAGCTGAGTCCAAATGTTGTCACAACCCCTGCCTCCTACTCACCGCGCACTCCCTGCGGGACCTATGTTGGGGAGATGAAAGACATCACAGCAGATTCTCTGTGTCTCTAATGAGGCTTCTGCCTCAGCCTGACATGTCTGCAGATACAAGGGAGCTGTCAGATAGCTGACGGTGGAACGGGAGGGAGATGTATTGATCACAAGCGGCTTCAGCAAACACCTTCACCGAGGAGAGGGAGCATGGCGCTGCCAGCTTTTGAAGTACCAGACAGATGGTAGTAGAGTGCCAGGTCCCCCTTTCCTGGCGGGGGCAGTGGGGCGAGTACACTGCTACCTGCCAGGGTCGCGTAGTGTCTAATAGAAAACTGTGTCCTTGTGGTTCAACACATTACTAAATTAAGAATTTGCCCAATTAATCAACCAGTAGTGTTTTGGTTGTGAGAAGCACAGGAGTATCTAGAGGAAACTCACACAAACATGGGGAGAAAAAAAAATCTAGTTTGATTCAGGCCCCTTTGTGTAGCGACATGAAGGGCTCCTCACCTTCCATACTCTCCTACTATGTAACCATACCTCCCAACTTTTTGAGATGGGAACAAGGGACATCTATTAGAAAATGTATGTAGACATAGGACATACCTCCTGCCACACCCCCTTAAAGAACAATTCGACACAAAAACAATTAGTTAAACCTACAATTTTTTTTTTTTTTTTACCACAACTATTCCTTTATACTGGTTTATGGAGTCTACAAATGCAACAATTTAGAAATTGGATGAAAGGTTTAGCATTGTGAAACCCTTTTTGAAAGATAAATTGTGCATTTTATATACAATTATAGATCAGATCAGGGACAGTCCCTCAAAATCAGGGACAGTTGGAAGGTATGTGTAACTGAGGGACACCTGAACTGCTGAGCTATATGTACACCCAAAGTCCTTGGTTACCTGAACACCTGAAGTTCTTGGCTATACAAACACCTACATTTATTGGTTATCTGAACATCTGAAGTATTTGGCTATACAAACACCTAAAGTTCCTGGTTACCTGAATACATAAAATGCTTGGCTATTCAAACACCTAAAGTTTTTGGTAACCTGAACATCTGAAGTTCTTTGATATTCGAACACCTAAAGTTCTTGGTTACCAGAACATCTGAAGTTCTTGGCTATATGAACACCTGAAGTTCTTGGTAGCCTGAACATCTGAAGTTCTTGGCTATAAGAACACCTAAAGGTCTTGGTTACCTGAGAACATCTGAAGTATTTGGCTATACGAACAGCTAAAGTTCTTGATTATCTGAACATCTGAAGTTCTTGGCTATAAGAACACCTAAAGGTCCTGGTCTGAACATCTGAAATATTTGGCTATACGAACAGCTACAGTTCTTGATTACCTGAACATCTGAAGTTCTTGGCTTTATGAACACCTGAAGTTCTTGGTAGCCTGAACATCTGAAGTTCTTGGATATAAGAACACCTAAAGGTCTTGGTTACCTGAGCATCTGAAATATTTGGCTATACGAACAGCTACAGTTCTTGATTACCTGAACATCTGAAGTTCTTGGCTTTATGAACACCTGAAGTTCTTGGTAGCCTGAACATCTGAAGTTCTTGGCTATAAGAACCCCTAAAGTTCTTGGTTACCTGAACATCTTTAGTACTTGGCTATATGAACAGCTAAAGTTCTTGGTAACCTGAAAATCTAAAGTTCTTGGCTATACGAACAGCTAAAGTTCTTGGTAACCTGAAAATCTAAAGTTCTTGACTATGCGAACACCTAAAGTTCTTAGTTACCTGAACATCCGAAGTTCTTGGCTATACGAACACCTGACGTTCTTGATTACCTGAACATCTAAAGTGCTTGGTTCAATAAACACTTGAAGTTTTTGGTTACCTGAACACCTAAAGTGCTTGGCTGACCAATGTCTGACCACACAAATAGAACATCTTTCTTAGGTTGTTTTTAAGCCCAATTGTACTTTATGAGAAAATAATGCAAATAAATTTGTGGTGGCTAAAAGTAGCAACTGACATGTGTCTTCATTTTTTATATAAACCTCACTCAGAGCAGAAAAGTCCTACTGTATGCTTGGAAGTTTGCTGCAGGGAAAGACTCTGTGTGGAAACAGTGGTCTATCTACATTGGTCCAATGCACCCCTTGCTGAGTCAGATCTACAGAGCCATAACAGCAACAGAAAGCATGGGAATTGATAATTGCAGCACTCTGGCTCTGACTCCACAGGGTACATTTCATACCATAGTAGAGATTACTGTTTCCACAGAGAATGCAGTGATGTTCCTTCACAGCATACTGCCAAACATAGGTCTGTCATGTTGGAACTGGGTGAGGTTTACAAAATTAAAGCACCATGAGGTCCCTTTGGATCTGTTCGCTAATCCCCTGCTGAGCAGAGTAGAGCGGGTGGATCACAGGTCTGTGTCCTCATGTAGAGCAGACATGGACAGAACCTGCTCTGCTCTATGGGCTGTCAGGTGTAAACAGACCGCCTGGATCGGATTGGAGGTAGGAAGGTGTAAACTAACACACATTTGTTTACACGTTACACCCATCGGTCCATAGGAATACATGGACCATTTGGTCAGGTCTGCCTGAGAAACTGACAGACAGACCTGATTGGATTGCCCATGCAAAAGAGGCCTTAGATACTGCTCTTAATATTGTAAGCCCCTCTGATTTGGGCTTTAAAATTGGACTTTTAAAATGCCCATGGAAGACATTCTGTTTGTGTTTTCAGACTTTGGGCAGCAAACTGAGGTTCCCACTGTTGATTGGAATACAGGTGGTACCCAATCATGTGACTACTATGTCAGCTCTGACATATTGATCACATGCATTGACATAAATGAAAACCTCCAGGCAGCCAATAAAAATTGCTCTGAGGAGCCATCTATTTAATAGAGTGACTGTCAGATACAGTTGCATTATTAAAAAGAAAAAAAAAATTAACAAGTAGAAAAAATTTAAAAGATAGTATATTTTTGCACATTTCTTAGCCTATATTAAAAAGAGCATTTTTTAAAAGCAAAGCTGCATACCAAATAACAAAAGTATTTTATGTCTTTAACAATATATATACAAATTATTTATGTGTGCAAATTAGTCATTGAGCTATTGTTAATTTAACTGTGTCATGCTGATCCTGCTAAGGCAAAATATAAACAGATTAACCCAGGGCACTCTAATATGAAAATACTGGGCAGGAAACTCAGTGTCTGGTCCACCAATTCTACCTCTCCTGCCTCACCATGGGGCCCAGTATTGAACGGTCAAGCAGAAGAGACATGAGAAAATCATCAATTTACTGACTAGTACCAGGAAATGCAGCGCAAACTAGACTGGAGCAGGACTTTGTTAAATGTACATATATTCGCGTAGTGCTTAGTATAGAACATGTAATCAATATGAAGAGAACAGTAGTTGAACATAGGCCATACACTTAAAGTATAATGCGCTTAAATGACAAAATATGCATTTGTACATATCCCAGCAGCTACTGAAATAATGCCAAGTAGTTTACATTAGAGAGGATAAATTCTGTTTCCGGCAATATAGCTTGCAGCTTCCTGGCTCTGAGCACATCGTGATGGGTTCCCAGGAGAGTTGGTGCTAATTAAGATTGATGCAAAGCAGGACTTCTGTCTTCAGATAGCGCCCTCCAGAGGTGGCCAGGAGCAGCCTGTTTACAGCAAAGATGGATGCAAAACGCAGAGCTTAGATGAGGATAGCATCCATCATTGCTGTAAACAGGCTGCTCCTGGCCACCAATGGAGGGCGCTATGTGGAGCTTAATTAGCACCACTTCTCCTGGGAACCCATCTTTAATTGCACAGCAGGATTTGCTCAGGGCCCGGGTTAAAGGCAGTTAGCATAATATTTGAATTTGAAATGATTTGGGCTCTTCTATTTCTTTAAACAGCAGCTCTCAGATTGAGAGAGGGAGGGGCACTGCATAGGGCCAATCAGATGTCTTGCATTAAAAAGGAACATGTTGACAGGACAAGACAGCAGAAAGCAGAGGGATAACCTCAGCCTGGTGCTTCTCCCTCATTGTCCAAGCCCAGGCTGGGGTAGGGTGACCAGGCTGTGTTGTTTAACTGTGTAGCACCCCTCTAGATAGCCAGGGGGAGATAGTTAGATTTTTTTAGTTAGAGAGGTTGAGTAGCAGCCTGGGCAATTGTCAGTAGGGTCAATTTTGGGTCAAGGATGAGAGGCTCTGCAGGTCAGTTCCTGGATACCTCTCACTGCTCTAAATTCTTGGAGAAGATTCTATAAGCAGTGGGCAGGGGTGAGGAGAAGCACTCTGGCCAATCCCCAAGCAGGAGGCTTGGCATGGGACCAGGAAAGCCTTTAAGTGCGTGAGCCTACTCAGCAGCAGGAGAGTTCAGGTGGAAGATGTGAGGAAGGCTGAGATGCAGGAGCCTGGGAGGGGGCCCCTTGCAAAGGGGCCTACTTACAGGCTGGGACCTGGAAAGGAGGATCATTCAACCTTATCGGTCACCAGGGAAGGAGCCAGTCCAGTGGAAGGCCTGAAGGCAGGCACCAACCCAACCAGCTCACAGGCAAGGACTTAGTGAGTAATCCTGCACCCCCTGGGCCAGACAAAGGGAGAGGGCATTCTGGTAGGAAACCCAACTAGCTTTTTAATCGGGTCTATTCAACTTAAATTAGCAGCCACTGGATCCACTTGCCCAGGGATTCCTCCAGACAGCTGGGTAAAGAAGAGGATTTACGCAGGGTCTGGGGTGGTATACCAGGAGAAGCTGGGGCGCTCTCCAAGAAAAGAATTTCCTATTTTGGACTTGAACATAGGTGCCAGAAAGTTGTTCTCAGTTTAGTGCTCCTTGGGCATCCCATACACCCCTTACCCCATCCAAATTCAAATACCCCTAATAAAACCTAAAAACCAAGCTCAAGGACTGTTTACTGTTTCTGGAATGCAAGTCTGTGAAAAAATAGCATGTTGCCTGGCTGTGCAGGACGATAGGGGGACCCAAATCTTCAGCAAGGGGGTAGTGCTACAACTTCAAGAGAGAAAAGTCAGGTCACCAGGCTGGATGTGCAGTCAGACAATGCTCTGCAAATCTCAGGACAGGATGGACAAGATAAAAAATATTTTAGCAGGTTAAACAGCTCCCATGTAGATATTTCATCTATGTAATTAGCTGCATGCTTTGAGTTCAACTTTAATGCTGAACTTGGAGCACCAAAAGTTTTATTGAATATATTCCTCTATAGCAGTGGTTCTCAACCTTCCTAATGCCGCGACCCTTTAACCTCTTTAGCGGTATTCCCGAGTGTAGCTCGGGGTAACATTTCAGTACCAAAAGCGGTAACCCCGAGCTACACTCGGGAATACCATGCGGCACTGCTCCGGCATTTGTTCTTCACCTACCTTACCCTGCGCTCTGCGATGTGTCCCCTGCAGCGTCCCCGGCCATCTCCTCCGGCCGATGCCGGCATCCGGCTTCTGTGTCCTGTCCCTGTGACGTCGGGACGTATGGGCGCCGCCGCCGGCGGCGGGAAATTTAAAAATTTTAAAAAATGTCATTTTTTTTTACATTTTACATAGTAAAACATTGCTGTCTCAACCAATTTCACATACATTTTGTCCCGAGTGCTTTGTCCGGCGCCCTGCCTGCATTTTGTCTGTTCTTTCTGCCTGGAAACTGAGAAATGTCCATGGCATCCAAAAAGCGTCCCTTTAGGTCAAAAGCGGTTTAGATCAGCTAGAGAACAACGATAGTAAATCAGAACCACTTGCAGAATTGAGTGATAATGATTCGTGGGGGAAATTCGTCATCAGACACTGAAAACGATTTTGCGACTGAGCTGAGCAATGTGCTAACTTGGCGCTATATTTCAAATTTCAGTGTTTTTGGTTTGATTATATTATTGAATTAAATTTTTTATTATTTTTTTATTATTTTTATGATTATTTATTAAATTATAATTTATGATTTTGTGTTTCAAATTTTATCCTACCCGGGATGTTTACTAGACTCTTGTTCGGACAGATTTCAGTGAGTTTTTCCTAAAAATTACAGGCCTACAATTAAAAAAATACATATTTCCATGCAAAAAAATGGTACCGCTTTCAGCACCAAAAATCTGAAATAATCATACCGCCAGGGAGGTTAATACAGTTCCTCATGTTGTGGTGACCCCCAACCATAAAATTATTTTTGTTGCTACTTAATAACTGTAATTTTGCAGTGGGAGGAGTAGTGTCCCATCATTGGTGTCAGTGGGAGGAATAGTGTCCCATCATTGGTGTCAGTGGGAGGAATAGTGCCCCATCATTGGTGACAGTGGAAGGAATAGTGCCCCATCGTTGAGGTCAGTTGGAGGAATAGTGCCACATCATTGGTATCAGTGGGAGGAATAGTGCCCCATCATTGGTATCAGTGGGAGGAATAGTGCCCCATCATTGGTGTCAGTGAGAGGAATAGTGCCCCATCACTGGTATCAGTGGGAGGGATAGTGCCTCGTCATTGGTATCAGTTGTAGGAATAGTGTCCCATCATTGGTATTAGTGGGAGGAATAGTGGCACATCGTTGGTGTCAGTGGGAGGAATAGTGCCCCATCATTGGTATCAGTGGGAGGAATAGTGCCCCATCATTGGTATCAGTGGGAGGAATAGTGACCCATCATTGGTGTCAGTGAGAGGAATAGTGCCCCATCACTGGTATCAGTGGGAGGAATAGTGCCCCATCATTGGTATCAGTGGGAGGGATAGTGCCTTGTCATTGGTATCAGTTGTAGGAATAGTGTCCCATCATTGGTATTAGTGGGAGGAATAGTGGCACATCGTTGGTGTCAGTGGGAGGAATAGTGCCCCATCATTGGTATCAGTGGGAGGAATAGTGCCCCACCGTTGTTGTCAGTGGGAGGAATAGTGCCCCATCATTGGTGTCAGTGGGAGGAATAGTGGCACATCGTTGGTGTCAGTGGGAGGAATAGTGTCCCATCATTGGTGTCAGTGGGAGGAATAGTGACCCATCATTGGTGTCAGTGGGGAGGAATAGTACCCCATCATTGATGTCAGTGTGTGTGGGGGGGAATAGTGCCCCATCGTTGGTGTCAGTGGGGGGAGGAATAGTACCCCATCATTGGTGTCAGTGGGGGGAGGAATAGTGCCCCATTGTTGGTGTCAGTGGGAGGAGGAACAGTGCCCCATTGTTGGTGTCAGTGGGGGGAAATAGTGCCCCATCACTGGTGCCAGTGGGAGGAATAGTGCCCTATCATTTGTGTCAGTGGGAGGAATAGTGCCCCATCATTGGTATTAGGGACACGAATGATGGAGCACTATTCCTCCTACTGACACTAATGAAACTTACCTTGCTGACTCCTGCTCCAGCCTGGGCTCACTCACTCCCTCTCCCATCTACAGCCTGCATACCTGGCTGCAGCAGCACCATCTGCACGGTACAGACACTTACTGGTCAGCTGTCTTCCTGCTCCGGTCGCTCTCCTCTTCACTCGCTCCCTCACTTGATCTTCTTAGATCTTCGCGCTGCCGCTCGGCTCCTCCTCTCCAAGCTCCACCTCCTCACTGGTGATTGGCCGCCTGTGTGCCTCTCCTGAGCTACAGTTCTGGCTGCCAATCATTGGCAAGGAGGCGGAGCTGTTGAGTAATCCTGGGGGTGTGGCCAGATGACAGGGGCGGCATGTCATCCCGCCCACACATCTCCTGGGGATGGATAGAGGAGCAATATGTGTTTTCCGATGGTCTTAGATAACCCCTGTGAAATGGTCATTGGACCCCCAAAGGGGTCACGTCCCACAGGTTGAGAACCGCTGCTCTATAGCCACAAAGGATATGAATCCACTAGGCGTGCACTAAATACCTCTGGAAACCCACTTAACTTATTTCAGAAGTAGCAGTTACATCATCACTGTGCTGTACATAGCCTGTGCAGAGAGCAGAGCTGTGAGAGGGACCCAGTAGGCCCCACCCACTACCGGTTGCCTGCAGAAAACTACAGGAGGGGGCGGAGAGAAGACCAGTCACCCTGCACTAGGAGAGAGCAGCAGAGAGCGGTCTTTATTACAGGAAACTCCTGCACAGAGGGAAAGTCTCACACTGAATTACTGCACTGATTTGGAAGAAATACACAAAACGTACCAAGATTCAAGGAAGAATACACATGACTCTTATATTTAGACAATATTTGCTTATCCAAAAATATTAATAAAGGCAAACTAACTGCAAAAGCTTTAAAGTGGTTCTAAAGCCTGAAGGGTTTTCATCTTATTGTATTCTATGCTTTAGGGTGGAAAACCTTCTGTGCTGCAGCCCCCCTTTTTCTTACCTAAGCCCAATCCGATCCAGCAATGTGCATGAGAGCAGCGGCTCTAGCCGCTGTCTCCCTCCGCACTGGGCAGATTGATAGCAGCAGGAGCCATCGGCTCCCACTGCTGTCAATCAAATGCTGTGACACAGGAGCGGGTAGGGGCCAAGCCGCCCTGTTTGCGTCCATTGACACAGAGCGGCTTTCCTTCGGGGCACTCGCCAAAGAGGAGGGCCTAGGAACGCCGGCGAGGGACCTCAGAAGAGGAGGATCGTTGTTGCTCTGTGCAAACGCATTGCACAGAGCAGGTAAGTATAGACATCCATTTTTTTTGTGAAAAAAAAACAAACCACAAAAAAACCCCCAAAAGGTTTAATTTCATTTTAAAGTATAACTAAAGGCAAAACTAAAGGCAAAAGCTTTAACATTTAACTAAAGTGGAGATTAGAACTCAAGTTAGGTTTTTATTGCTCTCTCTGCCCCCGTTAGGGAGGTTTACCTTCTCTATTTGTCCTGTTTTCTGTTATAGTCGAAAGTGAAAGTAAAAGAAAATCCCAAAATTTAGGTGGTCCCAATAAGAGCAATAGAGGGGGAATCTTCCAATGAGGACACTAATTCTGGTGACTTGGGGGGCCCCAATGGATTCCCTTAATTTGCATGGATTTCCGCTCACTTCCTGTTTTAGCTATGGGACAGGAAGTGAAGGTAAATCTCTCTAAACTGACAGGGGTCATAACCCTCCCTTATGCTATCCAAAAAAAAAAAAAAATGTTTTCCCTATAATTCTACTTAAAGGATAAGTTCACCTTTGGGAACATGTTACATGTTCCACCCATTTTTAGGGTGGAGCATGTAACATGTTCCCATAGCCGCAGCTGCTGCCCCTCCTCCCTTTGTCAGATAGTACAGGGAGAGTCTCCCCGTAGAATCTGTCAGTTTTTAAAACAGTGTGGTCATGCAGGGCTCCGCCCACACGGCTGCATCACTTATTTACAGAGTCTGTGAATGAGTGCCTACAAGTCCCAGCAGCCTTACCGGCTATCGGCTTGTAGTTTTCAATGAACTACCACAGCGCTGTGGAGCCCCGTGGTAGTTCATTGAAGCTTCCTGTCAGTATATCTACTGGGCCGTACATCCTGTACACCCCGTATACCCTGTACATCCCATACACACCATACATCCCGTACACTCTGTAGAGCTTGTACACCTTGTACATCCCGTACATACCATACATCCGATACACCCTATACACCCCGTACATCTTGTACATCCCGTACACACCATACATCCCGTACACCCTGTACACACCATACATCCTGTACACCCTGTACATCCCGTACTTCCTGTACACACCATACATCCCGTACACCCTGTACATCCCGTACACCCTGTACATCCTGTACACACCAAACATCCCTTACATCCCATACACCCTGTACATCCCATACATCCCATACATCCCGTACACACCATACACCCCGTACATCCTGTACACCCTGTACACCCTGTACATCCCGTACACGCTGTACATCCCGTACGTCCCGTACATCCTGTACATCCCGTACACACCATACATCCCGTACACCCTGTACATCCTGTACACACCATACATCCCGTACATCCTGTCCACCCCGTACACCCTGTACACACCATACATCCAGTACATCCCTGTACATCCTGCACATCCCATACATCCCGTACATCCTGTACATCCCGTACACCCTGTATATCTTGTACACCCCATACATCCTGTACATCCCGTACACCCCGTACATCCCATACACCCTATACATTCCGTACACCCTGTACACACGATACATCACAAACACCCTGTACATTCCATGCACCCTGTACATCTCGTACACACCGTACATCCCATACACCCTGTACATCCCGTACACCCTGTACATCCCGTACACCCTGTACATCCCGTACTTCCTGTACACACCGTACATCCCGTACACCCTGTACATCCCGTACACCCTGTACATCCAGTACACACCATACATCCCATACATCCCCTACACCCTGTACATCCTGTACACACCAAACACCCCTTACATTCCATACACCCTGTACATCCCATACACACCATACACCCCGTACATCCTGTACACCCCGTACATCCCGTACAACCTGTATATCCCGCACACACCATACATCCCGTACACCCTGTACATCCTGTACACACCATACATCCCGTACATCCTGTACACCCCGTACACACCATACATCCCATACACCCTGTACACACCATACATCCAGTACATCCCCATACATCCTGCACATCCCAAACACCCCGTACATCCTGTACATCCCGTACACCCCGTACATCCTGTACACCCCGTACATCCTGTACACCCCATACACACCGTACATCCGCATATCCGTACACCCTGTACATACCGTATATCCCGTACAGGGGTGGACTGACAACTCATGGGGCCCCCGGGCAATAGAGGATCATGGGGCCCCGTGTCCTTGCCCAAACTTAAAAAAAGCCTATGAAAGAGGTACCAGGGGCATCTCATGGGGCCCCCTACTGACCCCGGGCCCTCGGGCAGTGCCGAGTTTCCAAATGGTCAGTCCTCCCCTGATCCCGTACATCCCATACACCCTGTACACACCGTACATCCCCTACATCCCATAAGGCAAGCAGATATTCTAACAGGTCTGCAGGAGACCTGCATGGCATCAGTGATCTACTGATCACCAGTGCAATGCTTTACAGGCTCCTTTGGACAAAAATAATAAATGCACATTTAATTACCTGCAAAAAAATGTGCGTTTATTATTTTTGTCCGAAAGGTGAACTTATCCTTTAAGTATGAGCACTTTTCTAGCAAACAATCTGCAACAATCATATCTGCAAAAAAGGCAGATTGTTCTAGTTGTCATTGACCTCCTCTGACCTCTCACTTGCTGTTGTGGTGGGAAAACCATTAATTAAAACTGCATATGATGCCGACTGAGAAGAGAAGAGAGGGACAAACGCAGACGCAGTGCTTCTACACACTCCATGCAGTTCAAATGTAAGAAGTTTGTCTGGCTCCCAAACAAAACGAGCACTCGGGGTATTATAGGTTTAAAGCTGACTCTTTCAGCGTGTGTTAGCTTTGTGTAACGTGATTGTGCTACCTTCCATTGTAAGCTCTAATGGTATCTGAAGTGCACTACATGCTTCTGAAGTATTCATTTTGCTTGTTGTGGCTTTGTGTTCTCCCTCTGTCTCCTCTCTGTTTCCCCTTCATTGCTTGCCTGTGATCGCTCTACTCGAGCCATTGGAATGAGGGAGACTAAAAGGGTTTTCTGCTATTGCCTTTCATGTACGGTAAATTGATTGGTTTCCTTTATCTGCCACAGCATGTTTACTTCAATGGCTGGCCAATGACAGAATCATTACCGCTGCACCCCCTTCTACCTATGCACTCTATACTTGAATAAGTAATGACTAAATATTTACAGACTTGGCTTTAACAAGCAGAGGCATACATGAAAGAATTAATATCTAGGCGGTGCTTCCAGACAGTCCCACGCAGGTATTCCTAGGGAATTAATGGATCGGACAGGTTGGAAATTCTTTTCCAATTGCTGTTATTCATGGTAAGATAAAACGGAGCTGAGAAAGCCTTCTTCCCGTGAAGCTGCCCCTCCATGCCCAATTGCTTATACAGCATTGCCGGCGTTCCTGTCTAGGGAAGAAGCTGCAAACATCAAGAAATGGTTGAGTCTGTCCTTTTTATGGCTTTAGAGGGTCCGCTGCCACTCCAAACTCGACCTCCATGATGGTGTCTTTATCTCGAGGGCATATCCGTCATTCATTAGAAAAAATACGTAGGATGGGAGGTGATCAGATCACGTGGCTGCACATCATTGAAAACCGGGAATGGCTAAATTGTTTCCAGGGCATGGCACCTTAGATTCACAGAATATAACTGGATACTAACATTTATAGGAAGAGTTGATCCAGGGAATATCCAACTGCCTCTTGGGGGATCGGGAAGGAATTTTTTCCCTGCACGAGCAAATTGGATCATACTTTGTTGGGTTTTTTGCCTTCCTCTGAATCAACTCTGGGTATAGGATTATAATTTTTTTTTTTTTTTTAATGGTTGAACTGGATGGACGTTTGTCTTTTTTTTCACCCAGACTAACTATGTAACTATGTAGCACCATAATGAAATAAATATTATAAATAAGTACTGTCCACGGCAAATATTGGGTATAACAGTGCAAACAGTAAATTAGGAGATGTTATGCAGATGTAGAAAGTTGTACTACCTTTCTCCTGAAAATAATGAGATGTAAGCAGGTGGATGTTAGTGTTTTAGTAAAAAGTTCTATTGTTTTCAAGTGATATCCATGGTTAGATTTTTGTGTCAGAATATTGCACTGTTTGGTTGTGCTTGGCGTGCTGAGGTGGTACTCCCAGGTAGGTAAGGGTTAATACTGCCGGTCAGGTTTTCCTGGGCATTTTAGGGAAGTACCACCCTCTGCTGGGGCAAACACATAAAAAAAGGAGGAAACCACCTCTCAGAGGGGTCGCAGTAAGTAACCCGGCCGGAGGTGTGGTTCCACGTCTCCCCACTTAAAGGATAAGTTCACTTTTTGATGAAAAATAATAAATGCACATTTTTTGCAGGTAAAAAAAAGTGCATTAAATATTTTTGTTGCATAAGGTATTGAACCAATAAGCAGAAGATCTCTGGTGCCATGCATGTCTCCTGCCGGCCTGTCAATATATTTGCTTCTCCGTATGGGATGTACGGGCAAGCAGATGTACTGACAGGAAGAATCGATAAACTACCACTGCACTCACAGCGCCATGGTAGTTCATTGAAAACTGAAAGCTGACAGTGGCTAAGGCTGTCGGGACTTGTATCTTTCTTATTCAAAGAAATAAGATACATCCCCATATCTAGCAAGAAACATCCCCAATATCCAGCTAGAGACAGCCCCATATCTAGTAAGAAACAGCCGCCATATCCATCAAAAGACAGCCCACATATCTGTCAAGAGACATCCCCCATATCCAGTAAGAGACATCCCCCATATCCAGTAAGAGACAGCCCCCATATCCAGCAAGAGACAGCCCCCATATCCAGCAAGAGACATCCCCAATATCCAGCAAGAGACAGCCCCCATATCCAGCAAGAGACAGTCCAATAGCCAGGCAGCCCCTATATCCATCCAGCAGCAACACTGACAAACAATAACAAAAGCAATGTACTTAGTCTCAGCCAGGCAGTGAGCAGTCAGGAGTCTCAGGACAGGATAGGACATGCATTATTAATCATATTGTAAAAAAAAATGTTCTGCTCCCTGGCGGAGGTGCCGGAACGGGCCAGTTTAGGCAGGAGCCAGTGAATCTACCAGAATGTCTTTGAAGAGTGTTTTGGTTGGCCTGTTTCTTTAACCTATTAAGGGTCGTAGTATTGTGATATTATAAAAATGATAGCATGATGCCTCCAGAAACATTTGCCAAACTGCTATCCTTAAATATTCTGTGGAACAAAGACAAAAGAATACACATTGGTTTAGCAAGTCAATATTATATTGCAGGTACAATGTATATTTTTAAACGTTTGTCAACACTTCACCATCAAACCTGTATGAGCTTGTTTGACATCCCTATCCACAGGAGGAGTTGGCCCTTTAATTCTCCACTGTTCTGGGAAGGCTTTCCACAAGACTTTGGTGTGTGTTTGTGGGAACGTGTGACCATTTGGCCATTTGTGAGGTCAAGTACTAATGCTGAGTGAGAAGACCTGGCTTGCAATCTGCATTCCAGTTCATCCCAAAGGTGTCGTTAAGGTTGGGGTCAGGGCTCTTGGCAGGCCATTTAAGTTCCTCCACACCAAACTTATCAAACTATGTCTTTATGGAGCGGGCTTTTTGCACAGGGGCACAGTAAATATATGCCCATGCTAAGAGAGAGCACTTGTCAAGGTCCTACCTTTTCCCTGAGGTTGTGTTACTCCATGTGCTGGCGTCCATCTTGGATTCTGCTGTGCATGGTGGGAATCCTTTTTATGCCTTCAGGTCTCTGAGGTCCACCCCCCAGAGGGGCGTGGCTGATGACATATAAGCCTGTGGCCCGCACATGCTCTTTGCACTTGTGTCTTGTGTCTTTGTGTTACTATTACTCTGTTCTGACTCTCGTGACTCTCCTGGTATTCTGATTCGGCTTGTGACTTGACTATTCTTTGTATTCTCCTTTGATCTGACCCTCTGTTGCTGAACCCGGCTCGTGACCTGTGATTCTCGTCTCCTGTCCTGTACTGTTTTGTCCTGTTGTTGTTGACCCCGGCCTGTCTGACTACTCTTTTGTCTCTTCCACCAGCTACACGCCATTGGCGGCGGCCATTACCGCAGCTGAGGTGTCTCGGGGGCCGCGACCTGGTTCCTGGCTGCGTCAAGTCCATCCCCACCATCAGGGGCCCTGGTGAAGGGCAGCCTGGGACTTAGACTCCGCGCCCTGAGGGACTTCGGTCTGTGGCTGGTGGTTGTCGTCAGCCAGTGCGCTACATTGTTAGGCCTTCCTCGGCCCCTGCCCTGACAGCACTTCAATGAAAATATAAAGGCCTTACCACCAGCATACCTGTCTAAATATTACTCCACTGGTCAGTGGTGTAGTCAGGAACTAAGCATTATAAGATAGGCCATCTTGCTGTTATGTGTTCTTCACTGGTGTGGTGATATTTGCTTCTGCTATTGTTGCCATTGTGATAAAGTTCTCAATTTAGCCTAGTGGGTTTCAGCGGTATAGTAGGCAGGTTGAAAGTATTAGATAGTTGCTGTCCCAGAAGGGAGGGTAGGGGTTAATGCTTTCCCAGCACTTTAGGGGTTTTTTCGGCTTGATCCTTGGGTCCGACCTACTGCTCCTGTGCATGTAGAAGGGGACAGCGAGCCAAGTCTGAGAGCCACCAGGGGTAATGACCTGGCCTTGCTTATTCTGTGTTATACGGTCTTGCCCATTTTCTCTGTTCCCCTAAGAGAGCTACACCCAAAAAAGGGCATAAAGATGACACAGTCTTCCATCAAGATTTCAAGTGATCAGGGCTTGCGGGTTTGCCCCGAGAACATCTGCTGCTGGAGAATGCCTCTGATGGATGCTGTAATCACATGCATTCTACCTCCACAGGTATGCTGGGGCAGCAGCCTGGTTATGAATAGGGACTAGGGATTTAGGATGTTGACCCTTTTATTGAAGATCTACTGGATTGTTTTGTCTGTTTTGGACTGTTTTGTAATGTTGCACTTTAACTCAAGAAAAATGTTGAAACTTTACCTTTTTCCTGGTCTGAAGTTACTTAAAGGGGTGTAATGCAAGTAAATGGCACAACCTTTCACTTAGTCTACAACCTTGGTCACTAGCACATTGGTTATGAAGAGTCATCACATTACGAGTCATTCAATTGCAAGTGATACATGTGGTTGCCATGAGCAGCGAAGGTACAGTCAGCAAGCTGCCTGCCGTAAACGTGGACCTGTTAAAGGTGCCTTGTTACCTCTAGCCTACCGTAAAGGTGGACCTGCCTGCCTGCCGTAAAGGTGGACCTGTTACCTCTAGCCATGAGGGAGATGTTGTTGGCACTCCCTACTTTCTGTCTCCCACAGCAACCAAAACAGAACTGCACTGCAGAGGTCTCCATCCTGTACAAAGGTACGGAAGTTAGATAGTTAAAGTCAAGTGCGCAGGGGTCCATCCTACTACGGGAAGTGGGAAACACATGACAGGTGTCTGTAGTCAGTGTTTGGTATAGCCCACCTAATTGCAAGCCACAGTGGAAAGATGTACATTTACACGGAGACTCAAGAATAAATGGAGAACAGTTGAAGTGCAAATGTACATGGTATATGTTCATCTCTAAGAGGAGAGGTCGGCCATACGGTTGAGTATTCCCTGACGGCAACCTCAGCTTTGTCCCAAAGCACTGGTGAAAATGGCACAGAGTAAAAATACTCCATGTATGTGGAAAGAGAGAGAGAGAGACCCTGTACACGGTGCCTAACGTAGGCCAGAAGAACCCACCACGGGGGGTAGGCCTCTCATGTGACTCTTGCTTGGGTCTCAACGAGGGGGGGGGGTTAACATAGAGGATGTGACAAACAACCACTACTCTACCCCTTACAGGTGCCCTTCACAGGTAATTTAAGGGAACAAATATTTGTTCTACTGTGTGGCTTATTATTTAGTATTCTGTAACATGCCTGACTTACTGTGATAAGATCTGTTCCTTTTTGCAGGGCTTGTCATGGCCCTAATAAATTATCCTATTACTGATGTGTCGGCGATTTGTTGGGTCCAGTAAGGGCAGGTCACCAATGGGAAGGACAGGAGAACCCCCCACATTCCAGCAGTTCCTGAGGGAGCCATTGCTATAACTACTGTACATAAACAATATTATTCCAACAGGTCTAACAAAACCGATCATATGCACTTTTCATATTTGAACACATGACCTTGGTTAGGCCTAGTCTCCCCTGGTCAGAACCAGGGGCGGACTGACCAATTGGAAACTCGGACACTGCTTGAGGGCCCGGGGTCAGTAGGGGGCCCCATGAGATGCCCCTGGTACCTTTTTCATAGGCTTTTTTGAGTTTGGGCAAGGACACAGGGGCCCCATGATCCCCTATTGCCCGGGGGCCCCATGAGTTGTCAGTCTGCCCCTGGTCAGAACTCACCATATGTGTTTCCATTACATCTTGCAACCATTGTAAGCTTAGTAGGTATACATTTTGCTAGGCTTCTTCTGGCCAGGAGACAGTGTAGGGAAAAAAACAGCTTGTTGTCTATGCAAGAGCTTCCTCTGGGAAATGTCTTGAATTATACATAAATCTCATTCCTTAGTACAGCTTCCGTTAACATACTGTATACATAAACCCAATCACTAAAATCACATATCAGCTTTAACATGTTAATGTAATTTAAAGTCAATTTCATAATTTTTAAAACTTAAAAGCACATCTCCAGGCAGAAATATTATTGCATTATTGTAAAGGTGCACTCATGCCCTTAAGTAAATTGTTCTTCTTTCCATTGATTCCTATTTGGGGGCTGATTTCTTTAGTACAATAAGGTGATCTGTCCCCTTAAGATCGGTGGTATAACTTCCTGGCTATAATACTTTAGATAGTGAGCGGTGATGTAATTACACACAACTCAGTGTAGTTGGTGGACCCAGGAGTCTCGACTCCCAGTCTTATTCACCCACTTTATCTGCATCCATCCTCAGCACCGTCCGCACACCCCCCCACAGCCCTCAATTCTGTGCTCCCCTCCACCAACACACGTGCCCATCATGTCTTACATTTCCCTTAGCGTCATGGGAAATGTAGTTCTCATTCCCCATGCAGAGGTGACGTGTGGCAATATTTAAAGTCCTCTCCTCGGTACCTGGAAGCAGAGAAGTTTTCAGTGGACCGCTTTGAAGTTGCAGTGCTGTAAATTCATGGAGATCTCGAAAAATAACCCCTTTTTTGTTAAAATTTAGAAACGGTTCATTTGCACTTATTTCCAATACTGCTTGCATTTAGGAGAGCTGACCACAACCACTTGTCCAGCATTTTCCACTGTCCCCATTAGTAGAGTGGGCCCCACCATGCAACTAGCACGGGCTCCAACATGCACTTGACTTCACTTGTGAGCTTCTAAATCTCTGTACAGGACAGGGACCCCTGCGGTGTGAGTCCGGGAGATAGACTGCTGCAGAAGGAGTGCCAACAACATCTCCCTTGCGGCTAGAGGCCGTTTCACCCATAACAGGTGCACGCTATCGACAGGCTGCTTACTAGACTTCCATGACTCTAGGTAACCACTTGCTTGCACTATAAACTGTGTTAACTCTTGTGGAGCTGTCTTCATACTCCAATGTGTTTAATGACCCAAACCTTAGACTATACTTAGGTGCCAGTTACTTGCATTGCATCCCTTGAGTAACTTCAAACCAGGCAGGAACAAACTTTCAAAGCTTTACTTGGAAAAGTGCAAAATAAACATCTAAAAGTCCAACATGCAAAAACAGGATTAGTTCTACGTCTCTACTCCTAACTCAGGCTACGTGCTGCCTCAACATACTGGCAAAAGGTAGAGTCCATGTACTGAGAGGGGCATCAGAGGCATTCTCCATTAGCTGGTTTCTTCGTGGGCTAACCCAAAGTGCAGAGTACCTTCAAAGTAATGGCAGTAGCAGGCGACATTCTTGTATTCCTTCCAGGTGCGGCTTCTCTGATCCCTTTTGTCCCCTTCTCTTTCATGGGCTCTCAGGCCAGGGGCTCTCTCGTCTGGACCATTGTCCCTCTTTTATGTCACCGGATCAGTGGATTGGACCTAGAGATGACCTACCCAAAAAATAAAGAACCTGGGAAAGGCATGAACCCTTACTCTCCACTCTGGGGCAGCAGCAAGCTAGAACATTCTTCAACGTGCCTACAGCGATCCCACTATGAAGGTTCTTTTCAATGCATTACCTGTTATAGAGTGACAATACTCTATTCCTATCTTCCATTTGTACTCCCTTGTTGTCACGCTGTCACATGGATTTCTGATAAATGCAACAAGTAACCATTTCAACACACATTTGTCCACTGGCATTGTCCATTGTTGTCACCATCAGAAAATCCCACCCTGAGAAATGTCATTCGGCTATCATTGGAGTGCATGTAGACAGGAGGTGACAACAAGGCTGCAGCAGATCAGCACTGAGAAGTATAAAAAAAGGCAAAAACAAGTATTTTATTTTAAGATGGGGAATGTTGATGATAAACAGTGCATTAGCAAACCAAATGTTATTTACTAAGCATTTACATTTACTTCAAATATATATAGTGAAAGAGTGTACATGACGCTATGAACTACCTGCTATGATGCAGACTCAGCAGATTTTCTTTAAAAGAAATCTGTGACAAAAAAAAAGAATATGTGAGAAACATCAGACAGAGCCTACCTGAAGCTAAATCTAATTATAAGTGATCCTGCCAAAGAGTTAAAGCTGAACTCCAGGCAAACAGCAAAATACACAAATAAAATACATATATTGGAGCTGTTCTACCTCTCAAATGATTTGTATTTTTGTCCATCCAGTCCTGGGATTTACACAGCTCAGCCACACAACACAGCCAAGTGGATGATACGATTTAAGGTAAGGAGTACAGAGCTTCCAGGCCTACTGACTGGACAATGAAGGGGTAGCCGCAGGCTCATGAAGTCATTCCTCTGCTCACTCTTTTTTCTGCTCCTACCAGCATGTTCCTTGTCAACATATTTGCATATAGCACACCTGATTGGTTCCCAGCCCTGCCCCCACCCCGCCCCTCCCTCTCCCAGTCTGAGTAATGCCGTTTAGGTAGTTACAAGAGGCCAATACAAAGTCAAATTCACGCACTCAAGCTAGATGTGTTAATAAATACATTTAATGATGTATTAATTAAAGCAGTATTAAACCCAAACGCAAACATATAATATATTGCAGCTTACCAATTCATAGATGTGATGGCTGCATTTGTTTTCATTTTTCAGCCAGTAAGTCTGTTTCTTTTCAGAAGAGCAAGCTCTCTTCCAGATGTATCAGTTAACAGGGATAAGACAAACAATTTACCATTAACAGTGGTACCTAAAATGCTCAGCTTTATTTACATTGCTCAAAAAAATGAAAGGAACACTTTTTAATCAGAGTCTAGCATCATGTCAATGAAACTCCTGGGATATTGATCTGGTCAGTTAAGTAGCAGAGGGGGTTGTTAATCAGCTTCAGCTGCTTTGGTGTTAATGAAATTAACAACAGGTGCACTAGATGGGCAACAATGAGACAACCCCCAAAACCGGAATAGTTTTACAGGTGGAGGCCACTGACATTTGTTTCCCTACTCATCTTTTCTGACTGTTTTTTACTTGTTTTGCATTTGTCTAGGGTCAGTGTCACTACTGGTAGCATGAGGCCATACCTGGACCCTACAGAGGTTGCACAGGCAGTCCGACTCCTCCAGGATAGCACATCAATACGTTCCATTGCCAGAAGGTTTGCTGTGTCTCCCAGCATAGTCTCAAGAGCATGGAGGAGATTCCAGGAGGCAGGCAGTTACTCTAGGAGAGCTGGACCGGGCCGTAGAAGGACCTTAACCAATCAGCAGGATCAGTATCTGCTCCTTTATGCACCAGTCCATTTGATCCTTTAAGGAGAAACAGGATAAGCACTGCCAGAGCTCTACAAAATTACCTCCAGCAGGCTACTGGTGTGAATGTCTCTGACCAAACATTCAGAAGCAGACTTCATGAGGGTGGCCTGAGGGCCCGACGTTCTCTAGTGGGCCCTGTGCTCACTGCCCGGCACCATAGAGCTCGATTGGCAATTGTCATTGAACACCAGAATTGGCAGGTCTCCCACTGGTGCCCTGTGCTTTTCACAGAGGAGGGCAGGTTCACCCTGAGCACATGTGACAGACGGGAAAGGGTCTGGAGAAGCCATGGAGAATGTTATGCTGCCTGTAACATTGTTCAGCATGACGGTTTTGGTGGTGAGTCAGTGATAATATGGGGAGGAATATCCATGGAGGGACACACAGACCTCTACAGGCTAGACAATGGCACCCTGACTGCCATTAGGTATCGGGATGAAATCCTTGGACACATTGTCAGACCCTACACTGGTGCAGTGGGTCATGGGTTCCTCCTGGTGCCCGACAATGCCCGGCCTCATGTGGGGAGAGTATGCAGGCAGTTCCTAGAGGATGAAGGAATTGATACCATTGAATGGTGCCTGACCTAAATCCAATAGAACACCTCTGGGATATCATGTTTTGGTCCATCAGGTTGCTCCTCAGACTGTCCAGGAGCTTAGTGATGCCCTGGTCCAGATCTGGGAGGAAATACCCCAGGACATCATCCCCATCCGTCGTCTCATTAGGAGCATGCCCTGACATGGTCAGGCATGCATACAAACAAGTGGGAGCCATACAAACTGCTGAGGACCATTTAGAGTTGCTTCAATTAAATTTCAGCAAAATGCACTAGCCTGCTGCATAATTTTTTCACTTTGATTTTTTGGTGGTGCCCTTGAATTCAGTCCTCTGTAGGTTGATCATTTTCATCTAATGATTGGAAGGCTGCAATATATTATATTTTGGTTTTGGGGTTTAATAACGCTTTAACGCAGAGCTGCATTAATTTGCATCTTTTATATCTACTTGGAGTTCTTCTCCTTTCCCTTCCCGTTCCCATGCTGAGTGATGCCGTAAAAGGATTGCAGGAGCCTGATACCAAGTCAAATTAATTTACTCACAGTAGTTGCATTAAAAAAAAAAATTAAAACCTGCAACCTGATCTTGATTTCATTACATTGTGATGTCACCGCACTTCCTTTCCAACTCATCCAATCAGAGAAATCCTTGTATCCGTTGAAAAAAGTACAGGGCGTTCTGTGAATGGAGAAAGCTCCACCTTTGGCCAGTATGCAGTGGGGCAGTTTATTCGGCACAAGGCCCAGAAGATCAAGGCTTTCACTGTAGCAGCACCAACAACTACAGTAATTGACACTTTCACCAGAGGTCCCTCGGGAATGAGGTAAGCATACTTACACACTTACACTGTGCCAAGCTGGACCAATGAAAATAGGCAATTAAGACCATACCTGGAGTTCAGCTTTATTGATTTATTACTTAACATAAGCTACTTTAGTTTGTGTCCTTTATATCTGCTTGCTATTCCGCTTTAACCACTTCCCGCCTGGCCTATTGTAATATGACGGCCAGGCTGGACTTTCCTCGTCCCAGGTGGATGTCAAATTAACACGCCTCCTGGAACACGCCTTACACACAGCCGTGCAGCTGCGCTACGGGAGTGATCTGTCACCCACTGCGTCCACCAATGCCGATGTGATTGCTGTGACCAATCACAGCAGATCACATGACAATTGTAAACAATGAATGGCTTCCTTTCATGTCATTTCATGTACAATTGTGTTGCTAGCTGTGGTGAGTCACAGTAATTATATGGTACAAACAGAGCCAATCACAGTCTATCTGTACCATGTGATTAGCTGTGGCCAATCACAGCTAACCACAATGCTTACTGAATGAATCAATCCAATTTAGTAAAATGCTTCCGTATAGCAATTAAATTCACTGCTATAAGCAATCATAATGTGTAAACAAAAAATCATAAACAAAAATCCTGTTCACCTCCCCAGAGTAGGACAATGTTACTATGGTGTATTGCTCTGGTCACAGTACACAGTATGTTTAAAAACTGCTTACAAATAAGAAAAAAAATGTAATAAAATATATATGTTTTTTTTTTCATCACAAGCTAGTGTCTCTGATCACTGCCACAACAGTGCTATGATGACACTGTACTACACT
This sequence comes from Staurois parvus, assembly GCF_062004578.1. Classification (NCBI taxonomy): domain Eukaryota; kingdom Metazoa; phylum Chordata; class Amphibia; order Anura; family Ranidae; genus Staurois; species Staurois parvus. The sequence goes on from NW_028318206.1 coordinate 1,013,121, forward strand.
GGTGACAGTATGTAAAAAAAAATAGTGAAACATTTTTTTTTTTAATTTCTTCATTTTCCAAAAAAAAATTACAAAAAATTACAGCTTTAAAAAATTTGTCATGCCTCTTAATAAATACCTTGGACTGTCTACTTTCCAAAAAGGGGTAATTTGGGGAATATTTATACTGTCCTGGTGTTTTCGGGCCTCAAAAAAAGAGATAGGCCGTCAGTACATCAAGACTGATCAATTTTCAGCTATACACCATAGTTTGTGGACTCTTTGTTTGTATAACTTTCCTACAGACTAAATAGTTGTGGCACTACCCCCTTATGAGTTTCTGATGTTTTGGGTCCCCCTATAGTCCTGCATAGCCAGACAACACACATTTTCTTCAGACTTTCATTCCAAAGACAGTAAACAGTCTTTGAGCTTGTTTTTTAGGGGTTATTAGGGGTATTTGAACTTGGATGGGGTAAGGGGTGTATGGGATGCCCAAGGGAACTGCAACTGAGGACAACTTCCTGGTAACTATGTACAAGTCTTTATCCATCAAAGTTTCTTCTTGGAGAGCTCTCCAGCCTCTCCTGATGTACCACCCCAAGCCCCAGATGAATTTACTCCCCCTCCAGCTGTGCTGGGTGAATCCTTGGGCAGGGGGTCCAGAATCTGTTCCTTTAAGGCAAACAGTCCCAGATGGAGGCTAGTCAAGTTTCCAGCCCAAATGCCCTCTCCCGTTATCTGGCCCAGGGGGTGCAAGAGTACTCACTCTTCCTCGTGTATTAACAGTAGTTATTAAGAGGTTGTCAAATGAATTATCATGTCACCCAATATTGGTCTCCATTCAGTAGCCAAAAAAGGCATTCAAAAAAGGGGGATTTGTGAAAAGAAATTCACAGAAAAAGCGGCTACATTATGAACAGAACGTGACACTCAGAAAAATTTCCAAAAATTATGCTTTATTACACACATATAAATATGACATATGGGCGTTCGCCCTGGTTTACCATCACCTCAGTATGAGACAATACACACAGACCTAAAACCATATAAAATGACACCAAGACCGGTCTAAATGCATGTGCAACAGAAAAAATGACTGCAGGAGTCTAATGTCCCTGTAGCACAGACACATAGGTGAACACTTCCTAAAAGAGGTGTATCCAAAAATTATACCATAGGCATACCATAATATTGAATTTATAAATAGAACAATACCATTATGGTGAATCCCAGTCAGGGAATCCAAAAATTGTACTATGGATATAAGTATCACATGTATGCAATGCAGCAAGCACAATATGCGTCAAAAAGAGAACAACAAGCCTCAGGCCTGTATGGAGGGAGACATAAATGTCAAATATATGATGCAATACATTCCTGTACCGGCACAAGTGGTTGGGGCCCATTCATCTGTAATATAAACAGCTGTATCCTAGAGCTCTTGAATGAAAATATGCCCCATTTATTCCCAGGATGGAAGAAAAGATGCAAAAAGCAGCACTCTGCTTGAAATGGTATCTTCACCACTATATGTGGACTACACACCACCTTTCGTAGGAAAAACAGGACATATCCCAAAAGATCTTCTGCCTGTTGAGATATATGTGGTATATCCTGTATCTTATACAAAGCACCATGATGTCCCCATCCTGTAGTGAGACAAATGATATGTGGGAAGTCACTGACAGAGTTTACACTCAATAAGATATAAAGGTCATATAGATCACAGAGGACCATATATCTAATGTCCTGTAACAGTCCACTCACCACCTGTGCTGTGGGTATTAGGAATGAAAGAGATGTCCTTCATGGGTACTGCCATACACGGCCACAGAGGCCTAGGAACCACCGCTGACATCCGCCGATATACCGCGGGTTCCAGCCCCTTCTTGGCGCTTGTGCTGCTCACACTTGCCTCATGGCATGTGAAGATGGCTTCCTCCTTATGGGTCAGCGTGCGTTCCACCTAATGCGCATGACCGGAAGTGACGTATCTGACGTATGACGTCAACGCGTTTCGCCGATGGGCGTATCTCACTCAGCTTCGTCAGGACCAATGAAACAACTGCATTTCAATTTCCTATTTATAGTGGGTAAAGACCCACCCATTTATGCAAAAAAAGCTAACCTGCAATTGTTCCTAATGGAAGAAAAAAAGGGGGGCTAAATACTTAGCACAGCTGCTGGTCTTTGTTGTTTGTTCAACAAAGACCAGCAGCTGTGATAAGTATTTAGCCCCCCTTTTTTTCTTCCATTAGGAACAATTGCAGGTTAGCTTTTTTTGCATAAATGGGTGGGTCTTTACCCACTATAAATAGGAAATTGAAATGCAGTTGTTTCATTGGTCCTGACGAAGCTGAGTGAGATACGCCCATCGGCGAAACGCGTTGACGTCATACGTCAGATACGTCACTTCCGGTCATGCGCATTAGGTGGAACGCACGCTGACCCATAAGGAGGAAGCCATCTTCACATGCCATGAGGCAAGTGTGAGCAGCACAAGCGCCAAGAAGGGGCTGGAACCCGCGGTATATCGGCGGATGTCAGCGGTGGTTCCTAGGCCTCTGTGGCCGTGTATGGCAGTACCCATGAAGGACATCTCTTTCATTCCTAATACCCACAGCACAGGTGGTGAGTGGACTGTTACAGGACATTAGATATATGGTCCTCTGTGATCTATATGACCTTTATATCTTATTGAGTGTAAACTCTGTCAGTGACTTCCCACATATCATTTGTCTCACTACAGGATGGGGACATCATGGTGCTTTGTATAAGATACAGGATATACCACATATATCTCAACAGGCAGAAGATCTTTTGGGATATGTCCTGTTTTTCCTACGAAAGGTGGTGTGTAGTCCACATATAGTGGTGAAGATACCATTTCAAGCAGAGTGCTGCTTTTTGCATCTTTTCTTCCATCCTGGGAATAAATGGGGCATATTTTCATTCAAGAGCTCTAGGATACAGCTGTTTATATTACAGATGAATGGGCCCCAACCACTTGTGCCGGTACAGGAATGTATTGCATCATATATTTGACATTTATGTCTCCCTCCATACAGGCCTGAGGCTTGTTGTTCTCTTTTTGACGCATATTGTGCTTGCTGCATTGCATACATGTGATACTTATATCCATAGTACAATTTTTGGATTCCCTGACTGGGATTCACCATAATGGTATTGTTCTATTTATAAATTCAATATTATGGTATGCCTATGGTATAATTTTTGGATACACCTCTTTTGGGAAGTGTTCACCTATGTGTCTGTGCTACAGGGACATTAGACTCCTGCAGTCATTTTTTCTGTTGCACATGCATTTAGACCGGTCTTGGTGTCATTTTATATGGTTTTAGGTCTGTGTGTATTGTCTCATACTGAGGTGATGGTAAACCAGGGCGAACGCCCATATGTCATATTTATATGTGTGTAATAAAGCATAATTTTTGGAAATTTTTCTGAGTGTCACGTTCTGTTCATAATGTAGCCGCTTTTTCTGTGAATTTCTTTTCACAAATCCCCCTTTTTTGAATACTCACTCTTCCTCTCCTGTGAGCGTGTTGGGTCAATGGCTGCCTTAAGGCCTTCTGCTGAGCTGGCTCCACAGGTGGTTCTCTGTCAGGGGACTCCTGATGTTGAGAGATCCTCATTTCCAGCTCCGCTGCCTGGAGGTAGGCCCTTTTCCACTGCTCCCCCACCTAGGCTCCTGCATCTCAGCCTTCCTCACATCTTCCACCCAAACTTTCCTGCTGCTGAGCAGGCTCAGTTATACTTAAGGGCTGTCCTTGGCCTATGCGAAGCCTGCCTGGTGATCGTTCAGGATCCCTTAAGTATGCAGATCAGACCCTCCTCACCCACACCCACTGAATTCTAGAAACGTCTCCAAATCTCTTGATCAGGGGGAGGTATCAGGGAACTGATCTGCAGAGTCTCTCAGCCCTGACCTAAAGCTGACCCAATTGACTGCTACTCAGCCTAACTATAAAAAAAAAAAATTGCTTTCCCTGGCTATCTAGAGGGGCGCTACATAATAAACACTGATATGTTTGCAAAAGAAGTGTAGCAGAATACATTTTGACCTAAATTTACGAAGAAACGTGCATTTGTTTTTTCAAAATTTTGGAGGGTTTTTTTTTTGGTTATTTAGCAAAGAAAAAAAAAAAAACAGTGGTTATTAAATACCACCAAAAGAAAGCTCTATTAATGTGAAACAATGAAAACAATTTCATATGGTACAGTGTTGCATGACTGTGTAATTGTTATTTAAAGTGGAACAGCACTAAAAGCTGAAAATCGACCTAGGCACGAAGGGGGTAAAATGCCTGGTATTGAAGAGGTTAAAGAATGACATCTTCTGCTTCTGTTTTGGTCTATGACAGGTCCCCTTACAATTTTCTTTCTTCCTCTCTCTCTATCCCCCTCTCTAACTCTTCCTTTATCTGCCCATTACCCATCCTCCACCACACTTGGATACTGTCATTCCGTCTTCTGTACCGCTTCACATTTCTTCTCATATGTCTCTCAGTAGTTGTCTCTCCTTCTCTCGGTCTTCTCATTAGTTCTTGGATCACTCCCCCCCCCATCTCCCGCCTCTCCGTTGCTCTTATTTCTCTCCTCGGTCTCCTAGGACTGGCTTTCTGGCTGCGAGGTAAATTAATTTTGCTGCTCAGATATCAAGTCATCACTAGCCCTCGCCTCTCTGCTGTATGTATAAGTAGAGCCGCAAAACCCACCGGTCCATTTGCTCAGGATAAGTGGAAAATTGGAAGTGACTTGAAGAATTTGAAGGCCTCAGGTGCTGTGGAGATGTCCATTACCTTCCTGGTCTGTGAAGTGTAAGCAGAGCCGTGATGGACAACTTGGCTCTTCTAAAAGGTTCTGTGAAAGTTGGACCTGTGTCTGGCCAAAATCATCAACTATAAAGAACAATGTAATATTCAGAGGAATAGGGCAGTACGCTGAGAAAACTTGCTTTTCAATAGTTGCAAATCTCACATTATTTCTACAGCAGTGGTTCTCAACCTGTGGGTCGCGACCCCTTTGGGGGTCGAACGACCCTTTCACAGGGGTCGCTTAAGACCATCAGAAAAACATATTTCTGATGTGTAAAGAGCAGCTACTGTGTAAAAAGCAGCTACTGTGTTGAAAGCAGCTACTCTGTTAAAAGCAGCTACTGTGCTGAAAGCAGCAGTATTGGAGGTAAAACGACACTTCATGAATTATAATTACTGGGTAAGTAATGTTATGGTTGGGGGTCACCACAACATGAGGAACTGTATTAAAGGGTCACGGCATTAGGGAGCTTGAGAACCACTGTTCTACAGTCTTTTACATTAAAAAATCCAATTATACTTTAGTGGGTGGGAGACTCTGTCAGGTTTTTATTGCCCTGTGTCTCCACTGGATCTGAGAAGCCTACACTAGATTCAATTGTCCATTTATATATTTATTTTATATGAAATGGTGGAGCCAACATGTTTCAGTTGCCTTAGTAGGCCCCATTGATCAGGGTTCAAAAAAATCACAACAAAAATACTGTATATATACTTAACCATAAGCCTACAGGGCACTTATACCCCCTTCCTGCCCAGGCCGATTTCCAGCTTTCAGCGCTCTCACACTTTGAATGACAATTGCGCGGTCATGCAACACTGTACCCATATGAACTTTTTATCATTTTTTTGTGACAGATAGAACTTTCTTTTGGTGGTATTTAATCACCTCTGGGATTTTTATTTTTTCTTAAACAAACCAAAAACCACTGAAGATTTTGGAAAAAAAAACGTTTTTTCTTAGTTTTTGTTATACAATTTTGTAAATAAGTGATTTTTCTCCTTCACTGATGTGCACTAATGAGGCTGCAGTGATGGGCACTGATAGGTGGCACTGATGGGCACTGCTGAGGAGGCACTGGTAGGTTGCACTGATGGGCATTGATAGGTATCACTGATGGGCACTGAAAGGCAGCACCGATACATGACTCTGATACATGACACTGATATATGGCACTGATAGGCAGCACTGACAGCCACTGACAGGCGGCACTGACTGGCACTGTTGGGCAGCAATGACTGGCACTGATAGGTGGTACTGATTGGCAGCACTGTTAGGTGGCACTGATTGGCATTGATAGGTGGCACTGACTGGCACTGATGGGTGACATTGAAAAGCAGCTCAGATGGGCACTGATATGTGGCATTGATGTGCACTGGTATGCACTGATATGTGGCATTGATGTGGCACTGATGGGCACTGGCACGTGGCACTGATGGGCACTGGCACTGATGAGCACTGACAGGTGGCACTTCTGGGGCCACACTGATCATCAGGGCATATTGATCATCAGTGCCCTGATGATCAGTGTACATGTCCCCTCCGCGGAAAGCCGATTACTGGCTCTCCTCTCCTCTCGAGCTGTCAGCGTGACAGCTCGAGAGGAGAGAAATGCTGATAACCGGCATTTCCGTGTTTACATGTGATCCGTGTTATTGGACACAGCTGATCACATGACCGAGCCGACATCTTCGGCTCTTTCCGTGATCCGCTGTGTCCGAGGGGCTCCCTGAGCCACGCATGCGCAGTGAGAATGGTAGGACGTCATATGACGTCCTATCAGAATGAGAGAACCACCTTGCGCCCGTCTTTGTACTATAGGGCGGGCGGAAGGTGGTTTAAAAGCTATATAAACCTATGTTTAACCATAAAAACTAACATTAATATTATTATACCGGATTTATTTAGTGCCAACAGTTTGTGCAGTGCTTTACAACATGAGGGCAGACAGTACAATTACAATACAATTTAATATAGTAGGAATCAGATTGTAAGCTAGTTAGAGTTTACAATCCAAAAAGAGAGGGTCAAATGATACAAAAGGTAATAACTGGGAGATGATCTGACTGAGAAAATAAAAGTGCGGTTGTTGGGTGGAGGCAAGATATGCTTCTTTAAAGAGATGGGTTTTCAGGGATCGTCTAAAAGTGGACAGAGTAGGAGTTAGGCATTTGCACACTGGAAAATTTAGTTTTGTTTTCTGATCTATTCCTTAGTGGATCGATTTGTTTTTAGAATTCGTTTTGTATCTCCAGCATTCATTCCATTCAGAATAGCACTGGCTGTTAACCACTTGCCCTCCTGAGGATTTACCCCCCTTAATGACCAGGCCTCTTTTTGCTACTCGGCGCTGCACTAATTCAACTGGAAATTGCGCGGTCATGCAATGCTGCACCCAAACGAAATTTATGTCCTTTTTTCACACAAATAGAGCTTTCTTTCGGTGGTATTTGATCACCTGTGCGCTTTTTATTTTTCACGCTATAAACAAAAAATGACCAAAAATTTTGAAGAAAAATGATATTTTTTACTTTCAGCTATAAAAAATATATAGTAAACTCAAAGTTAGTTATAAATTTAAGCCAAAATGTATTCTGCTCCATGTTTTTGGTAAAAACAAATCCCAATAAGTGTATATTGATTGCTTTGTGTGGAAGTTATAGCGTCTACAAACTATGGTATAGATACTGCAATTTACGCCATTTTTTTGCTATACAGCGCTGTGCTAGTTTAACGGACAATTGCGCGGTCATGTAATATGGTACATAAATGAAATTTATGTCCTTTTTTTCACACAAATAGAGCTTTCTTTCGGTGGTATTTGATCGCCTGTGCGTTTTTTATTTTTTGCGCTATAAAAAAAAAATTCTGACAATTTTGAGGAAAAAAACTATATTTTGGACTTTTTGCTATAAAACATGTCCAGTAAAAAAAATTTAAAAATCAAATTTTGTCATAAATTTTGGCCAAAATGCATTCTGAGACATGTCTGTGCTAAAAAAAAACCCAATACGTGTAAATTCATTGGTTTACGTGAAAGTTATAGCGTTTACAAATGGCGGGAAAGATACTGGGATTTTTAAAAATTTTTTATACTAATAATGGCGGCGATCAGTGACTTATGGCGGCGATCAGTGACTTATGGCGGGACTGCGGTGGACATTCTGACACTGGGGGGGGAACTGACTTGGGGGCACTGACATCCCCAGTGACACCAATACAGTAATCAGTGCAAAAAAAAAAACACTGACACTGTACTAATGGCACTGGGGAGGAAGGGGTTAACTTTTTTATTTACTGAAAGGGTTAACTGTGTGAGGGGAGTGTTTTACTAGGGGCGAGGGTGAGTACTGCACGGGGGGGGGGATGGGGGGACACACTGATCGGGAGAGAGAAACTCTTCTCTCTGGCTCAGCATGTCAGGAGCTGACAGGGAACTGACAGAAAGCACAGCTACTGCAGCCCTACTCTCTGTCAGTGATTGCCGCTAATCGGCGGGACACAGCCGGTAACGAACGGCTGTGACCCGGTGACTGACATCCGTGGCCGTGATCAGCGGGACAGGTAGGGCGGTGGCGCACCCCCTACCTGTTTTGCAAACACACATTTTAAAACGTGGTTTTGCCTAGCCGTGCCGCCCTGCCACCGTATTTCTACAGTGGCTGGGCAGCATGTGGTTAAGGAGCTGGAGGCTGATGTGTACTTAACAACCATGACTCATTTGCTGTCAGCGAGGTGACATCACCGGCTGACCCCACCCCATGTTTAGCTTTCATTCCGCATGTGTCCCTGGACAGGACTTGGCATGTTCAGTGGGTGGGGTTTTTTTCATTGTAACTGACGTTGGATCTACTTTGGGGGACATTTATTATTTGGGTGCTTTCGTTTTTTTAATAAAGGACTTGTCAAAAACTGTTTGTGTTTTTTTTTTTTACTTTTGACAATTTTTCCGGTGAATGAGTAGGGGTACTATGCACTCCATACTCATTAACATGGGGGGAGGGGTGGGAACTGGGGGCTCTCTTAAAGGGAGCTTCCAAATTCCAATAAGCCCCCCCATCCGCAGACTCCCGCAACCACTGCCAGGATGTGAGGAAGAGGCCCTTGTACCCATCAACATGAAGACAAGGTGCTTTGGGGGTGGCCCTCTCCCCCCAGAGCACCCCCTTATCTTGAGGGCCTGTGGCCTGGTATGGTTCAGGAGGAGTAGAGGGTACTTGCTCACCCTCCATTTCCTGGCCTGCCAGGCTGCATCCTTGGTTAAGGTCTGGTATGGATTTTGGGGAGCCTGCACACCTAGAAAATGAATCATGGTTGTTAAGGACACGGAGGTTGCCCGCTCCTTAACAACCAGCTCTTCTGAATTAATTTTGCGAGAATCCAGAGTATCTTTATTGGTATTAACAGATACTGACAAAATCCACCTGCCCCTTTTACACATTTCACTTTATTAGGATCAGATGGATTTCCTCTGTATCAGGTAATGAATGTACCTTGGACTCTTTAAAGGCGAACGGCTCCATTCGTGTTCTCTGCTTTTCATGTTAACGGATCATGGACCATCTTGGATCCAGCACCCTTTGGTTGGGTGCAGGGGCGGACTGACCATTTGGAAACTCGGGCACTGCCCGAGGGACTGGGGTAAGTAGGGGGCTCCATGAGATGCCCCTGGTACCTTTTTCAGGCTTTTTTGAGTTTGGGCAAGGACACAGGGGCCCCATGATCCCCTATTGCCCGGGGGCCCCATGAGTTGTCATTCCGCCCCTGGTTGGGTGAGCAATGCCTTGTAGCGGAGCAGTTGGGATTTATTGAAAGAGTTTTTTTCCGGTTGAGTCTGCAGGGTCAAATGCATCAAAAGACTATTCCCAACTCTATCTGGAGCATAACAATAGTTTTGACTTTAGATTTGATTTGAGAACATCAACTGAAAAAAATCATGTTGCGGGGTAGCTGTGAGATTCTTCTTTAATGACGCCAGTAAGGACTGACCTATAAATAGAAGATATTTACTTCTTTGAAGTCCAGACATAGCCTGGAGTGTTTGTACCCTGCTGAAATTCGGGATAAAAGATTGTCAAAGCCTCACAACGTATGTCTGTCTAGCTGCCTCTTGCACCAACCTTCCCGTTAGAGTCCTTATAAATAATGGGTCAATGAAATAATGACAATAATTGCAATGGTTCCATATGTTCGTATTCGAAGGCTTTGTAAAGGTAGCAGCACTTTTGTCATTTTCCCAGTATCCAATGTCATCATCAGAATCGTATATAACTCCCTCCCCCTATAGCTCCTTATACCGGCAGGCTTCATCAGTCAATAGGTTCCACTATCTAATCGGACTTGGGAAAGCCATGGGCCATTGAGAACACTGCGAAGATCAATGTCTGATCTGCTGTGTGTGGATCAGTGAAGACCCCGCAGGAAAGGTTTATAATTTATGAACATTCTGTCATCCTCTTTCATCTCTTTTTTTCTGCTTTTGTAGTTTGTCTTTCTTGTTTACAGGAATTTACAAGAACAGAACGAAACTTGCAAAAATGGTTTCTAATTTGATTTCTAGTCCTCCACACTTGTTTTCCTACCAGCTAAGGTAATCATGGTTGGCTTAACCAAATGCTGCCACCATGTGAAATAAGTAATACTGGTCACGGGTTATGACTTCTGCACATGGGGGCCAAAAACACCAACTTTGTAGGTATTCAGGCATTATTTTATTACTTAGGGGAATCCGACCCATTGCAGTCAATGGTCCTGTACATACAGGAACACACATATCCATAAACTTGCACCACGTTTAGATTAATATTTTACATCCGAGTATGCATGTAAGTCATACCCCCTTCAAATTGTAATTCTATTTGAATATTTGGCATTCTGGTAGCTATCAGAATTTGTATCCACATAAACACTTGTAAACGCATGCTATTCTGTTTCTATTTCAATGGTTTTTATTAATTTTTTAAACAATATAAAACAGAGGCAATAAAACACGCCCACGCAGGGGCTATCAATTGCACAGATAATAAAAAAATGCGAAATAAAAAAAGGAAAAACAGTGCTCTAACGCCAACAGGGCAAAAGGTACGCCCACGCAGGGGCTATCAATGGCACATAAGTTGCATAACATTAATGTAACTGCCTATAACAACTAAATGCAGCTGTCCAGTCACACCAAAAACAGAAAGAGAAAAAGGAAGAAAAGGGAAAGAAAAAAAAAAGAAAAAAAAAGGGGGGGGGCAAAGAGCAGGGGTCCAAGAGCGCCAATACCGAGCGCCATTACATCCCCAGACTATCCGGGGGGAGTGAGGGAAAGGCATATTGCAACCACGGCTCCCATATTTTCAAAAATTTACGTTGGGAGTCATTGCAGATACTTGACATCTGTTCGTTTAGCATCATAGTGGTCATACGATCCCGCACCCCCTGAAGAGGGACAAACGGACTCTTCCAGGCCTGAGCAATTGTTCTAGTGGCCGATAAAAACAGATAGGAAGCCAACTTCTGCTGGTGAGCCAAGAGGCCCGGTATGGGGCAATGAAGCAAAGCATACCGAGCATCCCGGCGTATGTAGAGATGGAACAAGGTGAAAAGGAGGCCAAACACACGAGACCAAAAATGAAACAGTCTCGGGCATGACCACCAGATATGCAATACATCTCCACGATGGCCACAACCCCGGAAACAGCTATTCTGTTTCAAATGTTGTCTAGGCAGCTTAACTCTTCAATAAGACACAGAAGTTGGACCTAATGCAATTTTACTTCAGCTAATTGCAGTACAGAGGATATGTTTCTAGTCTTTTGAAATCTAAGAAGACAATGGCGGAGATTTACTAAAGCTGTTGCACACTGAATCTGGTGCAGCTTTGCATATTAATGAATCAGCTTCTAACTTCAGCTTGTTTAAAAACACATGTAAACACATGCTTTTCTGTTTCAAATGATGCTTTATGAATTGACATACCTCTTTATCCTGGTCTGTCCGGACAGTATGGTCACCTGCTGACTCGACATCATCCACAAACAGCTTAACTCTTGAGTGAGACACAAAAGTTGAACCCAATGCAATTAAACTTCAGCTTATTGCAGTACAAAGGATGCTTTTCTAATCTTTTGAAGTGTAAGGAGACAATAGGTGAGATTTACTAAAATTGGCGCACAGAGAATCTGGTGCAGCTGTGCACAGTAACCAATCAGCTTCTAACTTCAGCTTATTCAATTAAGCTCTGACAACAAAACCTAGCAGCTGATTGGTTACTATTAGAGATGAGCGAATCGAACTAGGCGAACCGGAATTCGAGTCGAATTTCAGGAAATATTCGATTCGTGTCGAAACCGAAATTTTGCCTACTTCGGGTGCGCGAATCGAACATTTCCCGATCAGCCGGCAAAAGTGTCCCTGCAGTGAGCTCCGCTATTTCTGACAGTTCTCTGACAGAAGGAACACATGTTTAGCGGTTGAAACATTGTATCTATTAGTTTACATTTAGGATACAGATGTTTCAACCACTGTACATGTGAAGAAGTTGTGAGAGAACTGTCAGAAATAGAGGAACTCTGCACATACACTTTTTGCCGGCTTGGAATTATTCTTCTTTTCATCCTACTTCTTCTTCTTCTTCATCCTCAGAAGAAGAGGATGAGGATGAGGATGAAGAAGAAGAAGAAGAAGAAGAAGAAGAAGAAGTAGGATGAAAAGAAGAATAATTCCAAGCCGGCAAAAAGTGTATGTGCAGAGTTCCTCTATTTCTGACAGTTCTCTCACAGCTTCTTCACATGTACAGCGGTTGAAACATCTGTATCCTAAATGGAAACTAATAGATACAATTTGTATCTATTAGTTTCCATTTAGGATACAGATATTTCAACCGCTGTACATGTGAAGAAGCTGTGAGAGAACTGTCAGAAATAGAGGAACTCTGCACATACACTTTTTGCCGGCTTGGAATTATTCTTCTTTTCATTCTTCTTCTTCTTCCTCATCCTCATCCTCATCCTCATCCTCTTCTTCTGAGGATGAGGATGAAGAAGAAGTAGGATGAAAAGAAGAATAATTCCAAGCCGGCAAAAAGTGTATGTGCAGAGTTCCTCTATTCTGCAGATACACTTAGAGGAGCTCTGCAGATACACTTAGAGGAGCTCTGCACATACACTTTTTGCCGGCTTGGAATTAATCTTATTTTCATCCTACTTCTTCTTCTTCTTCTTCATCCTCATCCGCAGAAGAAGAAGAGGATGAGGATGAGGATGAAGAAGAAGAAGAAGAAGTAGGATGAAAATAAGAATAATTCCAAACCGGAAAAAAGTGTATGGATCCATTTATGGAAACAAATACATACAATGTTTCAACCGCTGCATGGAAGGACAGTCCCAGAACTGTCATTAATAGTCTATTTCTGACAGTTCCATGACATTCCCTCCATACAGCGGTTAAAACAGCTGTATGGAGTGAATGTCCCAGATCTATCAGAAATAGACTATTTATGACAGTTCTGGGACATTCACTGCATACAGCTGTTTTAACCGCTGTATGGAGGGAATGTCATGGAACTGTCAGAAATAGACTATTAATGACAGTTGTGGGACTGTCCTTCCATGCAGCGGTTGAAACATTGTATGTATTTGTTTCCATAAATGGATCCATTTATGGAAACAAATACATACAATGTTTCAACCGCTGTATGGAAGGACAGTCCCACAACTGTCATTAATAGTCTATTTCTGACAGTTCCATGACATTCCCTCCATACAGCGGTTAAAACAGCTGTATGGAGTGAATGTCCCAGATCTATCAGAAATAGACTATTTATGACAGTTCTGGGACATTCACTGCATACAGCTGTTTTAACCGCTGTATGGAGGGAATGTCATGGAACTGTCAGAAATAGACTATTAATGACAGTTGTGGGACTGTCCTTCAATGCAGCGGTTGAAACATTGTATGTATTTGTTTCCATAAATGGATCCATTTTATGGAAACAAATACATACAATGTTTCAACCGCTGCATGGAAGGACAGTCCCAGAACTGTCATTAATAGTCTATTTCTGACAGTTCCATGACATTCCCTCCATACAGCGGTTAAAACAGCTGTATGAAGTGAATGTCCCAGATCTATCAGAAATAGACTATTTATGACAGTTCTGGGACATTCACTGCATACAGCTGTTTTAACCGCTGTATGGAGGGAATGTCATGGAACTGTCAGAAATAGACTATTAATGACAGTTCTGGGACTGTCCTTCCATGCAGCGGTTGAAACATTGTATGTATTTGTTTCCATAAATGGATCCATTTATGGAAACAAATACATACAATGTTTCAACCGCTGTATGGAAGGACAGTCCCAGAACTGTCATTAATAGTCTATTTCTGACAGTTCCATGACATTCCCTCCATACAGCGGTTAAAACAGCTGTATGGAGTGAATGTCCCAGATCTATCAGAAATAGACTATTTATGACAGTTCTGGGACATTCACTGCATACAGCTGTTTTAACCGCTGTATGGAGGGAATGTCATGGAACTGTCAGAAATAGACTATTAATGACAGTTCTGGGACTGTCCTTCAATGCAGCGGTTGAAACATTGTATGTATTTGTTTCCATAAATGGATCCATTTATGGAAACAAATACATACAATGTTTCAACCGCTGCATGGAAGGACAGTCCCAGAACTGTCATTAATAGTCTATTTCTGACAGTTCCATGACATTCCCTCCATACAGCGGTTAAAACAGCTGTATGGAGTGAATGTCCCAGATCTATCAGAAATAGACTATTTATGACAGTTCTGGGACATTCACTGCATACAGCTGTTTTAACCGCTGTATGGAGGGAATGTCATGGAACTGTCAGAAATAGACTATTAATGACAGTTCTGGGACTGTCCTTCCATGCAGCGGTTGAAACATTGTATGTATTTGTTTCCATAAATGGATCCATTTATGGAAACAAATACATACAATGTTTCAACCGCTGCATGGAAGGACAGTCCCAGAACTGTCATTAATAGTCTATTTCTGACAGTTCTATGACATTCCCTCCATACAGCGGTTGAAACCGCTGTATGGAGTGAATGTCCCAGAACTGTCAGAAATAGACAGAAACTGTCACAGAACTGTCCTTCTTCTCATCCTTCTCCTTCTTCTCATCCTTCTTCTCATCCTTCTTCTCATCCTTCTCCTTCTTCTCATCCTTCTCCTTCTTCTCATCCTTCTCCTTCTGCTCATCCTTCTTCTCATCCTTCTCCTTCTTCTCATCCTTCTCCTTCTCCTTCTTCTCATCCTTCTCCTTCTCCTTCTTCTCATCCTTCTCCTTCTCATCCTTCTCCTTCTCCTTCTCATCCTTCTCCTTCTTCTCATCCTTCTCCTTCTTCTCATCCTTCTCCTTCTCCTTCTTCTCATCCTTCTCCTTCTCCTTCTCATCCTTCTCCTTCTTCTCATCCTTCTCCTTCTCCTCATCCTTTTTCTTCTCATCCTTCTCCTTCTCCTTCTTCTCATCCTTCTCCTTCTTCTCATCCTTCTCCTTCTTCTCATCCTTCTCCTTCTTCTCCTTCTTCTCATCATTCTCCTTCTTCTCATCCTTCTCCTTCTTCTCATCCTTCTCATCCTTCTTCTCATCCTTCTTCTTCTCATCCTTCTCCTTCTTCTCATCCTTCTCCTTCTCCTTCTTCTCATCCTTCTCCTTCTTCTCATCCTTCTCCTTCTTCTCATCCTTCTCCTTCTCATCCTTCTCCTTCTTCTCTTCCTTCTCCTTCTTCTCATCCTTCTCCTTCTTCTCATCCTTCTTCTTCTCATCCTTCTCCTCCTTCTTCTCATCCTTCTTCTCATCCTTCTTCTTCTCATCCTTCTCCTTCTTCTCATCCTTCTCCTTCTTCTCATCCTTCTCCTTCTTCTCATCCTTCTCCTTCTTCTCATCCTTCTCCTTCTTCTCATCCTTCTCCTTCTCCTTCTTCTCTTCCTTCTCCTTCTTATCATCCTTCTCCTTCTTCTCATCATTCTCCTTCTTCTCATCCTTCTCCTTCTTCTCATCCTTCTTCTTCTCATCCTTTTCCTTCTTCTCATCCTTCTTCTTCTCATCCTTCTTCTTCTCATCCTTCTCCTTCTCATCCTTCTCTTTCTTCTCATCCTTCTCCTTCTCCTTCTTCTCATCCTTCTCCTTCTTCTCATCCTTCTCCTTCTCCTTCTTCTCATCCTTCTCCTTATTCTCAGCCTTCTTCTTCTCATCCTTCTCCTTCTCATCCTTCTCCTTCTCATCCTTCTCCTTCTTCTCATCCTTCTCCTTCTTCTCATCCTTCTCCTTCTCCTTCTTCTCATCCTTCTCCTTCTCCTTCTTCTCATCCTTCTCCTTCTCCTTCTTCTCATCCTTCTCCTTCTTCTCATCCTTCTCCTTCTTCTCATCCTTCTCCTTCTCCTTCTTCTCATCCTTCTCCTTCTCCTTCTTCTCATCCTTCTCCTTCTCCTTCTCCTTCCTCATCTCCAAGGGCATTTAAATTAAAGGTACAGTGTTCTGCACTAATTTAAAGGCTCTCTGAAGCCTAGAAACCCTTTAAATAAGTCATCTTCGTAGCGGAGAAATTCGCATCGAATCGAATTTCACACTGGAATTCGCCGAATCAGCCGAATCGAATTTTTCATTTCTTCGCTCATCTCTAGTTACTATGCTTCAGCTTGTTTAGAAACACCTGTAAACACTTGCTTTTCTATTTCAAATGATGCTTTATGAATTGACATACCTCTTTATCCTGGTCTGTCTGTACAGTATGGTCACCTGCTGACTCGGCATAATCCACAAGCAGCTTAACTCTTCAATGAGACACAGAAGTTGAACCCAATGCAATTAAACTTCAGCTTATTGCAGTACAAAGGATGCTTTTCTAATCTTTTGAAGTGTAAGGAGACAATAGGTGAGATTTACTAAAACTGGTGCACAGAGAATCTGGTACAGCTGTGCATAGTAACCAATCAGTTTCTAACTTCAGCTTGTTCAGTTAAGCTTTGACAACAAAACTTAGCAGCTGATTGGTTACTATGTACAGCTGCACCAGATTATTTGTGCACCAGTTTTAGCAATTATCCCCCAGTGACCTTCCTAAGCCCTGTCCCTGTGAAGTACATGAACATGGAAGGAATGGGAAGTGTCTAGCTAGGACTGAACTAACTAGCTCTAAAAGAAGCAAGGGCAGAGGGAGAAACCAAAATCAAATAGTGAACAAGCTGTATAGAATTTTCTTTTACAACTTTAGCTTGCCTGGATAACTTTAGTATAACATCAGGGTCACTTTAATGCAGCTCATTCATATTATGTAGGCAATAACAAACTAAGGGGGCCCATTCACAGTAGCCACACCCTAAAACACTCTGTTTTATAATATGGGCTGGTGTCAGTTTTGACAGGTGGTGAGGGGGCATAAATTTTTTTTCTTACAAATTTACACCCTATTTAAGTCTTGGTGACTCAAAGATGCTGCAGCCCAGAGTATAGTGATTCATATCCTTTGCTGACTGAGTTACCAGAGAAAAATGAGCTGGACCAGCACCCAGAATTTTGCAGTGGAACTTGAGTGGTATGTGTATTTTCTTGTGATATTTGTAGGTGTATCAGATGCCTGGTCCCCAGATAAACTCTGTAGTTCCTCCTGCCAGCCTCACGTCACTACAGGACAGGGTGTGCAGCAAGGGACACCAGCATCTGATATGCCTGGAAGGTTCAAATGTAAAAAATGGGAATATTCTTCAGAAGGCAGTAGTTTCTAGACAGAAGTCTGGCATTATTCATTTGCAGATCATGTATTTTGACAATATTTTAACTCCACAACAGAGTCACTTTAATAAAAGGTGCATCCATGATAAAGGATTCCCAGAGTACTATGGGGTGTCTAAAGAGAGCACATGGCACAAGCTGTTTTCTTTCCGACTCTCTGAATAAAACATCACTTAATATGAATTTTTTTCTAAACTGTAATTTCCTAAAGCCTCTAAAAAACAGGTAACATTTAAAAAGCCCCTGAAAAGGTAAATAGATAAAAGTGCTTTAACTTTGAGAAATCAAGGCCTTTATTTTGGTCAATCAGTTTCGAAAAATAAGAATACTTCCTTGGAAAATTCTTAAATCTTGGGATTGTAGCGTGAAGTGTATAGTCGACATAAAGTAAACAGCCCATGTCTTCTAACATAACACATTTTCTTTGGGGCTTGCAGATGTATAAAACATGCAAAGCAACTTTTACAAAGGTCTGCCCACCCAAAAGTATGCTATTTTGTGGTGCACGCTAGATCTGCCTTTCTCAGCCTTTTTACATCAGAGGAATCCTTGAAATAGTTTTGAGCTCTAGAGGAACCCCTTCTAAAACCAATTTATTGGGGGTCAGTGGGAAATATGTCCCCATTTCAGTGGTAGTCAGAAGGCCATTGTTCGACACAGCTAAAAAGATCATTGGTGTACTGCAACTGGTTATACCGAATGGTGTTGGCTCTGGAACTATGTATGCACCATCAAATCGGAGGTCAATCGGATGCATCTCAAGAAACCCCTAGCAACCTCTGCAGGACCTCCAGAAGATGCACCTCAAGGAACCCCTAGCAACCTCTGCAGGAACCCTAGGATTTAATGGAACCCTCGTTGAGAATGGCTGCATTGGAGAGGTAAACCATCCGATGGTCTCTTCTCTCTCTCTCGGAAAATCAATTGGTAGGACCTCTTTGCTTAATGCTTAGTGGTTTTATACATTGCCATAGTCATTATAAAGGGTTCCCACTCTCTCTACTGGATTTTATCCATTTTACATTATGGAGAAAACAGGAGGAGCTGGAACACACAACTGTGGACAGGACCACCCAAAACATCCAGGTGGACAGGAACAGTTAGAGGTTATGGCAGGAAATCTTATTTTGGAGAATCCAAGACATATCAAAAGCCAGGTGTTGACCCAGTCTACCCACTTCACATATAACTAAAACATCAGTTTTGATTGAATCAGCCAACATTTTATTGAAGCTGAGTAACGCAAGGTCTAAATGGCACCATCACTAGTGGTGACATTTCCAGTTTGGGTCGTATTGCTTGTAATTGTGTTTGTGTCTCTCATTATTACTTTAATTGCTGGAATTTGTATTTCACACTGCCTTCCATCTTAATAATTAGAGTATTTTAAAACTGAATTCTTTTCTATTTTTTTTTTTTCAATTTAAGAGAAGTCAGGAACCCTGGGAAAAAAGGATTTATATATAAAGTGGCCCATTTCTTGGCTTGAAGTTTCTAACTTTCTCTTGACTTCTTGGTTTTATCCTTACCCCGTCTTCCTTGTATATTCAATTTCTTTCAATTCAGCCCACTTTCCTGTTTCTTTTATCCCCCTGGCTGTCCCCATCTCCCTGCCCTGCTTCTCTACGTCTGGTATGCAGATGGAGGAAGCCGTTTGCCGCTCCGCACTCTGCGTCTGCGGCAGCCCCAGGCCCGGAGCTCCTGATCCCTCTGCACTGACTTCAGAGGTGCTGGCTGCGGCTGCTAATCCTTGTCTGATCCGTACCCCGCGGCTGTTCATACTCGTCAGGAGAGGATATGAAACAAACACATTCTGAATAAGTAGCTGTACTCCTTATGACTGCTGAGAGATGTAGTGAGATCTCCTCGCTGCTAGAGAATTACTGTGACCCTCATTGTGAGGTGTTACGAAGGTGTTAAAATGAAGCTAAAACAAAAACGGCTTAATGCCGCACAGATACCAATAATAAACAAAAATGTGGATGTGAATATTATTGGCAAGGTTAAAATAAAATAGGGAGGTAGTTGTTAGAGATTATGGATTATTGTCTCAAAGCTTAAACCAGAGCCCGATCTTCCACAAGGCTACCTAGGCAGGAGCCTTAGTCATGGAAGAAGTCCAGGGTTCCAGGCACAACCTTCATGCTCCTACAATAAATTAGGAGAGTAGTGCAATGGATAAAAACTGTGCACCAGTCTTTCGCTTCACAAGGAGCATCAACTGATGTCTGATGGGGCCATGCCAGTACAGACAATGAAAATGGTGCCGCTTCTTTGTGACTACTACAATCACTGTCAGTGTCAATTCTTGGGTATGAGGTTAGGAGAACCTAGTAAAAATGATTAGCTAGCTTGGTAATTCGTATGAAATGTTTACTGATTGTGATCATCAAACACACAAATGTTTTTGGGGGAAATGACCCCCCTTCTTCAAGCCTGAAGTGCATGGTTCATAATTAAAACTGGTCAAAATTCCTTAGAAGGCCAGTTTGAAGGCTTAATTGAGTTGAAATGTCTGAGGAGCCTTATGGAGATGAGAGGGAATTCAGTCAGTTTTTTAAATGAAAACCATATGCTTAAGCCCCGAAGAAGAGGGCTTT
Organism: Staurois parvus; assembly: GCF_062004578.1. Classification (NCBI taxonomy): domain Eukaryota; kingdom Metazoa; phylum Chordata; class Amphibia; order Anura; family Ranidae; genus Staurois; species Staurois parvus. Next base: position 1,033,306 of record NW_028318206.1, read on the forward strand.
CCCCCTGAAACGCATTGACTGTATTTTATGCTCATAATCAATAATTTTTCTATATGAATTACTAAGCTAGATGACTGATTTTACCAGGCATTCTTCACCCTATACCCAAGAACAAATTAGCTGATGAATAATTTATTAACTGTGATCAAGGCAACAGCCTAGGACCATAACCAGATCTCTATGTAGTGCTTTCGCTGCCCCCTTAAAGGACAACTACCCCTCTCTCTCTGTATATATATTTGTGTGTGTGTGTGTGTGTATATATATATATATATATATATATATATATATCCTGACTGTTACTGGTTGAGCGCTAACACATATGTAGTAAATCAGCTTTTCTCAACCAGGGTGCCCAGGCGCCTTGAGGTTTCTTTAGGGGTGCCTTGGCAAAATGTCTAAAAATTGCCCAAAACATGTATAGAAGCCAGCAGTTGGAACAAGCCTGCCTTTTAGTTACACAAAGCCACAGGTTATCATTGTGCACCACTACCACCTTTTAGACACCGGTGTCCTGACAACCAATGGCATCATCAGTTGATAAGGAGGATGTCAGTTACCTGCACAGCATCCTTGTTTGACCCTTCCCTGTCCCTCTCCATCAGTGCGGGGGTCACATTAGCTCAGTGATGGAAAAAAACTGAGGGAGAAGAGAAACAATGGAATACAAGTCAGTACCAGCGTGCAAAAGTGTATTTGCTTTGGAAGAATAAGTCCCCTCTAATGTTGGGTGTCCTACATGTGTGGATGTTGCTCTGTTATATCAAACTATTAGAATAGTTATTCACATTTTAGAATGGAGTGTCCTTTTAAAATTATGGACAGTCCCGAGGCTCCCTTTATAATTATGGAAAGACTTGAGGCACCCCATTCTAAAATGGGGTGCTTGAAGACTGTCCATAGTTTTAAAGGGTGCCTCGGGACTGTCCATAATTTTAAAGGGTGCCTCGATTGAAAAAAGGTTGAGAAACACTGTAGTAGATTATCAATGTCAATAGAAGGGACTGACAGGTTAGGGCCCCATGTTACCTTGCAGTGTATCTAACTTCCCATAAAATAATTTTTTTTTGCCACAAGATTTGGTTTTAGATATACATTAATTGCATTCCTAATATGGAGTTAAATTATCTTTATAAAAGGATGGATTATCCATTATAAAAGGTTACGGAATTCTGTTTGGAGGAAAAGACCAGAATTCTGGCCTGACAAGTGGATTCTCCACCATGACAATACTCATGATGCATTAAGTGCCCGCGAGTTCCTGGCCAAGACATCTATTCCAAAACTTGACCAACCACCTTAATTAAATTATGCACTATAGAGTACCTCAATGCACAGATGCATGTGCTCTTTCAAAAGCCAATATATGCAATGACATACCCTCCTTAGACCTGCTCTGTGCAAACACAAACAGAATGATCATTTGCTGACTTGGCAGAAGCCACAGGCAACATAACTCTTCATTAAGACACAGAAGTTGCCATGTACCTTGTGGGGATCATGCTGGAGAGGGGGCTTCTCCTGCACCTCTTATTCAACAGCCCTGGAACTGGTGATGGGAAGTATGAAGACACAGAGTGGCAAGAGGGCAGATGTAGCTGGCTGAACCAACTGTTGGTTGCAAGATACAGATGACTGTGGACCACCTGACAAAGACCAGAGGCCAAACACGGTGACACTTGATCAGGAGACAGGAGAGAAGCCAGAACACAAGCCAATGGTCACAACCAGCTGAGCAGAGAACTTCTCTCAGGTTCCAGAAGACTGCAGCAGTATGAAGACATCATGACAATCGTATTGCCCAATGGGGAAACTGGATCTCCCAAATTTAGGGTGAAGATACAAAATTGTGAATGGAATTGGGGTGGGAGGGATGAGTTGGATAGATTGTATATTTTCCTGGAGATTTTTTTTTTTAAAAGAACGGGAAATATTGGTTGGGAATAACAGACTATAAAAGGTAAAAGCAGTTTAACTGGATGTGTTAGGATTGTTTCGTTGTCATAACAGCCAGGCAAGGAATCCTCCAAGAAAGTACAGTAGAGTGAATGAGACACTTACTGAACACATTAACCCCGGTAAAAAATTCCCAGCAGCCTCTTTTCATTTAATGCATCAAAGCTGTCCATTACCCCACTTTTGTCTAATGGAAATGAGACCTGCAGTGTGCACATTATTTTGGCAATGCTGCCCACACTGTAGCAAGTGTAAGAGAGCACAATTCGGGAATAATATCCCCACAGCTTCTCTGAAGATTGATTAGCCTTATTTTATATCTCTGCCCCACTATTGCACTTTTTATGGTTGCCATGGACACAGTGAATTTGCAAAACAGCCTTTTACAATGCTTTGCTCAATGATGGGATTCTAAATGTATCTGTTGCCAAGCAAGTAACAAATGTTTCTGCTGCCTCACTTGGAAGGTGACACTAAACTCTGGTTAAAGAAAAAATATTCTTCTATTCAAGTATGTATTCTTATTTCATGGAAGTCCTTTCTAGCGCTGTCGGTCTCCTCCAAATCTCCAATTTCCTTTGCTGCTATGATCCCTCTTCCTTTTAGAGGGTGGTTGATTATGTTCTCCTTGGTCCCACTGTATGTAGGAACATAGCCACCCTCTCTTCCTTGCTTCTGAGATGGACTAGGGACCATGGGCATTGAGATTTGTAGTGTGCATAGAGCAGTGCACGTGACTGCAACTAATACCATGCATGGCTTGTTCCAGACAAACAGAAGTGGAGCAGAGAAGAAGTTTGGGAACTCATGGAAGGAGTTACATGGAGGCAGATCAACACAGTAAGGAATATTTTCATGTAAATATATTACAGTAGTGCAGTGTTTCTCAACTCCAGTCCTCATGGACCCCCAACAGGTCATGTTTTCAGGATTTCCCTCAGATGAAACAGCTGTGGTAATTACTAAGGCAGTGAAACTGATCAAATCACCTGTGCAAAATAATGGAAATCCTGAAAACATGACCTGTTGGGGGTCCATGAGGACTGGAATTGAGAAACACTGCAGTAGTGGATGTGTATGGATTATTTTTGAAAAATAATGATATTGTTTGGTTTAAGGGATTGTCCATTTTCAACACCGTTGCCATAAGACCTTGCAAACTGTCGTCAGAATGGATACGAATGGTGGTAGGTCTGCTGAAAATACTGGGTTATAATAATCCTTTAATAGGTAGACATGTAGTGCTACCCCCACAGGAGCCGCAGGGATACTTTCCATATCTTCTCCAAAATCTTTGCCCCGCAGCCAGGCACATAAGCTCATTGCACCAGCAAACACAAATGCTCCTGCGCTTGGGGATGGACTCAATGCAGGCTACAACCACATCATGAATGTCCTGGAATATGCACGCCTTGCAGCCCTCAAAAGACCGGGGACATCAAAATGTACTGGATGAAGAAAGAACAAACAGAGGGCGCACAGGCCTAGTAAAATAAGAAATAAAAGTAGGTGTTGTACTCACAAACAACAATAAAGTCAAGGCACATCATAAAAGAACAGCTTGGTCAACACCGCACTGTGACTGTCCCCAATAGGGAGTGTAGACATCCAATAGGGTGACACGTTTCGAGGACTTGCCTCTTCCTTAGCGTCACAGTGGCTCTGAGGAAGAGGCAAGTCCTTGAAACGCATCAGCCTACTGGATGTCTACACTCCCTATTGCAGACAGTCACTTAGCGCGGTGTTGACCCAGCTGTTCTTTTTTGACGTGCCTTTGACTTTACTGTTGTTTGTGAGTAAAACACCTACTTTTATTTCTTACTAAACATTTTTTATGGTAATGCACTAGGCACAGAGACTCATTCACTCGTTTCTTCAATGACAAGACTTTAAGTATTCTTTCGGATAAGCTATGACAAAGTCCGTGCTTGAAAGCAACAGTAGACTTCAGCTTTAAGGCACCAGTTGTAGTAGTAATAGTCTAGAGCAGAGTCATTTTAGGGAGGAGGTTAAGTGGACAAAGCTCTTCGGGACACCAACCAGTGTCCCCTTTAGCTGGACCTGGAGCTGACTTTCTAGCACCAGAGAGGGGTTAAATAGCACTCAGTCCTAAGATCCTTTAGGGGTGTCTGTACTCAAAAGCCCAAGAGCAGATGGTTGCCTTCCTCAGTGATATCAGACCAGATCTTTAGTAGACAGCCCTCAGTCGGATTTAGCATAACCTGGATCTCGGCATTCAGGCCCTCAGGTCGCCCACCTGAGGCCTAAGGCAGTAGATGCCTGGGAAGGCTGTGCCCTCTCCAGGCTGGAACAATCACAGGAAAGACACAGAGCTCAGTGTGCTCACAGAATATGTACAGTTACCCAGCATGCCATCAGAGCCAGTCTCTCTGGGATAGGCCAGGGCTGTATCAATATTCATACTGCCTTCTGCATAGCTCCACATCTATTATCCAGAAACTTCTCAAGTTTCTTGGATACAGAGGAAGCTATAGGTAGCAGCTGAGCATACAGAGAAGACCAAGTACAGTGAGCTAATTATGCTTTTACCTAACACATAATTACAGCCACTCTGACTACAGAGTAGCAACTAAATTTACCTATCAAAACACAACTAACTCTATCTAAGGCCTACTTCACATTGGCCTTGAAAGCAGGTGTTTGAGGGGTGTTTTTAACGCTCCTCAAACGCTTATGCAAATGATACTATGGGCAGCACACAGCTTCAAAACATGAAGCGTTAGCGTCACATTGCTTCAAAATTGAAGCCTTATGTCAGGTCTGGAGGAGTTTGAAGCCTTTCAATGCCTCCCATTCAAGTATATGGTGACACTCCGCAAAACGCTGGCAGGCTATTGCGGAGCATTTGCAGTGTGGTAGTGACACATTTTGACTCATCTATGGCTGGCCTAAGACTGTAAGTTGACCTAATGAAATTGTAAAGATGTCTTTTGCATAAACCAGCTTGTACAGTTGCTTGCCATCCTGTAAAATGATATATAAGTAGGGAATGGAAGTCTACCAGAATATAGTAGACTTATGGTGTGCCCGGGAACATTCCAGTTAACCAAGGTTTAACTGGAAGGTGGTGGTGCTGCACTGCGGACGGTATGGTTGTCTCCGAGCTCGTTGGTTGCGGCTGGAGGCCTAGTGGAATATGGTTGTCCACAGGTGCATTTCGGATCGTTTTGGGGGTGTCTTCAAAGACCAACGACAACTCTTTATGTTTTCTGTTATAAGGAATGGTTGATGTGTTTAAACTTGATTTGTTAATAAAAGGCCGTGTTGGCCATTTTACTCCAAAATTGGTGTTGTGTTTTCTGTAAGTATAGTAAGTAAAGGGGATTAGTATGGAAGGGTAATGGTGGTGTAGTGGGGTCTGGATGAACTTATCTCGGGTGCACTAGTCATGTAAAATGTTATGTAAGTAGGGAATGGAAGTCTACCAGAATGTAGTAAATTTATATTTGCATTGACAAAAACCCCAAAGTATCAGATTTTAGCTGAAGGTGGTCCGACAGGTAAAATTTGACAATGCCCATCTAAGAGAGATGTTAGAGCAACCAATCATCTTCCAGCCTATGTAAAAAAAAAAATAGCTGAAGAGTGATTCTGAATTCCACTGCTTGTTGAGTAAGTTCTTCATACACTTCTATAGCTATAAAAGAGTGAGTTAGTCTCCCTTCACTATTGTCAACACGAGGACAAGAAGTGCTTCTTAGGTGCCAGAGAGGTCCTGGTTCCCTATTAGGCTGTTTTAACACTGATCTGTTTTTGTGACCTGTATTCCTATGCAGGGGCGGACTGACAACTCATGGGGCCCCTGGGCAATAGGGGATCATGGGGCCCCTGTGTCCTTGCCCAAACTCAAAAAAGCCTATGAAAAAGGTACCAGGGGAATCTCATGGGGCCCCCTACTGACCCTGGGCCCTCGGGCAGTGCCCAAGTTTCCAAATGGTCAGTCTGCCCCTGTTCCTATGGAACTGTTCACACGTATCTACTGCGGGTCTGGTGAATTTTTTAAAATCCTGCTTACTGCATTTTTGGTGCAGATCTGATGCTGTAAAAGAAAAAAAATGCACCAAAATGCACCTCCGCATTTAAGTCAGTGGAAAAAGTGGAAAAATGCATACAAAATGCACACGGTTGCGTTTTTAATTGAGTGTTTGAGTCACATGTTCTGTGAAAAACACACCAATAATGTGATAAACACACACCAAAAACATATATGATATTTGCTACAGATCAGTGTGAAAGAAGTCTTAAAGGATGAGTTCACCTTTGGGAACATGTTACATGTTCCACCCGGTTTTAGGGTGGAACATGTAACATGTTCCCATAGCTACAGCTACCCCGCCCCCCCCCCCCCCGCCCCCTCCCCCCCCCCAACAGATAGTATGGAGAGACTTCATCCTGTACTATCTGTCAAATTTGAAAACAGCGCGGTCGTGCGGGGCTCCACCCACACGGCAGCACCATTCATTCACAGACTTCGGTGAATAAATGGACTGCAAGTCCCAACAGCCTTAGTCGGCTTTTAGTTTTCAATGAACTACCACGGTGCTGTGGAATGCCATGGCAGTTCACTGAAGCTTCCTGTCAGAACATATGCTTGCTTGTACATCCCATACAGCAAGCAGATATTCTGACAGGTCTGCAGGAGACCTGCATGGTATCAGCGATCTACTGATCACTAGTGCAATGCGTTCCAGGCTCCTTTGGACGAAAATAATAAATGCAATTTTTTTTACCTGCAAAAAAAATGTGAATTTTATATTTTTGTCTAAAAGGTGAACGTATGCTTTACACAATTCATCAGGTGTGGTGTGAAACTTAATAAGGCTAGTTATTTGGTGAAGTACATGTGCTGCGTGAATGCCAAGCTCAGTGGGATGCCACCAACTGGCAGAGATTCGGTGTTTTAACCCTGATTGGTTGGGGAATCCTCTAACAGTGCAGGATATATATGTTGCCAAGTCTTTGAGATATCAAATTGCTCTGCTATGGTGACATGGTGCAACCAGATTCCTCTACAGTGCTTGGTATGACCACCAGACCACCAACTGCACTAAGGTTGAAGGTTGTCATCATCTGAGAAAGTGATAAGTGTGCCACTTTGTTGTGGACTGCATAGGTGTCTGGCACAGCTTTAGGACAGTGGTGGGCAACCTTTTTTTTCAACTGAGCCAAATCTCGCCAAAACCACGATTGAAATTTATTTTGAGAACCACATTTTTAAAACTGAAAATACATCTCCCATATAGTAACTCATCCCCCATAGTAATTCATCCCCCATATAGTAATTCATCCCCCATAGAGTAATTCATCCCCCATATAGTAATTCATCCCCCATAGTAATTCATCCCCCATAGTAATTCATCCCCCATATAGCAATTCATCCCCCATATAGCAATTCATCCCCCATAGCAATTCATCCCCCATATAGTAATTCATCCCCCATAGTAATTCATCCCCCATATAGTAATTCATCCCCCATATAGTAATTCATCCCCCATATAGTAATTCATCCCCCATAGTAATTCATCCCCCATAGTAATTCATCCCCCATATAGTAATTCATCCCCCATAGTAATTCATCCCCCCATAGTAATTCATCCCCCATATAGTAATTCATCCCCCATATAGTAATTCATCCCCCCCATAGTAATTCATCCCCCCCATAGTAATTCATCCCCCATATAGTAATTCATCCCCCATATAGTAATTCATCCCCCATAGTAATTCATCCCCCATATAGTAATTCATCCCCCATATAGTAATTCATCCCCCATAGTAATTCATCCCCCCCATAGTAATTCATCTCCCATATAGTAATTCATCTCCCATATAGTAATTCATCCCCCATATAGTAAGTCCCCCATATAGTAAGTCCCCCATATAGTAAGTCCCCCCCCATATAGTAAGTCCCCCCCCCATATAGTAAGTCCCCCATATAGTAATTCATCCCCCATATAGTAAGTCCCCCCCCCCCATATAGTAAGTCCCCCCCATATAGTAAGTCCCCCATATAGTAATTCATCCCCCATATAGTAAGTCCCCCCTGTGTCAATTCACTTACCTTTGCTCCGCGCGTTCCTCTCGCCGTGCTTCCCGCGCCGTTCTGGTCTTCAGGGCGGACTGTGAGAGGAGAGGAGTTCTTCACGCTGCCCCGCCTACATCCTGGCTGCCCCGCCTACATCCTGACAGCTGCAGAGTCCTGACTTTTGGGGCGGCCGCCCGAGAGGAGGGAGGGGAGCGGGCGGCCGTCCGAGAGGAGGGAGGGGAGGGGAGGTGAGGGGGCGGCCGCCCGGCACACGCCCGTCCGAGAGGAGGGAGGGGAGGGAGAGGAGGGAGGGGAGGGAGGGGAGCGGGCGCCCGGCACACAGAAGAGCCGCATTTAAGCTTGTAAAGAGCCGCATGTGGCTCGCGAGCCGCGGCTTGCCGACCACTGCTTTAGGACATTGAATAAGTAATCCTCTGGTGCCAGCTGTTGGGGGCAAATCAGGGGCGGACTGACAACTCATGGGGCCCCTGGGCAATACAGGATCACGGGGCCCCTGTGTCCTTGCCCAAACTCAAAAAAGCCTATGAAAAGGGACCAGGTTCATCTCATGGGGCCCCCTACTGACCCCAAGCCCTCGGGCAGAGCCTGAGTTTCCAAACGGTCAGTCCGTCCCTGGGGCAAATCAAGCCATCCACACTCACAGACTTATGCCCCATACACATACAAGAAAATCGTATGAAAAATTTCACGGAACCACTGATGGAACGATTTTCTCTTCGTTGATGAGCTGGATGTTTTAACCAATAATGATATTGTGAACGAAAAAATCCGGTTGAACAACAGTGAAAAATGTTGTCGTTTCGCTTCCGAACAACCTATTTTCTATGCGGTGGTATGACGGTCATACGAACAAAATCTATCAAGCGCTATCACGCATGAGCGGAAACAGAAGATGACCCGGATGTTTATCTCCAAGGAATCTTCGGAAACACGAACGAAAAATCCAAATGTTAATTGTTGTGTATATTGCTCGTTCTGGCCGGAAGGGCGTGGCTACAAGGTCACATGCACATCACAGCACTTCCACTTGTACGGAAGACGTCAACACTACGTATTGCCTGATAAATGATTTTTTTAGATTGGTTAAGCTCCCTGGCGGTATTCCCGAGTGTAGCTTGGGGTAAAGTTTCAGTACCACAAGCGGTAACCCCGAGCTACACTCGGGAATACCATGCGGCGCTACTCCACGATCCCTCGATCACTTACCTTGTCCTGCGCTCCCGCGATGTCCCCCTGCAGTGTCCCCGGCAATGTCCTCTGGCGGATGCCGGCATCTGTCTTCCGGGTTCCGTTCCCTGCAACGTCGGGACGTACGGGGGACAGAACGGCGGGAAATTTGAAAATGCAAAAAGTGACATTCACTAAATACACTAAAATCACATAGTATAACATTACTGTATCAAACCATTTCACATACATATTGTCCCGAGTGCTTTGTCCTGTGCCCTGCCTGCATTTTTTCCGATCTTTCTGCCTGGAAACTGAGAAATGTCCATGGCGTCCAAAAAGCGTCCCTTTAGGTCAAAATCGGTTTTAGACCAGCTAGAGAACAGCGATAGTAAATCAGAACCACTTGCAGAATTGAATGATAATGATTCGTGGGGAAATTCGTCATCAGACACTGAAAACGATTTTGCGATTTTTAACCAATAATCAAATTATATCAAATTAAATTTTGCGATTTTGCTCAGTGATGTGCGAATTTGGCGCCATATTTCAAATTTCAGTGTTTTTGGTTTGATTATATTATTGAATTAAATTTATTATTATTATATTATTATTTTTTATGATTATTTATTAAACTATAATTTATGATTTCATGTTTCAAGTTTTATCCTACCCGGGATGTTTACTAGACTCTTGTTCGGACAGATTTCAGTGAGTTATTCCTAAAAATTACAGGCCTACAATAAAAAAAATACATATTTCCATGAAAAATAATTTACCGCTTTGAGCACAGAAATATGGACATAATCAGATTGCTAGGGAGGTTAATGTGGGCCACAATTTCGACCAACGAACGGTCGTCGGATGACCGATTGGTCAATTTTCGAATCGTGTATTCCCACCTTTAGTGCAGAAATACAGGGCCGCCACACACCAGATAAATCTATGTGGTGTGTTGTTGCCCTTTCTTTCTGAACACAGTTGTAGGTCTGGTCTACTGGAGGTAGGCACACCTGAAGGCTATCCTGTATAGAGCTGGCATTGCCTGAGAGTTGATCTACCTGTGCATTACTGTCATAATGTTCTCGCATTCTGCGTCAGTAAAGACCTGAACTGTCAAAGCTGGTGAGTCATTCCCTTGTATAATAAGGGAGGATGGCAGTCGGTATGAGCAAAGTATGTCCAATTGCCTGGAAACTTGGCTATAACATTACAGCCCTCCATGTCTCCTGCAGCAGCACAATTAGGGAGCTACAGAATGAGGACAATCTTAAAACAAAACTAAACCCTCCTATCTTTACAGCCAAGGAAAGTGCCATCTTAGCCTCTGTTTGATCTGCAGTTGTCATGGTTCTGTAAATGCGGTCAGTTTTGACACCAGTCCTTTGATTGCTTGATAGTAATGTTGAGAGCACAAACAACTTCTACAGCTTTTATTCAAGGCATGCCTTGAATGTAACAATTTCATTCTTCCACCCATCTTCCAGTCGTAGAGTCTTTTTCATTGATGGAAGCTATAGTACGGTTTCTATGAATGGAGGAGGGGGTTGGAAAGAGTGGGCTTAATTAGCACTCGTGACAAGTGCCAATGACAGGTCCAGTGGCTCATATTAACCACTGCAGGACCAGAAGATTTCTGCTGCGGGGTATGGGGGGGAAGGGGGGGACAGAGGATGGAAGGTTCCACAAAGACAGCAGCCACCAGCACAAGGGACACTTCTCATTGATTGTAAGTACTGTCCCTTGTGCTGATTTTTCTTTTCTAATGAACTAAATGGTAAGTAGGGAATGGGCAAATTTTGAACCATGCATGGGCAGGGTGGTTGTACAGAATTCAAGCAACCAATCGACTTCTGTACAACTGCCCTGCAGAATTTTCCCATTTGATCAGTGCCGCAGGTTCTAGCCAGCAGCACTGATCTGTGTATTCTGATGGCAGGGAAGTCTCCTTGCTGTCAGAAAACAATGGCACAGAGGGAAGGGTTCTCCCATCCACCTTGAATGTGTGGATGGAGGAATCACTCCTTTTTTTTGTTCAAACCACTGCTTGAACAAAATAAAAAAAGACTCATCTATGGGCTGCTTAAAGCTTTAAGGTTTATGGCGCCAACCATCTGGTCACTACAGCAATCTAATTGCTGAACCTAGGTCACTAGGACAGTGTGGTCGGCAACTTCTAGCTTTCTAGGAAAAAAGAAGTGAATCACATGCTGCCCATAACCAATGGGCACCTGTCGGCCGTATAGAGTTGGGTTTGGTACAGACACAGTTGTGGGTCTTCAGCTGCCTTGAATAATATTGGGCTTCTGGTATGTTGTACCTTCAGGAAGGATGGGAATACCTAAAGGTACATTTGCTCCCAGTTGACATATGGCTATACTGTATATACTGTATGTCAATAGTCAGGAGCTCTGACAGTTTTGAGTTAGGCCCCGTTCACATCTGGGCATAGCAGAAACGTGCTAAAACATTCAAAACGCTTGAGGTGCCATTATTTCTCAATGGCACTTCAAACGTGGGTAACAGTTGAGTCTTGGCGTGCATTTTCTGCACAACAAAATGCGTGGAAAAATATGCTTCGCAAAATACGCTTGCGCTCAGAGCCTACATTTGCTACATGAGCTTCCTTGGAACATTGTTTGAGCAGAGGGAGGCCCATTCAAATGAATAGACCCACTAGAGATGCCCCCAGGCACAGGAGATTCACTCAGATGTGAATGGGACCTCAGGGACCACACATTGCAGAGATGTGTCAGTGTGGTTTTACACATATTTGCAAATGTGTGGAATGAAAACCATCATACTGACTAGCTTGATAGCGTGCTGGGGAATATTTGCATGGTTCCAGCGTTCAATGCATGCTGCACACAATCAACAAATAATATAATAAATATCTGGTGCACAAAACCATAACCTATAAAAGCAAAATTACAAATTCCAAAACCAAACTCCCACGCAAATGATTACCAGCCTCTCCAGCATGACCCTCTGCACTTGGCACAAAGCACTTTAGTCTTGCTCATCTCTCTGCCCTTATGATAACGATTTCCCGAACACTTATAAAGGTTTTGCCTACGTGTCAAGCAAGTGTAATCAGAAAGAAAGGATGGGAGTGGAATGTTTTGTACCCAGTGGAGTGGGTCATGTTGAAGGTTCTGGTTCACAATACAGCACAAACCTTAAAAATTTACAAATTGTAATCATTTTTCATTATGTTGTTCTATCTTTTGGCCACCCCTGACCATTTGTAATTAAATATACCATGAGATCTGTAGAGGGAAGGGGGTGCAAGGTAGCAGGAGAAGATTTAGAAGACTTTATACTTGTAGTTCAGGAAACATGAAGCCATCTCTCTTTTATTGTGATTGGTGGTTTAGCTGTGGTGTTTACTAACCGAATCACTTGGATCAAGGGGCAGAGCTGATAAAAGGGACTTTCAGGTGTGTTTAGCATGATGTCAGAATAGGGCCCTAGCTTATAAAGTAACCCAATTAAGCAATAACCAGAGCAGGGGTGGACTGACAACTCATGGGGCCCCTGGGCAATAGGGGATCATGGGGCCCCTGTGTCCTTGCCCAAAGTCAAAAAAGCCTATGAAAAAGGTACCAGGGGCATCTCATGGGGCCCCTACTGACCCCGGGCCCTCGGGCAGTGCCCGAGTTTCCAAATGGTCAGTCCGCCCCTGATCCAGAGTGAATGACATTATGCAGGCCATACACGGGTCGAATTCCAGAAACTAGATTTCTTTAGAAAATCGGAAATCTCGTGTATTTTGTAATCCGATGGTCAGTGGCGTCCTGAGGCAGGTGCGGGGGGGTGCATGCTGCACTGGGTGACACCTACCGCATGGGGTGACACCGGACCAGCTCCACGAAAAGGTAAGTTGTAAAGCAAGCTGATGATCATCGGATTGTTGGCTTTCTTTACAACTTATCTTTTTGTGGAGCGGGTCCGGTGTCACCCCATATAGGTTGCATGCTGACGATCCCCGCAGGATGGATCGGATCTGCAGATTGGGGAGCATAATGGATCGGAGTCCGATCCATTATGCTCAATCTGCAGATCTGATCCATCCTGCGGGGATCGTCAGAGGGGGTGTCACCAAGCCAAGGGCTCCCGGATCTGTGATTGACTCACTGGCTGTGATTGACAGCAGTGGGAGCCAAGGGCTCCCGGTTCTGTCTCAGCCAGCGAGGAGATGGAGTCCTGGGATAGCCAAGACTCCAGTGCACATCGCTGTATCGAGGGGTGGCTTAGGTGAGTATTGGGAGGGCTGGGGGCGATGCTGTACAGAGAAGTTTTTAGAACCACTTTAAGCCTCCTGGACAATGGGTGTTTGTTCCCAGTGCTCGATTCTCCAGTGTTAAGGTACAGGCGGAGGGCATAGGTGCACCATCCAGTCCCACCTCCGGCAACTAATAAATATCTATGATATGCTGACAGCTGCTATAGCTGGACACGGCTGGATGGCGCACCGAGTGCTACTAACAGGGCAGTATGCTCCCAGGGACGAATGCTTAAATTGCAGACTTACAAGTGAAATAATATAAGTGAGCGCTTTTCAAATAAAGCAGCTAGGCACACAGGATAACCAATAACAATCCTCACAAAGACATATGTAAAAAAGTGCAGCACTAAAATAAAAATAAAAATAGTAAATAAATTGCTAAAATAAAATAAAATAATAAGTAGGAGGAGCCTACGTACGCCGTGACGTCACGCCGTCAGAGCATCGTGGAGCTCCGGCGGCCATTATTCCTTTCAGGACGGTTAGTCCTTTGTACACTGCAATTTTTTATTGGATGCATCCTCTGCTACTGTCACATGCTTTTAATAAATGCTGTTTATCAAACAATACATCACTATGGGCACCTTCTTTTCTTGACCCCTTGCGGGGAGCATCTCTTTTTTAGACATCTTAACCCGCTCTACCCAGTGAAGTCTTACCCTTTGATGGAGCTGTGCCTGGTTTTACCCTTAAAGGGAACTTTTTAACCATCTATGTGCCATCCGTGGATCCATTTTGCCTGAGGGAATCTACCTATCTTTACCACCCAGATGACCACTTGCTGAACTGTAGGATATCTACACTGCACATTTAATATGCACATCTGGTTAGTGTGCATTTCTCACTTTATTTTACCTCCATTGGGACTATTATTATTTTATTTTATTTTAGCAATTTATTTACTATTTTTATTTTTATTTTAGCGCTGCACTTTTTTACATATAAATTGCAGACTGCTTGCACCAGTGCACCGTCCAGCTACAGCAGCTGTCAGCCTCTCATCAGCCTTTACAGGCTGGATTGTGCCCCTGTGCCTTCTGCTTGCACCTAAATGCCAGAGTCTCATGCACCCCAGCTACACGCCCAGTGTGCACGAGGCCTTACAATTCATTTTTTTTAAAAGTAGCCAAAAACATAGAAAACGAGAAGAACCCTTGCCTTCTGTGTGAAAGCAGTGGTCTCTCTGTAGAGGTCCAATGCTAGGGCTCTCTAATCAACAGGGAACATCTGTTTTGCTGTCCATGTGACAGAGTGACAATGCAGGAGGAGAGTTGGGAGACAGGGACAGAATGTTGTCACTAGAGATGAGCGAAGAAATGAAAAATTCGATTCGACTGATTCGGCGAATTCGTGGACAATATTCGATTCGAGTCGAATAAATTCGCTGTGAATTTAACTTAAAAAAGGGTGTTTCTAGGCTTCAGAGAGACTTAATATTAGTGCAGAACACTGTACCTTTAATTTAAATGCCCTTGGAGTCTGCTGGGGAAGAGAAATAATACTGTCTGTCAGTATGACATGCAGATGAGTGCCGTCGATCTTAGAATCACTGCACACTTCACTCCTTTGGCCAGTCACGGGGCCAAAACCAGTGTTTGGAGCCACAGTGTGGCGGTGGAGGCAGCAGCAATGGGAGGCCATACAGCAACCTATGACAAAATGGAAACCAGCAGGAGCGTGAGGAGACCTGAAAGTGGCACATGGCAGAGTGGGAGCAATGGGAGGCGGTACAGGGACCCAGGTCACACTATGGGCCCAGCAGCAGCGTGACCAGGCGGTACGGGGGCCCATGGCCGATATGGGGCTTGGTGGCACCTATGGAAGGCCTGTAATCTGCCAGCAACCTATGACAAAATGGACAACCGCAGGAGTGTGAGGAGATTTCAAAGTGGCACATGGCAGAGTGGAAGCAATGGAAGGCCGTACAGGGACCCAGGTCACACTGTGGGACCAGCATCAGCGTGAACAGGCGGTACGGGGGCCCATGGCCGATTTGACCTCATTCATCCCATAGTCCTGCCGACTCACGAATAGCGTGGCCTCCTCAAAGGGCCTGAGCAAGCGCAGGTGTCACACATGAGCTGCCAATGGCTGACATCTAAGTTACACAGGGAGTACCTTTATCCGCTTTTAACATCAGGAAATCTGTGATGGCCTTTAGCTGTTCGTAAAGGCGGTCTAACATATGTAGGGTTGAATTCCACCTTGTTGCAACGTCACAGCATGAGGAGTCGGTACGGGGGCCCATGGCAGATTACATGTCTGGCAGCAGCTATGTGAGGCCCGTAATCTGCCTGCACCCTATGTCAAAAAATTTAACACACCAGCAGTGTGAAGAGACCTGAAAGTGGCACATGGCAGCAGAGTGTGGCGATGGAGACAGCAGCAATGGGAGGCCGTACAGGGACCCATGAGAGACTCTAGACTTGGCAGCAGCATGAGGAGGCGGTATATAGGGGCCCATGGCAGATTAGGGGCCTGGCAGCAGCTATGTGAGGCCCGTAATCTGCCTGCACCCTATGTCAAAAAATTTAACACACCAGCAGTGTGAAGAGACCTGAAAGTGGCACATGGCAGCAGAGTGTGGCGATGGAGACAGCAGCAATGGGAGGCCGTACAGGGACCCATGAGAGACTCTGGACTTGGCAGCAGCATGAGGAGGCGGTATATAGGGGCCCATGGCAGATTAGGGGCCTGGCAGCAGCTATGTGAGGCCCGTAATCTGCCTGCACCCTATGTCAAAAAATTTAACACACCAGCAGTGTGAAGAGACCTGAAAGTGGCACATGGCAGCAGAGTGTGGCGATGGAGACAGCAGCAATGGGAGGCCGTACAGGGACCCATGAGAGACTCTGGACTTGGCAGCAGCATGAGGAGGCGGTATATAGGGGCCCATGGCAGATTAGGGGCCTGGCAGCAGCTATGTGAGGCCCGTAATCTGCCTGCACCCTATGTCAAAAAATTTAACACACCAGCAGTGTGAAGAGACCTGAAAGTGGCACATGGCAGCAGAGTGTGGCGATGGAGACAGCAGCAATGGGAGGCCGTACAGGGACCCATGAGAGACTCTAGACTTGGCAGCAGCATGAGGAGGCGGTATATAGGGGCCCATGGCAGATTAGGGGCCTGGCAGCAGCTATGTGAGGCCCGTAATCTGCCTGCACCCTATGTCAAAAAATGTAACACACCAGCAGTGTGTGAGGAGACCTGAAAGTGGCACATGGCAGAGTGTGGCGATGGAGACAGCAGCAATGGGAGGCCGTACAGGGACCCATGAGAGACTCTGGACCTGGCAGCAGCATGAGGAAGCGGTATATAGGGGCCTATGGCAGATTAGGGGCCTGGCAGCAGCTATAGGAGGCCCATAATCTGCCAGCACCCTATGTCAAAAAATTCTACACACCAGCAGTGTGTGAGGAGACCTGAAAGTGGCACATGGCAGAGTGTGGCGATGGAGACAGCAGCAATGGGAGGCCGTACAGGGACCCATGAGAGACTCTGGACCTGGCAGCAGCATGAGGAGGCGGTATATAGGGGCCTATGGCAGATTAGGGGCCTGGCAGCAGCTATAGGAGGCCCATAATCTGCCAGCACCCTATGTCAAAAAATTCTACACACCAGCAGTGTGAGGAGACCTGAAAGTGGCACATGGCAGCAGAGTGTGGCGATGGAGACAGCAGCAATGGGAGGCCGTACAGGGACCCATGACAGACTCTAGACTTGGCAGCAGCATGAGGAGGCGGTATATAGGGGCCCATGGCAGATTAGGGGCCTGGCAGCAGCTATGTGAGGCCCGTAATCTGCCTGCACCCTATGTCAAAAAATTTAACACACCAGCAGTGTGAAGAGACCTGAAAGTGGCACATGGCAGCAGAGTGTGGCGATGGAGACAGCAGCAATGGGAGGCCATACAGGGACCCATGACAGACTCTGGACTTGGCAGCAGCATGAGGAGGCGGTATATAGGGGCCCATGGCAGATTAGGGGCCTGGCAGCAGCTATGTGAGGCCCGTAATCTGCCTGCACCCTATGTCAAAAAATTTAACACACCAGCAGTGTGAAGAGACCTGAAAGTGGCACATGGCAGCAGAGTGTGGCGATGGAGACAGCAGCAATGGGAGGCCGTACAGGGACCCATGAGAGACTCTAGACTTGGCAGCAGCATGAGGAGGCGGTATATAGGGGCCCATGGCAGATTAGGGGCCTGGCAGCAGCTATGTGAGGCCCGTAATCTGCCTGCACCCTATGTCAAAAAATGTAACACACCAGCAGTGTGTGAGGAGACCTGAAAGTGGCACATGGCAGAGTGTGGCGATGGAGACAGCAGCAATGGGAGGCCGTACAGGGACCCATGAGAGACTCTAGACTTGGCAGCAGCATGAGGAGGCGGTATATAGGGGCCCATGGCAGATTAGGGGCCTGGCAGCAGCTATGTGAGGCCCGTAATCTGCCTGCACCCTATGTCAAAAAATTTAACACACCAGCAGTGTGAAGAGACCTGAAAGTGGCACATGGCAGCAGAGTGTGGCGATGGAGACAGCAGCAATGGGAGGCCGTACAGGGACCCATGAGAGACTCTAGACTTGGCAGCAGCATGAGGAGGCGGTATATAGGGGCCCATGGCAGATTAGGGGCCTGGCAGCAGCTATGTGAGGCCCGTAATCTGCCTGCACCCTATGTCAAAAAATGTAACACACCAGCAGTGTGTGAGGAGACCTGAAAGTGGCACATGGCAGAGTGTGGCGATGGAGACAGCAGCAATGGGAGGCCGTACAGGGACCCATGAGAGACTCTGGACCTGGCAGCAGCATGAGGAAGCGGTATATAGGGGCCTATGGCAGATTAGGGGCCTGGCAGCAGCTATAGGAGGCCCATAATCTGCCAGCACCCTATGTCAAAAAATTCTACACACCAGCAGTGTGTGAGGAGACCTGAAAGTGGCACATGGCAGAGTGTGGCGATGGAGACAGCAGCAATGGGAGGCCGTACAGGGACCCATGAGAGACTCTGGACCTGGCAGCAGCATGAGGAGGCGGTATATAGGGGCCTATGGCAGATTAGGGGCCTGGCAGCAGCTATAGGAGGCCCATAATCTGCCAGCACCCTATGTCAAAAAATTCTACACACCAGCAGTGTGAGGAGACCTGAAAGTGGCACATGGCAGCAGAGTGTGGCGATGGAGACAGCAGCAATGGGAGGCCGTACAGGGACCCATGACAGACTCTAGACTTGGCAGCAGCATGAGGAGGCGGTATATAGGGGCCCATGGCAGATTAGGGGCCTGGCAGCAGCTATGTGAGGCCCGTAATCTGCCTGCACCCTATGTCAAAAAATTTAACACACCAGCAGTGTGAAGAGACCTGAAAGTGGCACATGGCAGCAGAGTGTGGCGATGGAGACAGCAGCAATGGGAGGCCATACAGGGACCCATGACAGACTCTGGACTTGGCAGCAGCATGAGGAGGCGGTATATAGGGGCCCATGGCAGATTAGGGGCCTGGCAGCAGCTATGTGAGGCCCGTAATCTGCCTGCACCCTATGTCAAAAAATTTAACACACCAGCAGTGTGAAGAGACCTGAAAGTGGCACATGGCAGCAGAGTGTGGCGATGGAGACAGCAGCAATGGGAGGCCGTACAGGGACCCATGAGAGACTCTAGACTTGGCAGCAGCATGAGGAGGCGGTATATAGGGGCCCATGGCAGATTAGGGGCCTGGCAGCAGCTATGTGAGGCCCGTAATCTGCCTGCACCCTATGTCAAAAAATGTAACACACCAGCAGTGTGTGAGGAGACCTGAAAGTGGCACATGGCAGAGTGTGGCGATGGAGACAGCAGCAATGGGAGGCCGTACAGGGACCCATGAGAGACTCTGGACCTGGCAGCAGCATGAGGAAGCGGTATATAGGGGCCTATGGCAGATTAGGGGCCTGGCAGCAGCTATAGGAGGCCCATAATCTGCCAGCACCCTATGTCAAAAAATTCTACACACCAGCAGTGTGTGAGGAGACCTGAAAGTGGCACATGGCAGAGTGTGGCGATGGAGACAGCAGCAATGGGAGGCCGTACAGGGACCCATGAGAGACTCTGGACCTGGCAGCAGCATGAGGAGGCGGTATATAGGGGCCTATGGCAGATTAGGGGCCTGGCAGCAGCTATAGGAGGCCCATAATCTGCCAGCACCCTATGTCGAAAAATTCTACACACCAGCAGTGTGAGGAGACCTGAAAGTGGCACATGGCAGCAGAGTGTGGCGATGGAGACAGCAGCAATGGGAGGCCGTACAGGGACCCATGACAGACTCTAGACTTGGCAGCAGCATGAGGAGGCGGTATATAGGGGCCCATGGCAGATTAGGGGCCTGGCAGCAGCTATGTGAGGCCCGTAATCTGCCTGCACCCTATGTCAAAAAATTTAACACACCAGCAGTGTGAAGAGACCTGAAAGTGGCACATGGCAGCAGAGTGTGGCGATGGAGACAGCAGCAATGGGAGGCCATACAGGGACCCATGACAGACTCTGGACTTGGCAGCAGCATGAGGAGGCGGTATATAGGGGCCCATGGCAGATTAGGGGCCTGGCAGCAGCTATGTGAGGCCCGTAATCTGCCTGCACCCTATGTCAAAAAATTTAACACACCAGCAGTGTGAAGAGACCTGAAAGTGGCACATGGCAGCAGAGTGTGGCGATGGAGACAGCAGCAATGGGAGGCCGTACAGGGACCCATGAGAGACTCTAGACTTGGCAGCAGCATGAGGAGGCGGTATATAGGGGCCCATGGCAGATTAGGGGCCTGGCAGCAGCTATGTGAGGCCCGTAATCTGCCTGCACCCTATGTCAAAAAATTTAACACACCAGCAGTGTGAAGAGACCTGAAAGTGGCACATGGCAGCAGAGTGTGGCGATGGAGACAGCAGCAATGGGAGGCCGTACAGGGACCCATGAGAGACTCTGGACTTGGCAGCAGCATGAGGAGGCGGTATATAGGGGCCCATGGCAGATTAGGGGCCTGGCAGCAGCTATGTGAGGCCCGTAATCTGCCTGCACCCTATGTCAAAAAATTTAACACACCAGCAGTGTGAAGAGACCTGAAAGTGGCACATGGCAGCAGAGTGTGGCGATGGAGACAGCAGCAATGGGAGGCCGTACAGGGACCCATGAGAGACTCTAGACTTGGCAGCAGCATGAGGAGGCGGTATATAGGGGCCCATGGCAGATTAGGGGCCTGGCAGCAGCTATGTGAGGCCCGTAATCTGCCTGCACCCTATGTCAAAAAATGTAACACACCAGCAGTGTGTGAGGAGACCTGAAAGTGGCACATGGCAGAGTGTGGCGATGGAGACAGCAGCAATGGGAGGCCGTACAGGGACCCATGAGAGACTCTGGACCTGGCAGCAGCATGAGGAAGCGGTATATAGGGCCTATGGCAGATTAGGGGCCTGGCAGCAGCTATAGGAGGCCCATAATCTGCCAGCACCCTATGTCAAAAAATTCTACACACCAGCAGTGTGTGAGGAGACCTGAAAGTGGCACATGGCAGAGTGTGGCGATGGAGACAGCAGCAATGGGAGGCCGTACAGGGACCCATGAGAGACTCTGGACCTGGCAGCAGCATGAGGAGGCGGTATATAGGGGCCTATGGCAGATTAGGGGCCTGGCAGCAGCTATAGGAGGCCCATAATCTGCCAGCACCCTATGTCAAAAATTCTACACACCAGCAGTGTGAGGAGACCTGAAAGTGGCACATGGCAGCAGAGTGTGGCGATGGAGACAGCAGCAATGGGAGGCCGTACAGGGACCCATGACAGACTCTAGACTTGGCAGCAGCATGAGGAGGCGGTATATAGGGGCCCATGGCAGATTAGGGGCCTGGCAGCAGCTATAGGAGGCCCATAATCTGCCAGCACCCTATGTCAAAAAATTCTACACACCAGCAGTGTGTGAGGAGACCTGAAAGTGGCACATGGCAGAGTGTGGCGATGGAGACAGCAGCAATGGGAGGCCGTACAGGGACCCATGAGAGACTCTGGACCTGGCAGCAGCATGAGGAGGCGGTATATAGGGGCCTATGGCAGATTAGGGGCCTGGCAGCAGCTATAGGAGGCCCATAATCTGCCAGCACCCTATGTCAAAAAATTCTACACACCAGCAGTGTGAGGAGACCTGAAAGTGGCACATGGCAGCAGAGTGTGGCGATGGAGACAGCAGCAATGGGAGGCCGTACAGGGACCCATGAGAGACTCTGGACCTAGCAGCAGCATGAGGAGGCGGTATATAGGGGCCTATGGCAGATTAGGGGCCTGGCAGCAGCTATGTGAGGCCCGTAATCTGCCAGCACCCTATGTCAAAAAATTTAACACACCAGCAGTGTGAAGAGACCTGAAAGTGGCACATGGCAGCAGAGTGTGGCGATGGAGACAGCAGCAATGGGAGGCCGTACAGGGACCCATGAGAGACTCTGGACTTGGCAGCAGCATGAGGAGGCGGTATATAGGGGCCCATGGCAGATTAGGGGCCTGGCAGCAGCTATGTGAGGCCCGTAATCTGCCTGCACCCTATGTCAAAAAATGTAACACACCAGCAGTGTGTGAGGAGACCTGAAAGTGGCACATGGCAGAGTGTGGCGATGGAGACAGCAGCAATGGGAGGCCGTACAGGGACCCATGAGAGACTCTGGACCTGGCAGCAGCATGAGGAAGCGGTATATAGGGGCCTATGGCAGATTAGGGGCCTGGCAGCAGCTATAGGAGGCCCATAATCTGCCAGCACCCTATGTCAAAAAATTCTACACACCAGCAGTGTGTGAGGAGACCTGAAAGTGGCACATGGCAGAGTGTGGCGATGGAGACAGCAGCAATGGGAGGCCGTACAGGGACCCATGAGAGACTCTGGACCTGGCAGCAGCATGAGGAGGCGGTATATAGGGGCCTATGGCAGATTAGGGGCCTGGCAGCAGCTATAGGAGGCCCATAATCTGCCAGCACCCTATGTCAAAAAATTCTACACACCAGCAGTGTGAGGAGACCTGAAAGTGGCACATGGCAGCAGAGTGTGGCGATGGAGACAGCAGCAATGGGAGGCCGTACAGGGACCCATGACAGACTCTAGACTTGGCAGCAGCATGAGGAGGCGGTATATAGGGGCCCATGGCAGATTAGGGGCCTGGCAGCAGCTATAGGAGGCCCATAATCTGCCAGCACCCTATGTCAAAAAATTCTACACACCAGCAGTGTGTGAGGAGACCTGAAAGTGGCACATGGCAGAGTGTGGCGATGGAGACAGCAGCAATGGGAGGCCGTACAGGGACCCATGAGAGACTCTGGACCTGGCAGCAGCATGAGGAGGCGGTATATAGGGGCCTATGGCAGATTAGGGGCCTGGCAGCAGCTATAGGAGGCCCATAATCTGCCAGCACCCTATGTCAAAAAATTCTACACACCAGCAGTGTGAGGAGACCTGAAAGTGGCACATGGCAGCAGAGTGTGGCGATGGAGACAGCAGCAATGGGAGGCCGTACAGGGACCCATGAGAGACTCTGGACCTAGCAGCAGCATGAGGAGGCGGTATATAGGGGCCTATGGCAGATTAGGGGCCTGGCAGCAGCTATGTGAGGCCCGTAATCTGCCAGCACCCTATGTCAAAAAATTAAACACACCAGCAGTGTGAGGAGACCTGAAAGTGGCACATGTTTGAGGCATGATTCATGGCGGATTTAGTCAGTTGTGTCAGGAACTGGTGGTTTGAAATCCAGACTAATCCACGCCTGATTCATTTTCACAAACGTGAGTCTCTCCACACTTTGGGTGGACAGTCGTGTCCTCCGCGGAGTTACAATACCTCCTGCCGCACTAAACACGCGCTCCGATGCCACGCTACTGGCCGGGCATGACAGCCTTTCAAGGGCAAATTCAGCTAGTTGGGGCCAAAGGTCAAGTTTCGTTGCCCAGTAGTCAAGGGGATTGTCTACCTCGGTTGGCAGGGTGCTGTCCAAGTAGGCCCAAGCCTGTTGTTTGAGCTCCTGCTCCAGGTCCACCTGATGCTGCTGCTGCTGCTGCGGCTGGTTAGTAGTTTCCTCACTGCGCTGGTGAAGAAAGCTACTCATCATCGACTGCAGACTGAGGCAGCCGCTGCTGGTGGAGCTGCCACTGCTCCTACCACCCCACCCCTCCCCTGCTGCCATGCCAGCGGAACGCGAGCGCACAGGGCCCACAGTGTCTGAGGATGGACGTTGGCGCACAAAGGCAGAGACCAACTGACTACATAGGTGGTTTTTATAGTACGTAATTTTGGCCTCCCTCTCAGCAGGTGTGAAAAAGGCCACCATTTTGGACCGGTAGCGAGGGTCCAACAAGGTGGACAGCCAAAAGTCATCCCTCTGTCTGATGGTTATTATTCGGCTGTCGCTACGCAAGCAACCGAGCATGCTATGGGCCATTTGTGCCAAGGAATGCGAGGGACTCCCTGCCTCCATCTCCACAGCATACTGCCACGGTGCGTCTGGGTCCTCTGTCTCCTCCTCCTCCTCCTCTACCAGATGCTCCTGCTCCTCCACTCCTGTCCGCTGAGTGGAAAAACCACCCATTTCACTCAATAATTCCTGAGCACAAATGTCCTCCTCTACCTCCTCCTCTTCTTCCTGTCCTGCCCCCACAGGGGTCATGTGGCGTTGAGATCTGTGCGCCACGTCTACCGCACCCTGACCAGCCATTGTTAACAGCATTTGTTCCAGGACGTGCAACAGAGGAATGACGTCGTTCATCCCATAGTCCTGCCGACTCACGAATAGCGTGGCCTCCTCAAAGGGCCTGAGCAAGCGGCAGGTGTCACGCATGAGCTGCCAATGGCTGACATCTAAGTTACACAGGGGAGTACCTTTATCCGCTTGTAACATCAGGAAATCGGTGATGGCCTTTCGCTGCTCGTAAAGGCGGTCTAACATGTGTAGGGTTGAATTCCACCTTGTTGCAACGTCGCAGATCAGGCGATGCTGTGGAATTCCGTTCTGCCGCTGCAGCTCAATGAGGGTGTTCTTTGCGGTGTAGGAATGGCTGAAATGCATGCACAGTTTACGTGACATTTTAAGGATGTCTTGCAGTGGGATGGTGGATTTTAGGAACCGCTTGACAACCAGATTGAACACGTGAGCCATGCATGGCGCATGGCACAACCTTCCTTGACGCAGAGCAGACACCATGTTCTTTCCGTTGTCAGTCAACATGGTTCCGATTTTTAGTTTGCGCGGAGACAGCCATCTGTCGATTTCTCTGTTCATTACACTCAGCAGTTCCTCCCCTGTGTGACTACGTTCGCCAAGGCATACCAGGTGCAGCACAGCGTGACACCGTTGCGCCCTGCACATGTGATATGCCGGTCGGGTAATGGGACTTGGCACGGGGGTGGCGGCTGAGGACACGGCGGAAAAAGAGGTGGTAGAGGCGGACATGCTTGCTGGACCAAGGACGTGCAAACGTGGAGGCAAAAGCGTCGTGACCTGTCCAAGTTGCTGGTGCGGCTGTGCCGGCACCACGTTCACCCAGTGGGCCGTAAATGACATGTACTGTCCCTGACCGTAGTTACAGCTCCACACGTCGGCGCTGCCGTGCACTTTGGCAGAGACCGACATGCTCAAAGACTGGCCCACCATCTCTTCTACATGTGAATGCAGGGCTGGCACTGCCTTTTGGGCAAAGAAATGACGGCTTGGCACTCTCCACCGCGGCGCGGCACAAGCCATCATTTCTCGGAAAGGTGCTGAGTCCACCAGTTGGAAAGGGAGGGACTGCAGCACCAGCAACTTGGACAGGAGGACGTTCAGCTTTTGCACCGTCGGGTGCGTGCTCGCAAACTGTTGTCTCTTGGATACGGATTCCAAGAAAGACTGTTGACGGAATCCGAGAAGAGGAGTAGCAGGAGAAGGAGCATCTGAACGAGCGGAAGATGCCAATGAGCGACAACTCCCCTCAGCAGAGGTGTTGGAGCCTTGACTGGCTGATAGAGGGCGATTGACGACGTCGGGTGACGGAGCAAGTAACGGAGCGGGTGATGGAGCGGGGGCTGGGGCAGGCAGAACCGCCGTATGTTTATCACGGTTTTCCCAGGCCACCGAATGGTGACGCTGCATATGCTGACGCAACGCTGTAGTCCCAACATGGGCCCCCTGGCCACGCTTGCATTTCTGGCCACATAGTCGACATACGGCTACGTTTACTTCCTCGGGCGGCTTGAGGAAAAATTGCCACACCACCGAGTAGGAAACTTTGCCCCCGCTACTCTTCACTGGCTGACTGCTACTTCCTCCGTGCGCAACGGCACCACTACTGGCCGTGGTGGTAGGCTGCAGTGGAGCTGGTGCTCTACTCCGTGGACGTTTGGCTCCACTGACACTGATGCGACCCTGCTGCTGTCTCCTGGGCAACCCACCGACTGTTTTGCTCGCTGCCAAGCTGCCACCCTCTTCTCCTGATGATGCGGAAGAAATTGCCTGATGACGACGAGGCTGCCAAGTGCGATCAACCTCCTCATCATCAAGTAGGGTCTCCGCCTCACTACTAGCCCCCTCGGCTGCGTCTGGGTCAGGAGACAGACCTGTCTCTAGACCGGCTACCGAGCCACTCTCCTCGCCAGTACTTGTTCGCTTGGCTGCTGAAAAGGCCGATGTCTCCCCCCGTTCCTGACCGCCCTCTGTTAGCTCTTCCTCACTGTACAGTGGGGCTGAGCCCACAGCATGCGATACTTCGCTTGGTGAGGGAACAGCAAAGGACAGGGGCAGGTAGAGGACACGTGATTTCAGTGGGCTTGGTCCCGGGCCATGCCAACTAACGGTTGTGTCTGACGTACCCACCGACCGTTGGCTGTAGGTGTCAGAGGTGACCTGGGAAGAGGAAGACGACCGAGCCAACCAATCAATGACGGCAGGGTTGTCGGTGGAGACACGACCGCTGGATGACACCGGGAGCACTGGCCTCTGGCTGCGAATACTGCTGCCTCGACCCCTTCCTCTGCTGCCACGTCTGCTCGCTCCTAAAACATTGCCTCCTCTGCCACTCCTCTGCATGTTGTCTGACATACTATTTAATTCAACGATTAGGTGTCCCTGAGTAACAATTCTCTGGCACTCAGTAACAATTCTGTCTGTCCCTGAGTATGAATTCTGTGGCCCTGAGTAACAATTATGTGTCTGTGCGAGTAACAATTCTGTGTCTGTGCGAGTAACAATTCTGTGTCTGTGCAAGTAACAATTTTGTGTCTGTGCGAGTAACAATTCTCTGGCACTCAGTAACAATTCTGTCTGTCCCTGAGTAACAATTCTCTGGCACTCAGTAACAATTCTGTCTGTCCCTGAGTATGAATTCTGTGGCCCTGAGTAACAATTCTGTGTCTGTGCGAGTAACAATTCTGTGTCTGTGCAAGTAACAATTTTGTGTCTGTGCGAGTAACAATTCTCTGGCACTCAGTAACAATTCTGTCTGTCCCTGAGTAACAATTCTCTGGCACTCAGTAACAATTCTGTCTGTCCCTGAGTATGAATTCTGTGGCCCTGAGTAACAATTCTGTGTCTGTGCGAGTAACAATTCTGTGTCTGTGCAAGTAACAATTTTGTGTCTGTGCGAGTAACAATTCTCTGGCACTCAGTAACAATTCTGTCTGTCCCTGAGTAACAATTCTCTGGCACTCAGTAACAATTCTGTCTGTCCCTGAGTAACAATTCTCTGGCACTCAGTAACAATTCTGTCTGTCCCTGAGTATGAATTCTGTGGCCCTGAGTAACAATTCTGTGTCTGTGCGAGTAACAATTCTGTGTCTGTGCAAGTAACAATTTTGTGTCTGTGCGAGTAACAATTCTCTGGCACTCAGTAACAATTCTGTCTGTCCCTGAGTAACAATTCTCTGGCACTCAGTAACAATTCTGTCTGTCCCTGAGTAACAATTCTCTGGCACTCAGTAACAATTCTGTCTATCCCTGAGTATGAATTCTGTGGCCCTGAGTAACAATTCTGTGTCTGTGCGAGTAACAATTCTGTGTCTGTGCAAGTAACAATTTTGTGTCTGTGCGAGTAACAATTCTCTGGCACTCAGTAACAATTCTGTCTGTCCCTGAGTAACAATTCTCTGGCACTCAGTAACAATTCTGTCTGTCCCTGAGTAACAATTCTCTGGCACTCAGTAACAATTCTGTCTGTCCCTGAGTATGAATTCTGTGGCCCTGAGTAACAATTCTGTGTCTGTGCGAGTAACAATTCTGTGTCTGTGCAAGTAACAATTTTGTGTCTGTGCGAGTAACAATTCTCTGGCACTCAGTAACAATTCTGTCTGTCCCTGAGTAACAATTCTCTGGCACTCAGTAACAATTCTGTCTGTCCCTGAGTAACAATTCTCTGGCACTCAGTAACAATTCTGTCTATCCCTGAGTATGAATTCTGTGGCCCTGAGTAACAATTCTGTGTCTGTGCGAGTAACAATTCTGTGTCTGTGCAAGTAACAATTTTGTGTCTGTGCGAGTAACAATTCTCTGGCACTCAGTAACAATTCTGTCTGTCCCTGAGTAACAATTCTCTGGCACTCAGTAACAATTCTGTCTGTCCCTGAGTAACAATTCTCTGGCACTCAGTAACAATTCTGTCTATCCCTGAGTATGAATTCTGTGGCCCTGAGTAACAATTCTGTGTCTGTGCGAGTAACAATTCTGTGTCTGTGCAAGTAACAATTTTGTGTCTGTGCGAGTAACAATTCTCTGGCACTCAGTAACAATTCTGTCTGTCCCTGAGTAACAATTCTCTGGCACTCAGTAACAATTCTGTCTGTCCCTGAGTAACAATTCTCTGGCACTCAGTAACAATTCTGTCTGTCCCTGAGTAACAATTCTCTGGCACTCAGTAACAATTCTGTCTGTCCCTGAGTAACAATTCTCTGGCACTCAGTAACAATTCTGTCTGTCCCTGAGTATGAATTCTGTGGCCCTGAGTAACAATTCTGTGTCTGTGCGAGTAACAATTCTGTGTCTGTGCAAGTAACAATTTTGTGTCTGTGCGAGTAACAAATCTCTGGCACTCAGTAACAATTCTGTCTGTCCCTGAGTAACAATTCTCTGGCACTCAGTAACAATTCTGTCTGTCCCTGAGTAACAATTCTCTGGCACTCAGTAACAATTCTGTCTGTCCCTGAGTATGAATTCTGTGGCCCTGAGTAACAATTCTGTGTCTGTGCGAGTAACAATTCTGTGTCTGTGCAAGTAACAATTTTGTGTCTGTGCGAGTAACAATTCTCTGGCACTCAGTAACAATTCTGTCTGTCCCTGAGTAACAATTCTCTGGCACTCAGTAACAATTCTGTCTGTCCCTGAGTAACAATTCTCTGGCACTCAGTAACAATTCTGTCTATCCCTGAGTATGAATTCTGTGGCCCTGAGTAACAATTCTGTGTCTGTGCGAGTAACAATTCTGTGTCTGTGCAAGTAACAATTTTGTGTCTGTGCGAGTAACAATTCTCTGGCACTCAGTAACAATTCTGTATGTCCCTGAGTAACAATTCTCTGGCACTCAGTAACAATTCTGTCTGTCCCTGAGTAACAATTCTCTGGCACTCAGTAACAATTCTGTCTGTCCCTGAGTAACAATTCTCTGGCACTCAGTAACAATTCTGTCTGTCCCTGAGTAACAATTCTCTGGCACTCAGTAACAATTCTGTCTGTCCCTGAGTATGAATTCTGTGGCCCTGAGTAACAATTCTGTGTCTGTGCGAGTAACAATTCTGTGTCTGTGCAAGTAACAATTTTGTGTCTGTGCGAGTAACAATTCTCTGGCACTCAGTAACAATTCTGTCTGTCCCTGAGTAACAATTCTCTGGCACTCAGTAACAATTCTGTCTGTCCCTGAGTAACAATTCTGTCTGTCCCTGAGAATGAATTCTGTGGCCCTAAGAATTCTCTGGCACTCAGTAACAATTCTGTCTGTCCCTGAGTAACAATTCTCTGGCACTCAGTAACAATTCTGTCTGTCCCTGAGTAAAAATTCTGTGGCCCTAATAACGTTTCTGTGGCCCTAAGTAACAATTCTCTGGCACTGAGTAACAATTCTGTCTGTCCCTGAGTATGAATTCTGTGGCCCTAACTAGCGTTTCTTTGTCCCTAAATAACGATTCTGTGGCCCTCATTAACAAGTCTGTGTCCCTGAGTAATGGTTCTCTGTCCCTAAGTAACTTCTCTCTGTCCCCAATTCTCGTTTCTGTGGCCCTAACTCTGTCCCTGTCCCTAGTACAGAGCGGTCTGCCTCTGTTCAATGACTGCAGGCAAATGAAGATTTCCAAAATGGCCGCTATATATACCTCGACCATTACACAGTGCTGGCTGGCTGGCTGCTGATTGGCTGATGCGATCACATGTCGTTGAGGAATGCATTATGGGGCAGCGCGCCTTGTCTGCGCGCCTTCCCCGACATCCCCGCTCCGTCGCCGCACATGTCAGCCGCCATTTTCGGAAAAATTTCGATTCGCGCGTCCGAATTAGGCTGTTTTTCGGATTCGGCACGAATCGAAATTTTTCCGATATTCGACTCGAATTCCACTTCGGATACTTCGATTCGCTCATCTCTAGTTGTCACCATAGAACAGGGAGTACCAGAACAAGGACCTTAGTGGAAGGATCACCAGGTTTTATTGTAATGAAGAGTGTAGATTTAAAAATACTAAAAGTTACTTTTAAAATTACATTTATATGTTAAAGATTATAATTTGGTGATTGGATTTGCATATATTTTATAGAAAGTTTTTTTTTTTAATTAACCCAAAACCATTATAGTATGCTTTCCAGCATAAGGTGCACGTTGGCAGCAGCGGGGTATATACACACATTCCCTCCTACTGCAACAGATGGGAATGTGTACAAATGTCAAGCCAACTGTTGGATTTTTGGCAGTGTTTTTCCATAGCCACTGTAAAGTGCCTCAACCTTTCCAACCCCTTCTCGTCATCAACTCGGACTCAGGTTTTCCACCTGCGTGTCTGGGGGGCCTCATCCAATCACGGATCCCCCGCTCTAGAAAATGAACATGGAAGCAACAAGCATTGTGGCCAGGGAAACAGCTAATCAAACACAGATCATGAAATTTGAGGGGGGAAGAGGTGACATTAGGGGTCAAATAGACCCCTGATGTTTCCTGAAACAGGATATGTCACCAGCAAAACGCTATCACATAGGGAGCATGTGATAAATAAAAAGTTATAAAAAATGTAAAACTTATCACTAAAAACAAAAAAAAACTTTTAAAGCCCCCTCCTCCATCTATATGCATATATGAATGTAAATGTGAGCTTCAGGTACATCTATGCGCAAAAATGACAATTGAGATATACATATTTGGTATTGCACACTGGAGTGAGAACAATCATTCTAGGGCCATCATTCATGGTTGCCTCTAAACTGATTACCTGTAAGGTCTTTTTTAGCCTTGCCTGGACAGATTTTGGTACCAAAGTTTGATACTGTTTCACAGGCACAAGCAGTTTTAGGGCTTGACATTTTTGGTATCTATTTATTCGATGCAACCTAATCTTTTATACTTTATCAAAAAGTTGTGAGATACTTTGGCGGTTATTTATTAAAACTGGAGAGTGTAAAATCTGGTGCAGCTCTGCATAGAAACCAATCAACTTCCAGGTTTTATTGCCAAAACTCGCCCTTAAACTAATCTTCAGGCCTAAAATGTGCATGTTAAAGCGTGCAAAAACGTCTCTGACGGTGAATCGGTTAAAAGGTGGGACGGCTAAGTAGGTATATGAGACCTTATGGAATTGGAGGCTGCTTTAGAAAAAGTCATTTGGCCTGAAATTCAAGAAGGTCCTGTTATAAAAGCTTTGAAGGCAGAAGACCAATATGTACAGTTGCAGGGCCATGGATAAGGGGGTACCACCAGTTCTCCTGCGCGGGGCCCAGGCCAGCAGGGGGGTCCAGGCAGCTAAGTGAGTCGGATGTGGGCAGGGAGGGTGATTGGCACGGCTGGGGGCAATTACTGGAACTGATCCCCTGTATGGCTCTTCTGCAGCAGCTGAAAGCTGGCTTCTTCTTTCCCTCCCACTGGCTTTCAGCTGCTGCAGAGAAGAGCCATACAGGGGATCGGTTCCAGTAATTGCCCCCAATCGTGCCAATCACCCTCCCTGCCCACATCCGACTCACCTAGTTGCCTGGGCCCCCCTGCTGGCCTGGGCCCCGTGCAGTAATTTCAGTAATTGCCCTCCGCTGCACCCATCACCCTCCTTGTGCACCATACATTTCCCCCCCTGTGCCTCCACCCCTGTAGTGCTGCCAGCTTCCCTCCTCTCCTTCTCAATAGGATCCTTCAGGATGGACAGTGGAGGAAATATGTCACATTTATCAGCCCCTTCCTTCTCTGAATGAACACAGTTAATGATTGGTACCTATCACTCAGTGTGTTCACTCATAACAGAAATTAGTAAACTGTGTACTTTTTTTTTTTTTAGGGGGGGGCCTGTCAGGTTGGCTGTATGGGGCCCAGTGGTTTCTAACAGCAGCCCTGTACAGTTGTACCATTACTCTTTAACACATTTTTGTCTACAATTCTTTTCCTTCTGATTATCTAGGAGAACGGATGAAAATCCATCAGTTTATAGGATATGTTCCTGTCTCTAAGATCACCACTAGCATTCTTTGCATCCTTCGGTGACTAGGGACAGACTTACTGTTGATGTCCTGACAGTAATCCCAGGCAGCTGTGGGTCTGCAGGCATCTCCAGTGACATGGCACATGTTTGTTCTGGCCTCTGTCTTCCCCAGTCCCCTACTCCTCCACAGTCTGCTGGTGAGATAAGTAAATGTCAACAGAATTTAACAGAAGAAAGACATTATAAGGTACAATTTACATAAGCCCAGAAAGCTGCTGGCAACTGCTCCTCTATTGCTGGGTGGGAAAAGGCAAACACATTGTAGTAATGAGTACAGCAGATCCATGTACATGTGAACAGTCACTTATTATTATTATGATTATGGCGTCGTATTCAAACATCACCGATGTATCCTCCAACCTGATACCAAATCAGCAAAAAGAAAGTGATACTATGATCTTTTTTTGATAACAATGGCAATGTCTCAGCCTAAAGCTAAACTCCTGGCATAAAAATGTTTTATACAGTGAAGGAAATGTGTATTTGATCCCCTGCTGATTTTGAATGTTTGCCCACTCACAAAGAAATGATCAGTCTAAAAATCGAATGTTCGGTGTATTGTAACACTCAGAGACAGAATAGCAACAAAAAATTCAAAAGAAATGCATGTCTAACAAATGATACACTGATTTGCATGTTCTTGAGGGAAATAAGTATTTGATCCCCTATCATTCAGCAGGATTTCTGGCTACCAGGTGTCTTTCATACAGGTAACAAGCTGAGAATAGAAGCAGTCTCTTAAAGGGAGTGTTGCTAATCTCATTTTATTACCTGTATAAAGACACCTGTCCATATTAGCAATCAAACAATCAGATTCCAAACTCTCCACCATGGCAAAGACCAAAGAGCTGTCCAAGGATGTCAAGGACAAGATTGTAGACCTACACAAGGCTGGACTGGGCTACATAGCCTGTACATAGCCTGTGCAGAGAGAAGAGCTGTGGGAGGTACCCAGTAGTCTCCACCCTCTACAGGCTGCCTGCAGAAACTACAGGAGGGGGCGGAGACAAGACCAGTTACCCTGCACAAGGAGGGAGAGCAGCAGTGACCTGAAGCTCCTGCACAGAGGCAAAGTTTCACACTGCACATATTGGGGTGAAATACAGAAAGCACACAAAGATTCAAGTAAGAATACACATGACTCTTGTATTTAAACAATATTTGATTATCCTGGAGGCCAGCGTAACTGCTTCCCGACCGCTCTATAGCAGAAGTACTGCTACAGGGCGACAGGGATGTGCAAAATCACATATATATACGTGATCTGCATTTCCATGTAGGGCATGCTCCCTACCCACGCAGCTATTGGCTCCTCAGGATGTTAATCACCGGGTCCCAGCCACCGACTCTCGGCTGGGACTCAGTGATCGTTGACGAAGCTGACAGGGGAGAGGTCTGTATGTAAACAAAACATATCTCTCCCCTGTCAGCACGAACAGGCTACTTTGTATTGCTCTGCACAGCAGAGCAATACAAAGCAGCTTGTCTACATAGTAAAACACCCACACAGTTAACCCTTTGATCACCCCATATGTTAACCCCTTCCTGCCCAGTGTCATTAGTACAGTGCCAGTGCTTTTTATTAGTACTGATCACTGTATTAGTGTCACTGGGATGTCAGTGGCAGTTAGTCAGGTCCCACCCAGTGTCAGAATGGCCGCCGCAGTCCCACAATAATTCGATGATCGCCGCCATTACTAGCAACAAAAATAAATAAATAAAAATTCCATTATATATAGCTCTATTTGTAGACGCTATAACTTTCACGTAAACCAATTAATTTACATGTATTGGGACTTTTTTTTAGCAAAGACATGTAGCAGAATACATTTAGGCCTAAATATATGATGAAATTAGATTGTTAAAATTTTTTTACTGGATATGTTTTATAGCAAAAAGTCAAAATTATTGTTTTTTATTCAAAATTATCTTTTCTCTTGTTCATAGCGCAAAAAATTAAAAATGCACAGGTGATCAAATACCACTTAAAGAAAGCTCTATTTGTGGGAAAAAAAGAACATACATTTAATTTATGCACAATGTTGCATGACCGCGCAATTGTCAGTTAAAGTAACGGAGCGCCGTATTGCAAAGAATAACCGGGTCAGGAAGGGGGGTAAATCCTCTGGAGGGCAAGTGGTTAAAGAAAAAGCAGTGTGCTGCTG
The DNA here is from genome assembly GCF_062004578.1 of Staurois parvus. Taxonomy (NCBI): domain Eukaryota; kingdom Metazoa; phylum Chordata; class Amphibia; order Anura; family Ranidae; genus Staurois; species Staurois parvus. Next base: position 1,067,616 of record NW_028318206.1, read on the forward strand.
ATATTTAACCACAAAGAAACCACTGCAGAAGGAGGTTAACAAAGGATAATTTTGCTACAAAAGGATGTCCCTCATGTGTCTGGATGTAAAGCTAGAAATGTGTACAAGTGGTTAATATCGTATCAATGCACAAAACGTTTTGTAAGTTTCAAATAGAATAGGGAAAGTTTGGGACCTCTGTCAGGTTTTGATGTCATCTGTGTCCCCACTGCAGAGATGCTTGTCGGGAGGTGCAACATTGTGCTGATAGTAAATACACAGAGCGCTGCTCAGGGAAATGACTCACAGTTCAAGTTCTGGAATTTCTTTTGGTGACACATGTCAAGCAATTCGGTTTGCGCAATTGCAGTGTAATTTGTTGAACAACAATCAAATTGAAATGAATGGCTCCTAAACAGGTTGATGTGCAATTTGACATTTTAACAGCACATTTTGAAATCGCAGGCAGAATCGTGACGATTCCTCCCGCAATTCAAAATGCCTGCATGTGAAAGGAGCCTTAAGGAGCCCCTAGCAAGGTCTTGGGGTTGAAAAAAGGGCTCCTCTGGTCTTTACAGAGAACTGTAAGAGAAACAAGAAACATTCAGGTAGCGGCAGTTCTGTGGGCAAAAATACTTTATTATTAATAGAGGTCAGAGAACAAGGGCCCAACCTGTTCAAGTTGATAAGAATATAACTGCTCAGATAACCAATCTTTACAGTAGCAATCTACAGAAAGACAACAGGTCAATCACTGAAGAGCAACAGAACCTTGAAAAACAACAGAAGGGAGGGATGATAGGACAGGGGGACATGGACTCAGGATCGTCAAAGACGTCAGTTATAAATGCCCAGTGCTAGCTGGTTGAAGCCAAGGGAAGGGGTATTCTATCCAGGGTTCCTAAATTTTGAGAAACTTAGCGAGAGAGTCCTTCAAAATGCTGGACACTTGTTCACTGAGTAATAAAGCAGTCATGAGGTCTTTCCCATCCTGAAAAGAGACCATCGGCTTCTTCCAGACCTGAACAATAGTTCTCTTGGCCGACAAAAATAGGTAGGATGCTAACTTTTGATGATGAGCAAACAGGCATCCTTTCAGAGGGTCAAGTTGAACAGAATATACAATAAACCAAAAACCAGAGACCAAAAGCCTATTAGATGTGGGCATGTCCACCAAGTGTGTGCAATGATCCTCGTTCATCAGTTAAGAACAGGAAAATGAAGCCAAAGAGATCCATACTGTGTTTAGTCATCAGTTCAGGCAGCAAGTGGTGTATTTGTAAGGGGTAATTGTGTGGGTCTTCTGCTGCTGTAGTCTATGTCCCAGTGTACCTCCAGAGTTTAAATAAAGTGCAGCGCTAATAAAAATGACAATAAAAGTTCATAGATGATAAGAGATGATAAATGATCCCAACTGTAGCAGAATTCAAATGCTTGTGCTTGGAAGTAATGATAAAATTGCGCACTCATCAGAAGCGCATAGAATATACACATATAAAAATATATACACATATAAATATTAGAGATGAGCGAAGTATTCAAAAATTCGATTCGACTGATTCGGCGAATTCGTAGAAAAATTTTGATTCGAGTCGAATATATTCGCTGTGAATTTAACTTAAAAAAGGGTGTTTCTAGGCTTCAGAGAGACTTAATATTAGTGCTGAACACTGTACCTTTAATTTAAATGCCCTTGGAGTCTGCTGGGGAAGAGAAATAATACTGTCAGGCAGTATGACATGCAGATGAGTGCCGTCGATCTTAGAATCACCGCACACTTCACTCATTTGGCCAGTCACGGGGCCAAAACCAGAGTGTGGAGCCACAGTGTGGCGGTGGAGGCAGCAGCAATGGGAGGCCATACAGCACCCTATGACAAAAATGGAAACCACCAGCAGTGTGAGGAGACCTGAAAGTGGCACATGGCAGAGTGTGGCGATAGAGACAGCAGCAATGGGAGGCCGTACAGGGACCCATGACACACTCTGGACCTGGCAGCAGCATGAGGAGGCGGTACAGGGGCCCATGGCAGATTACGGGCCTGGCAGCAGCATGAGGAGTCGGTACGGGGGCCCATGGCAGATTACAGGCCTGGCAGCAGCAATGGGAGGCCGTACAGGGACCCATGACACAATCTGGACCTGGCAGCAGCATGGGGAGGCGGTACAGGGGCCCATGACAGATTACGGGCCTGGCAGCAGCATTTGGAGTCGGTACGGGGGCCCATGACACACTCTGGACCTGGCAGCAGCATGAGGAGGCGGTACAGGGGCGCATGACAGATTACGAGCCTGGCAGCAGCAACTTGGACAGGAGGACGTTCAGTTTCTGCACCGTCTGGTGCGTGCTCGCAAACTGTTGTCTCTTGGAAACGGATTCCAAGAAAGACTGCTGACGGAATCCGTGAAGAGGAGTAGCAGGAGAAGGAGCATCTGAACGAGCGGAATATGCCAACAAGCGACAACAGGGGCCCATGGCAGATTAGGGGCCTGGCAGCAGCTATGGGAGGCCCGTAATCTGCCAGCACCCTTCGACAAAAAATGGAACCCACCAGCAGTGTGAGGAGACCTGAAAGTGGCACATGGCAGAGTGTGGCGATGGAGACAGCAGCAATGGGAGGCCGTACAGGGACCCATGAGAGACTCTGGACTTGGCAGCAGCATGAGGAGGCGGTATAGGGGCCCATGGCAGATTAGGGGCCTGGCAGCAGCTATGGGAGGCCCGTAATCTGCCAGCACCCTATGACAAAAAATGGAACACACCAGCAGTGTGAGGAGACCTGAAAGTGGCACATGTTTGGGGCATGATTCATGGCGGATTTAGTCAGTTGTGTCAGGAACTGGTGGTTTGAAATCCAGACTAATCCACGCCTGATTCATTTTCACAAACGTCAGTCTCTCCACACTTTGGGTGGACAGTCGTGTCCTCCGCGGAGTTGCAATACCTCCTGCCGCACTAAACACGCGCTCCGATGCCACGCTACTGGCCGGGCATGACAGCCTTTCAAGGGCAAATTCAGCTAGTTGGGGCCAAAGGTCAAGTTTCGTTGCCCAGTAGTCAAGGGGATTGTCTACCTCGGTTGGCAGGGTGCTGTCCAAGTAGGCCTAAGCCTGTTGTTTGAGGTCCTGCTCCAGGTCCACCTGATGCTGCTGCTGCTGCTGCTGCAGCTGCTGCTGCTGCGGCTGGTTAGTAGTTTCCTCACTGCGCTGGTGAAGAAAGCTACTCATCATCGACTGCAGACTGAGGCAGCCGCTGCTGGTGGAGCTGCCACTGCTCCTACCACCCCACCCCTCCCCTGCTGCCATGGCAGCGGAACGCGAGCGCACAGGGCCCACAGTGTCTGAGGATGGACGTTGGCGCAGACAGGCAGAGACCAGCTGACTACATAGGTGGTTTTTATAGTACGTTATTTTGGCCTCCCTCTCAGCAGGTGTGAAAAAGGCCACCATTTTTGAACGGTAGCGAGGGTCCAACAAGGTGGACAGCCAAAAGTCATCCCTCTGTCTGATGGTTATTATTCGGCTGTCGCTACGCAAGCAAGCGAGCATGCTATGGGCCATTTGTGCCAAGGAATGCGAGGGACTCCCTGCCTCCATCTCCACAGCATACTGCCACGGTGCGTCTGGGTCCTCTGTCTCCTCCTCCTCCTCCTCTACCAGATGCTCCTGCTCCTCCACTCCTGTCCGCTGAGTGGAAAAACCACCCATTTCACTCAATAATTCCTGAGCACCAATGTCCTCCTCTACCTCCTCCTCTTCTTCCTGTCCTGCCCCCACAGGGGTCATGTGGCGTTGAGATCTGTGCGCCACGTCTACCGCACCCTGACCAGCCATTGTTAACAGCATTTGTTCCAGGACGTGCAACAGAGGAATGACGTCGTTCATCCCATAGTCCTGCCGACTCACGAATAGCGTGGCCTCCTCAAAGGGCCTGAGCAAGCGCAGGTGTCACGCATGAGCTGCCAATGGCTGACATCTAAGTTACACAGGGAGTACCTTTATCCGCTTTTAACATCAGGAAATCGGTGATGGCCTTTCGCTGTTCGTAAAGGCGGTCTAACATATGTAGGGTTGAATTCCACCTTGTTGCAACGTCACAGCATGAGGAGTCGGTACGGGGGCCCATGGCAGATTACGTGCCTGGCAGCAGCAATGGGAGGCCCGTAATCTGCCAGCACCCTATGTCAAAAAATTCAACACACCAGCAGTGTGAGGAGACCTGAAAGTGGCACATGGCAGAGTGTGGCTATGGAGACAGCAGCAATAGGAGGCCGTACAGGGACCCATGACACACTCTGGACTTGGCAGCAGCATGAGGAGGCGGTATAGGGGCCCATGGCAGATTAGGGGCCTGGCAGCAGCAATGGGAGGCCCGTAATCTGCCAGCACCCTATGTCAAAAAATTCTACACACCAGCAGTGTGAGGAGACCTGAAAGTGGCACATGGCAGAGTGTGGCGATGGAGACAGCAGCAATGGGAGGCCATACAGGGACCCATGAGAGACTCTGGACCTGGCAGCAGCATGAGGAAGCGGTATATAGGGGCCTATGGCAGATTAGGGGCCTGGCAGCAGCTATGGGAGGCCCGTAATCTGCCAGCACCCTATGTCAAAAAATTCTACACACCAGCAGTGTGTGAGGAGACCTGAAAGTGGCACATGGCAGAGTGTGGCGATGGAGACAGCAGCAATGGGAGGCCGTACAGGGACCCATGAGAGACTCTGGACCTGGCAGCAGCATGAGGAAGCGGTATATAGGGGCCTATGGCAGATTAGGGGCCTGGCAGCAGCTATGGGAGGCCCGTAATCTGCCAGCACCCTATGTCAAAAAATTCTACACACCAGCAGTGTGTGAGGAGACCTGAAAGTGGCACATGGCAGAGTGTGGCGATGGAGACAGCAGCAATGGGAGGCCGTACAGGGACCCATGACAGACTCTGGACCTGGCAGCAGCATGAGGAAGCGGTATATAGGGGCCTATGGCAGATTAGGGGCCTGGCAGCAGCTATAGGAGGCCCATAATCTGCCAGCACCCTATGTCAAAAAATTCAACACACCAGCAGTGTGAGGAGACCTGAAAGTGGCACATGGCATGAGACACTGTGGACCTGGCAGCAGCATGAGGAGGCGGTATATAGGGGCCCATGGCAGATTAGGGGCCTGGCAGCAGCTATGGGAGGCCCATAATCTGCCAGCACCCTATGTCAAAAAATTCTACACACCAGCAGTGTGTGAGGAGACCTGAAAGTGGCACATGGCAGAGTGTGGCGATGGAGACAGCAGCAATGGGAGGCCGTACAGGGACCCATGAGAGACTCTGGACCTGGCAGCAGCATGAGGAAGCGGTATATAGGGGCCTATGGCAGATTAGGGGCCTGGCAGCAGCTATGGGAGGCCCGTAATCTGCCAGCACCCTATGTCAAAAAATTCTACACACCAGCAGTGTGTGAGGAGACCTGAAAGTGGCACATGGCAGAGTGTGGCGATGGAGACAGCAGCAATGGGAGGCCGTACAGGGACCCATGACAGACTCTGGACCTGGCAGCAGCATGAGGAGGCGGTATATAGGGGCCTATGGCAGATTAGGGGCCTGGCAGCAGCTATGGGAGGCCCGTAATCTGCCAGCACCCTATGTCAAAAAATTCTACACACCAGCAGTGTGTGAGACCTGAAAGTGGCACATGGCAGAGTGTGGCGATGGAGACAGCAGCAATGGGAGGCCGTACAGGGACCCATGAGAGACTCTGGACCTGGCAGCAGCATGAGGAAGCGGTATATAGGGGCCTATGGCAGATTAGGGGCCTGGCAGCAGCTATAGGAGGCCCATAATCTGCCAGCACCCTATGTCAAAAAATTCTACACACCAGCAGTGTGTGAGGAGACCTGAAAGTGGCACATGGCAGAGTGTGGCGATGGAGACAGCAGCAATGGGAGGCCGTACAGGGACCCATGACAGACTCTGGACCTGGCAGCAGCATGAGGAAGCGGTATATAGGGGCCTATGGCAGATTAGGGGCCTGGCAGCAGCTATAGGAGGCCCATAATCTGCCAGCACCCTATGTCAAAAAATTCAACACACCAGCAGTGTGAGGAGACCTGAAAGTGGCACATGGCATGAGACACTGTGGACCTGGCAGCAGCATGAGGAGGCGGTATATAGGGGCCCATGGCAGATTAGGGGCCTGGCAGCAGCTATGGGAGGCCCATAATCTGCCAGCACCCTATGTCAAAAAATTCTACACACCAGCAGTGTGTGAGGAGACCTGAAAGTGGCACATGGCAGAGTGTGGCGATGGAGACAGCAGCAATGGGAGGCCGTACAGGGACCCATGAGAGACTCTGGACCTGGCAGCAGCATGAGGAAGCGGTATATAGGGGCCTATGGCAGATTAGGGGCCTGGCAGCAGCTATGGGAGGCCCGTAATCTGCCAGCACCCTATGTCAAAAAATTCTACACACCAGCAGTGTGTGAGGAGACCTGAAAGTGGCACATGGCAGAGTGTGGCGATGGAGACAGCAGCAATGGGAGGCCGTACAGGGACCCATGACAGACTCTGGTCCTGGCAGCAGCATGAGGAGGCGGTATATAGGGGCCTATGGCAGATTAGGGGCCTGGCAGCAGCTATGGGAGGCCCGTAATCTGCCAGCACCCTATGTCAAAAAATTCTACACACCAGCAGTGTGTGAGACCTGAAAGTGGCACATGGCAGAGTGTGGCGATGGAGACAGCAGCAATGGGAGGCCGTACAGGGACCCATGAGATACTCTGGACCTGGCAGCAGCATGAGGAAGCGGTATATAGGGGCCTATGGCAGATTAGGGGCCTGGCAGCAGCTATAGGAGGCCCATAATCTGCCAGCACCCTATGTCAAAAAATTCTACACACCAGCAGTGTGTGAGGAGACCTGAAAGTGGCACATGGCAGAGTGTGGCGATGGAGACAGCAGCAATGGGAGGCCGTACAGGGACCCATGACAGACTCTGGACCTGGCAGCAGCATGAGGAGGCGGTATATAGGGGCCTATGGCAGATTAGGGGCCTGGCAGCAGCTATGGGAGGCCCGTAATCTGCCAGCACCCTATGTCAAAAAATTCTACACACCAGCAGTGTGTGAGACCTGAAAGTGGCACATGGCAGAGTGTGGCGATGGAGACAGCAGCAATGGGAGGCCGTACAGGGACCCATGAGAGACTCTGGACCTGGCAGCAGCATGAGGAAGCGGTATATAGGGGCCTATGGCAGATTAGGGGCCTGGCAGCAGCAATGGGAGGCCCGTAATCTGCCAGCACCCTATGTCAAAAAATTCTACACACCAGCAGTGTGAGGAGACCTGAAAGTGGCACATGGCAGAGTGTGGCGATGGAGACAGCAGCAATGGGAGGCCGTACAGGGACCCATGACAGACTCTGGACCTGGCAGCAGCATGAGGAGGCGGTATATAGGGGCCTATGGCAGATTAGGGGCCTGGCAGCAGCTATGGGAGGCCCATAATCTGCCAGCACCCTATGTCAAAAAATTCTACACACCAGCAGTGTGTGAGGAGACCTGAAAGTGGCACATGGCAGAGTGTGGCGATGGAGACAGCAGCAATGGGAGGCCGTACAGGGACCCATGACAGACTCTGGACCTGGCAGCAGCATGAGGAAGCGGTATATAGGGGCCTATGGCAGATTAGGGGCCTGGCAGCAGCTATAGGAGGCCCATAATCTGCCAGCACCCTATGTCAAAAAATTCTACACACCAGCAGTGTGTGAGGAGACCTGAAAGTGGCACATGGCAGAGTGTGGCGATGGAGACAGCAGCAATGGGAGGCCGTACAGGGACCCATGAGAGACTCTGGACCTGGCAGCAGCATGAGGAAGCGGTATATAGGGGCCTATGGCAGATTAGGGGCCTGGCAGCAGCTATGGGAGGCCCGTAATCTGCCAGCACCCTATGTCAAAAAATTCTACACACCAGCAGTGTGTGAGGAGACCTGAAAGTGGCACATGGCAGAGTGTGGCGATGGAGACAGCAGCAATGGGAGGCCGTACAGGGACCCATGACAGACTCTGGACCTGGCAGCAGCATGAGGAAGCGGTATATAGGGGCCTATGGCAGATTAGGGGCCTGGCAGCAGCTATAGGAGGCCCATAATCTGCCAGCACCCTATGTCAAAAAATTCAACACACCAGTAGTGTGAGGAGACCTGAAAGTGGCACATGGCATGAGACACTGTGGACCTGGCAGCAGCATGAGGAGGCGGTATATAGGGGCCCATGGCAGATTAGGGGCCTGGCAGCAGCTATGGGAGGCCCATAATCTGCCAGCACCCTATGTCAAAAAATTCTACACACCAGCAGTGTGTGAGGAGACCTGAAAGTGGCACATGGCAGAGTGTGGCGATGGAGACAGCAGCAATGGGAGGCCGTACAGGCACCCATGAGAGACTCTGGACCTGGCAGCAGCATGAGGAAGCGGTATATAGGGGCCTATGGCAGATTAGGGGCCTGGCAGCAGCTATGGGAGGCCCGTAATCTGCCAGCACCCTATGTCAAAAAATTCTACACACCAGCAGTGTGTGAGGAGACCTGAAAGTGGCACATGGCAGAGTGTGGCGATGGAGACAGCAGCAATGGGAGGCCGTACAGGGACCCATGACAGACTCTGGACCTGGCAGCAGCATGAGGAGGCGGTATATAGGGGCCTATGGCAGATTAGGGGCCTGGCAGCAGCTATGGGAGGCCCGTAATCTGCCAGCACCCTATGTCAAAAAATTCTACACACCAGCAGTGTGTGAGACCTGAAAGTGGCACATGGCAGAGTGTGGCGATGGAGACAGCAGCAATGGGAGGCCGTACAGGGACCCATGACAGACTCTGGACCTGGCAGCAGCATGAGGAAGTGGTATATAGGGGCCTATGGCAGATTAGGGGCCTGGCAGCAGCTATAGGAGGCCCATAATCTGCCAGCACCCTATGTCAAAAAATTCTACACACCAGCAGTGTGTGAGGAGACCTGAAAGTGGCACATGGCAGAGTGTGGCGATGGAGACAGCAGCAATGGGAGGCCGTACAGGGACCCATGACAGACTCTGGACCTGGCAGCAGCATGAGGAGGCGGTATATAGGGGCCTATGGCAGATTAGGGGCCTGGCAGCAGCTATGGGAGGCCCGTAATCTGCCAGCACCCTATGTCAAAAAATTCTACACACCAGCAGTGTGTGAGACCTGAAAGTGGCACATGGCAGAGTGTGGCGATGGAGACAGCAGCAATGGGAGGCCGTACAGGGACCCATGAGAGACTCTGGACCTGGCAGCAGCATGAGGAAGCGGTATATAGGGGCCTATGGCAGATTAGGGGCCTGGCAGCAGCTATAGGAGGCCCATAATCTGCCAGCACCCTATGTCAAAAAATTCAACACACCAGCAGTGTGTGAGGAGACCTCAAAGTGGCACATGTTTGAGGCATGATTCATGGCGGATTTAGTCAGTTGTGTCAGGAACTGGTGGTTTGAAATCCAGACTAATCCACGCCTGATTCATTTTCACAAACGTGAGTCTCTCCACACTTTGGGTGGACAGTCGTGTCCTCCGCGGAGTTACAATACCTCCTGCCGCACTAAACACGCGCTCCGATGCCACGCTACTGGCCGGGCATGACAGCCTTTCAAGGGCAAATTCAGCTAGTTGGGGCCAAAGGTCAAGTTTCGTTGCCCAGTAGTCAAGGGGATTGTCTACCTCGGTTGGCAGGGTGCTGTCCAAGTAGGCCCAAGCCTGTTGTTTGAGGTCCTGCTCCAGGTCCACCTGATGCTGCTGCTGCTGCTGCGGCTGGTTAGTAGTTTCCTCACTGCGCTGGTGAAGAAAGCTACTCATCATCGACTGCAGACTGAGGCAGCCGCTGCTGGTGGAGCTGCCACTGCTCCTACCACCCCACCCCTCCCCTGCTGCCATGGCAGCGGAACGCGAGCACACAGGGCCCACAGTGTCTGAGGATGGACGTTGGCGCACAAAGGCAGAGACCAACTGACTACATAGGTGGTTTTTATAGTACGTTATTTTGGCCTCCCTCTCAGCAGGTGTGAAAAAGGCCACCATTTTGGAACGGTAGCGAGGGTCCAACAAGGTGGACAGCCAAAAGTCATCCCTCTGTCTGATGGTTATTATTCGGCTGTCGCTACGCAAGCAACCAAGCATGCTATGGGCCATTTGTGCCAAGGAATGCGAGGGACTCCCTGCCTCCATCTCCACAGCATACTGCCACGGTGCGTCTGGGTCCTCTGTCTCCTCCTCCTCCTCCTCTACCAGATGCTCCTGCTCCTCCACTCCTGTCCGCTGAGTGGAAAAACCACCCATTTCACTCAATAATTCCTGAGCACCAATGTCCTCCTCTACCTCCTCCTCTTCTTCCTGTCCTGCCCCCACAGGGGTCATGTGGCGTTGAGATCTGTGCGCCACGTCTACCGCACCCTGACCAGCCATTGTTAACAGCATTTGTTCCAGGACGTGCAACAGAGGAATGACGTCGTTCATCCCATAGTCCTGCCGACTCACGAATAGCGTGGCCTCCTCAAAGGGCCTGAGCAAGCGCAGGTGTCACGCATGAGCTGCCAATGGCTGACATCTAAGTTACACAGGGAGTACCTTTATCCGCTTTTAACATCAGGAAATCGGTGATGGCCTTTCGCTGTTCGTAAAGGCGGTCTAACATATGTAGGGTTGAATTCCACCTTGTTGCAACGTCACAGCATGAGGAGTCGGTACGGGGGCCCATGGCAGATTACGTGCCTGGCAGCAGCAATGGGAGGCCCGTAATCTGCCAGCACCCTATGTCAAAAAATTCAACACACCAGCAGTGTGAGGAGACCTGAAAGTGGCACATGGCAGAGTGTGGCTATGGAGACAGCAGCAATAGGAGGCCGTACAGGGACCCATGACACACTCTGGACTTGGCAGCAGCATGAGGAGGCGGTATAGGGGCCCATGGCAGATTAGGGGCCTGGCAGCAGCAATGGGAGGCCCGTAATCTGCCAGCACCCTATGTCAAAAAATTCTACACACCAGCAGTGTGAGGAGACCTGAAAGTGGCACATGGCAGAGTGTGGCGATGGAGACAGCAGCAATGGGAGGCCATACAGGGACCCATGAGAGACTCTGGACCTGGCAGCAGCATGAGGAAGCGGTATATAGGGGCCTATGGCAGATTAGGGGCCTGGCAGCAGCTATGGGAGGCCCGTAATCTGCCAGCACCCTATGTCAAAAAATTCTACACACCAGCAGTGTGTGAGGAGACCTGAAAGTGGCACATGGCAGAGTGTGGCGATGGAGACAGCAGCAATGGGAGGCCGTACAGGGACCCATGAGAGACTCTGGACCTGGCAGCAGCATGAGGAAGCGGTATATAGGGGCCTATGGCAGATTAGGGGCCTGGCAGCAGCTATGGGAGGCCCGTAATCTGCCAGCACCCTATGTCAAAAAATTCTACACACCAGCAGTGTGTGAGGAGACCTGAAAGTGGCACATGGCAGAGTGTGGCGATGGAGACAGCAGCAATGGGAGGCCGTACAGGGACCCATGACAGACTCTGGACCTGGCAGCAGCATGAGGAAGCGGTATATAGGGGCCTATGGCAGATTAGGGGCCTGGCAGCAGCTATAGGAGGCCCATAATCTGCCAGCACCCTATGTCAAAAAATTCAACACACCAGCAGTGTGAGGAGACCTGAAAGTGGCACATGGCATGAGACACTGTGGACCTGGCAGCAGCATGAGGAGGCGGTATATAGGGGCCCATGGCAGATTAGGGGCCTGGCAGCAGCTATGGGAGGCCCATAATCTGCCAGCACCCTATGTCAAAAAATTCTACACACCAGCAGTGTGTGAGGAGACCTGAAAGTGGCACATGGCAGAGTGTGGCGATGGAGACAGCAGCAATGGGAGGCCGTACAGGGACCCATGAGAGACTCTGGACCTGGCAGCAGCATGAGGAAGCGGTATATAGGGGCCTATGGCAGATTAGGGGCCTGGCAGCAGCTATGGGAGGCCCGTAATCTGCCAGCACCCTATGTCAAAAAATTCTACACACCAGCAGTGTGTGAGGAGACCTGAAAGTGGCACATGGCAGAGTGTGGCGATGGAGACAGCAGCAATGGGAGGCCGTACAGGGACCCATGAGAGACTCTGGACCTGGCAGCAGCATGAGGAAGCGGTATATAGGGGCCTATGGCAGATTAGGGGCCTGGCAGCAGCTATGGGAGGCCCGTAATCTGCCAGCACCCTATGTCAAAAAATTCAACACACCAGCAGTGTGTGAGGAGACCTCAAAGTGGCACATGTTTGAGGCATGATTCATGGCGGATTTAGTCAGTTGTGTCAGGAACTGGTGGTTTGAAATCCAGACTAATCCACGCCTGATTCATTTTCACAAACGTGAGTCTCTCCACACTTTGGGTGGACAGTCGTGTCCTCCGCGGAGTTACAATACCTCCTGCCGCACTAAACACGCGCTCCGATGCCACGCTACTGGCCGGGCATGACAGCCTTTCAAGGGCAAATTCAGCTAGTTGGGGCCAAAGGTCAAGTTTCGTTGCCCAGTAGTCAAGGGGATTGTCTACCTCGGTTGGCAGGGTGCTGTCCAAGTAGGCCCAAGCCTGTTGTTTGAGGTCCTGCTCCAGGTCCACCTGATGCTGCTGCTGCTGCTGCGGCTGGTTAGTAGTTTCCTCACTGCGCTGGTGAAGAAAGCTACTCATCATCGACTGCAGACTGAGGCAGCCGCTGCTGGTGGAGCTGCCACTGCTCCTACCACCCCACCCCTCCCCTGCTGCCATGGCAGCGGAACGCGAGCGCACAGGGCCCACAGTGTCTGAGGATGGACGTTGGCGCACAAAGGCAGAGACCAACTGACTACATAGGTGGTTTTTATAGTACGTTATTTTGGCCTCCCTCTCAGCAGGTGTGAAAAAGGCCACCATTTTGGAACGGTAGCGAGGGTCCAACAAGGTGGACAGCCAAAAGTCATCCCTCTGTCTGATGGTTATTATTCGGCTGTCGCTACGCAAGCAACCAAGCATGCTATGGGCCATTTGTGCCAAGGAATGCGAGGGACTCCCTGCCTCCATCTCCACAGCATACTGCCACGGTGCGTCTGGGTCCTCTGTCTCCTCCTCCTCCTCCTCTACCAGATGCTCCTGCTCCTCCACTCCTGTCCGCTGAGTGGAAAAACCACCCATTTCACTCAATAATTCCTGAGCACAAATGTCCTCCTCTACCTCCTCCTCTTCTTCCTGTCCTGCCCCCACAGGGGTCATGTGGCGTTGAGATCTGTGTGCCACGTCTACCGCACCCTGACCAGCCATTGTTAACAGCATTTGTTCAAGGACGTGCAACAGAGGAATGACGTCGTTCATCCCATAGTCCTGCCGACTCACGAATAGCGTGGCCTCCTCAAAGGGCCTGAGCAAGCGGCAGGTGTCACGCATGAGCTGCCAATGGCTGACATCGAAGTTACACAGGGGAGTACCTTTATCCGCTTGTAACATCAGGAAATCGGTGATGGCCTTTCGCTGTTCGTAAAGGCGGTCTAACATGTGTAGGGTTGAATTCCACCTTGTTGCAACGTCGCAGATCAGGCGATGCTGTGGAATTCCGTTCTGCCGCTGCAGCTCAAGGAGGGTGTGCTTTGCGGTGTAGGAATGGCTGAAATGCATGCAAAGTTTACGTGACATTTTAAGGATGTCTTGCAGTGGGATGGTGGATTTTAAGAACCGCTTGACAACCAGATTGAACACGTGAGCCATGCATGGCGCATGGCACAACCTTCCTTGACGCAGAGCAGACACCATGTTCTTTCCGTTGTCGGTCAACATGGTTCCGATTTTCAGTTTGTGCGGAGACAGCCATCTGTCGATTTCTCTGTTCATTACACTCAGAAGTTCCTCCCCTGTGTGACTACGTTCGCCAAGGCATACCAGGTGCAGAACAGCGTGACACCGTTGCGCCCTGCACATGTGATATGCCGGTCGGGTAATGGGACTTGGCACGGGGGTGGCGGCTGAGGACACGGCGGAAGAAGAGGTGGTAGAGGCGGACATCTTTGCCGGACCAAGGACGTGCAAACGTGGAGGCAAAAGCGGCGTGACCTGTCCAAGTTGCTGGTGCGGCTGTGACGGCACCACGTTCACCCAGTGGGCCGTAAATGACATGTACTGTCCCTGACCATAGTTACAGCTCCACACGTCGGCGCTGCCGTGCACTTTGGCAGAGACCGACATGCTCAAAGACTGGCCCACCATGTCTTCTACATGTGAATGCAGGGCTGGCACTGCCTTTTTGGCGAAGAAATGACGGCTTGGCACTCTCCACAGCGGCGCGGCACAAGCCATCATTTCTCTGAAAGGTGCTGAGTCCACCACTTGGAAAGGGAGGGACTGCAGCACCAGCAACTTGGACAGGAGGACGTTCAGCTTTTGCACCATCGGGTGCGTGCTCGCAAACTGTTGTCTCTTGGAAACGGATTCCAAGAAAGACTGCTGACGGAATCCGTGAAGAGGAGTAGCAGGAGAAGGAGCATCTGAACGAGCGGAAGATGCCAACGAGCGACAACTCCCCTCAGCAGAGGTGTTGGAGCCTTGACTGGCTGATGGAGGGCGATTGACGTCGGGTGACGGAGCAAGTAACGGAGCGGGTGATGGAGCGGGGGCTGGGGCGGGCAGAACCGCCGTATCTTTATCACGGTTTTCCCAGGCCACCAAATGGCGACGCTGCATATGCTGCCGCAACGCTGTAGTCCCAACATGGGCCCCCTGGCCACGCTTGACTTTCTGGCCACATAGTCGACATACGGCTACGTTTACTTCCTCGGGCGGCTTGACGAAAAATTGCCACACCGCCGAGTAGGAAACTTTGCCCCCGATACTCCTCACTGGCTGACTGCTGCTTCCTCCGTGCACACCGGCACCACTACTGGCCGTGGTGGTAGGCTGCAGTGGAGCTGGTGCTCTACTCCGTGGACGTTTGGCTCCACTGACACTGCTGCGACCCTGCTGCTGTCTCCTGGGCAACCCACCGACTGTTTTGCTCGCTGCCAAGCTGCCACCCTCTTCTCCTGATGATGCGGAAGAAATTGCCTGATGACGACGAGGCTGCCAAGTGCGATCAACCTCCTCATCATCAAGTAGGGTCTCCGCCTCACTACTAGCCCCCTCGGCTGCGTCTGGGTCAGGAGACAGACCTGTCTCTAGACCGGCTACCGAGCCACTCTCCTCGCCACTACTTCTTCGCCTGGCTGCTGAAAAGGCGGATGTCTCCCCCCGTTCCTGACCGCCCTCTGTTAGCTCTTCCTCACTGTACAGTGGGGCTGAGCCCACAGCATGCGATACTTCGCTTGGTGAGGGAACACCAAAGGACAGGGGCAGGTAGAGGACACGTGATTTCAGTGGGCTTGGTCCCGGGCCATGCCAACTAACGGTTGTGTCTGACGTACCCACCGACCGTTGGCTGTAGGTGTCAGAGGTGACCTGGGAAGAGGAAGACGACCGAGCCAACCAATCGACGACGGCAGGGTTGTCGGTGGAGACACGACCGCTGGATGACACCGGGAGCACTGGCCTCTGGCTGCGAATAGTGCTGCCTCGACCCCTTCCTCTGCTGCCACGTCTGCTCGCTCCTAAAACATTGCCTCCTCTGCCACTCCTCTGCATGTTGTCTGACATACTCTTTAATTAAACGATTATGTGTCCCTGAGTAACAATTCTGTGTCCCTGAGTAACAATTCTGTGTCTGTGCGAGTAACAATTCTGTGGCCCTAAGTAACAGTTCTGTGGCCCTCAGTAACAATTCTGTGTCCCTGATTAACGTTTCTGTGGCCCCAAGTAACAGTTCTGTGGCCCTCAGTAACAATTCTGTGTCTGTGCAAGTAACAATTCTGTGTCTGTGAGAGTAACAATTCTGTGGCCCTAAGTAAAGTTTCTGTGGCCCTAAGTAACAATTCTCTGGCACTCAGTAACAATTCTGTCTGTCCCTGAGTAACAATTCTCTGGCACTCAGTAACAATTCTGTCTGTCCCTGAGTAAAAATTCTGTGGCCCTAAATAAAGTTTCTGGGGCCCTGAGTAACAATTATCTGGCACTCAGTAACAATTCTGTCTGTCCCTGAGTAACAATTCTCTGGCACTCAGTAACAATTCTGTCTGTCCCTGAGTAAAAATTCTCTGGCCCTAAGTAAAGTTTCTGTGGCCCTGAGTAACAATTCTCTGGCACTCCGTAACAATTCTGTCTGTCCCTGAGTAACAATTCTCTGGCACTCAGTAACAATTCTGTCTGTCCCTGAGTAAAAATTCTGTGGCCCTAATTAAAGTTTCTGTGGCCCTAAGTAACAATTCTCTGGCACTCAGTAACAATTCTGTCTGTCCCTGAGTAACAATTCTCTGGCACTCGGTAACAATTCTGTCTGTCCCTGAGTAACAATTCTCTGGCACTCAGTAACAATTCTGTCTGTCCCTGAGTAAAAATTCTGTGGCCCTAATTAAAGTTTCTTTGGCCCTAAGTAACAATTCTCTGGCACTCAGTAACAATTCTGTCTGTCCCTGAGTAACAATTCTCTGGCACTCCGTAACAATTCTGTCTGTCCCTGAGTAACAATTCTCTGGCACTCAGTAACAATTCTGTCTGTCCCTGAGTAAAAATTCTGTGGCCCTAAGTAAAGTTTCTGTGGTCCTGAGTAACAATTCTCTGGCACTCCGTAACAATTCTGTCTGTCCCTGAGTATGAATTCCGTGGCCCTAACTAGCGTTTCTTTGTCCCTAAGTAAAGTTTCTGTGGCCCTCAGTAACAGTTCTGTGTCTGTGCGAGTAACAATTCTGTGTCTGTGCGAGTAACAATTCTGTGGCCCTAAGTAAAGTTTCTGTGGCCCTAAGTAACAATTCTCTGGCACTCCGTAACAATTCTGTCTGTCCCTGAGTAACAATTCTCTGGCACTCAGTAACAATTCTGTCTGTCCCTGAGTAAAAATTCTGTGGCCCTAAGTAAAGTTTCTGTGGCCCTGAGTAACAATTCTCTGGCACTCCGTAACAATTCTGTCTGTCCCTGAGTAACAATTCTCTGGCACTCAGTAACAATTCTGTCTGTCCCTGAGTAAAAATTCTGTGACCCTAAGTAAAGTTTCTGTGGCCCAGAGTAACAATTCTCTGGCACTCCGTAACAATTCTGTCTGTCCCTGAGTATGAATTCTGTGGCCCTAACTAGCGTTTCTTTGTCCCTAAGTAACAGTTCTGTGGCCCTGAGTAACAGTTCTGTGTCTGTGCGAGTAACAATTCTGTGGCCCTAAGTAACAGTTCTGTGGCCCTCAGTAACAGTTCTGTGTCTGTGCGAGTAACAATTCTGTGTCTGTGCGAGTAACAATTCTGTGGCCCTAAGTAACAGTTCTGTGGCCTTCAGTAACAATTCTGTGTCTGTGCGAGTAACAATTCTGTGTCTGTGCGAGTAACAATTCTGTGGCCCTAAGTAAAGTTTCTGTGGCCCTAAGTAACAATTCTCTGGCACTCAGTAACAATTCTGTCTGTCCCTGAGTTCTGTGTCTGTGCGAGTAACAATTCTGTGTCTGTGCGAGTAACAATTCTGTGGCCCTAAGTAAAGTTTCTGTGGCCCTAAGTAACAATTCTCTGGCACTCCGTAACAATTCTGTCTGTCCCTGAGTAACAATTCTCTGGCACTCAGTAACAATTCTGTCTGTCCCTGAGTAAAAATTCTGTGGCCCTAAGTAAAGTTTCTGTGGCCCTGAGTAACAATTCTCTGGCACTCCGTAACAATTCTGTCTGTCCCTGAGTAACAATTCTCTGGCACTCAGTAACAATTCTGTCTGTCCCTGAGTAAAAATTCTGTGACCCTAAGTAAAGTTTCTGTGGCCCAGAGTAACAATTCTCTGGCACTCCGTAACAATTCTGTCTGTCCCTGAGTATGAATTCTGTGGCCCTAACTAGCGTTTCTTTGTCCCTAAGTAACAGTTCTGTGGCCCTGAGTAACAATTCTGTGTCTGTGCGAGTAACAATTCTGTGGCCCTAAGTAACAGTTCTGTGGCCCTCAGTAACAGTTCTGTGTCTGTGCGAGTAACAATTCTGTGTCTGTGCGAGTAACAATTCTGTGGCCCTAAGTAACAGTTCTGTGGCCTTCAGTAACAATTCTGTGTCTGTGCGAGTAACAATTCTGTGTCTGTGCGAGTAACAATTCTGTGGCCCTAAGTAAAGTTTCTGTGGCCCTAAGTAACAATTCTCTGGCACTCAGTAACAATTCTGTCTGTCCCTGAGTAACAATTCTCTGGCACTCAGTAACAATTCTGTCTGTCCCTGAGTAAAAATTCTGTGGCCCTAAGTAAAGTTTCTGGGGCCCTGAGTAACAATTCTCTGGCACTCAGTAACAATTCTGTCTGTCCCTGAGTAACATTTCTCTGGCACTCAGTAACAATTCTGTCTGTCCCTGAGTAAAAATTCTGTGGCCCTAATTAAAGTTTCTGTGGCCCTAAGTAACAATTCTCTGGCACTCAGTAACAATTCTGTCTGTCCCTGAGTAACAATTCTCTGACACTCCGTAACAATTCTGTCTGTCCCTGAGTAACAATTCTCTGGCACTCAGTAACAATTCTGTCTGTCCCTGAGTAAAAATTCTGTGGCCCTAAGTAAAGTTTCTGTGGCCCTGAGTAACAATTCTCTGGCACTCCGTAACAATTCTGTCTGTCCCTGAGTAACAATTCTCTGGCACTCAGTAACAATTCTGTCTGTCCCTGAGTAAAAATTCTGTGGCCCTAAGTAAAGTTTCTGTGGCCCTGAGTAACAATTCTCTGGCACTCCGTAACAATTCTGTCTGTCCCTGAGTAACAATTCTCTGGCACTCAGTAACAATTCTGTCTGTCCCTGAGTAAAAATTCTGTGGCCCTAAGTAAAGTTTCTGTGGCCCAGAGTAACAATTCTCTGGCACTCCGTAACAATTCTGTCTGTCCCTGAGTATGAATTCTGTGGCCCTAACTAGCGTTTCTTTGTCCCTAAGTAACAGTTCTGTGGCCCTGAGTAACAATTCTGTGTCTGTGCGAGTAACAATTCTGTGGCCCTAAGTAACAGTTCTGTGGCCCTCAGTAACAGTTCTGTGTCTGTGCGAGTAACAATTCTGTGTCTGTGCGAGTAACAATTCTGTGGCCCTAAGTAACAGTTCTGTGGCCTTCAGTAACAATTCTGTGTCTGTGCGAGTAACAATTCTGTGTCTGTGCGAGTAACAATTCTGTGGCCCTAAGTAAAGTTTCTGTGGCCCTAAGTAACAATTCTCTGGCACTCAGTAACAATTCTGTCTGTCCCTGAGTAACAATTCTCTGGCACTCAGTAACAATTCTGTCTGTCCCTGAGTAAAAATTCTGTGGCCCTAAGTAAAGTTTCTGTGGCCCTAAGTAACAATTCTCTGGCACTCAGTAACAATTCTGTCTGTCCCTGAGTAACAATTCTCTGGCACTGAGTAACAATTCTGTCTGTCCCTGAGTAAAAATTCTGTGGCCCTAATTAAAGTTTCTGTGGCCCTAAGTAACAATTCTCTGGCACTCAGTAACAATTCTGTCTGTCCCTGAGTAACAATTCTCTGGCACTCAGTAACAATTCTGTCTGTCCCTGAGTAACAATTCTGTGGCCCTAATAACGTTTCTGTGGCCCTAAGTAACAATTCTCTGGCACTGAGTAACAATTCTGTCTGTCCCTGATTATGAATTCTGTGGCCCTAACTAGCGTTTCTTTGTCCCTAAATAACGATTCTGTGGCCCTCATTAACAAGTCTGTGTCCCTGAGTAATGGTTCTCTGTCCCTAAGTAACTTTTCTCTGTCCCCAATTATCGTTTCTGTGGCCCTAACTCTGTCCCTGTCCCTAGTACAGAGCGGTCTGCCTCTGTTCAATAACTGCAGGCAAATGAAGAATTCCAAAATGGCCGCTATTTATAGCTCGACCATTACACAGTGCTGGCTGGCTGGCTGCTGATAGGCTGATGCGATCACATGTAGTTGAGGAATGCATTATGGGTCAGCGCGCCTTGTCTGCGCGCCTTCCCAGACATCCCCGCTCCGTCGCCGCACATGTCAGCCGCCATTTTCTGAAAAATTTCGATTCGCGCGTCCGAATTAGGCTATTTTTCGGATTCGGCACGAATCGAAATTTTTCCGATATTCGACTCGAATTCCACTTCGGATACTTCGATTCGCTCATCTCTAATAAATATATCCACCACAGACCACTTAGGAGAGCGGGGTATGTCAGGCGTCTGCTGAACTTCCTTCTAGGTAGGGAATACCTATCAGTTTGAAAAGACATGTTGAAACCAACAGGAACATCTTCAGAAAGAAAGGCTGAACACCCATCCATCCTAAAGGGGACCTCTGGATGAGCAGATTTCACTTAATCCCAAGATTTACTGCTGTGCTGTTCCATACCTAGAAGGAAGTTCACCAGATGCATGTCATACCCCGCTCCCCTAAGTGGTCCGTGGTGGATATATTTATATGTGTATATTCTATGCACTTCTGGTGAGTGCGCAATTTTATCATTACTTCCATGCACAAGCATTTGAATTCTGCTACAGTTGGGATCATTTATCATCTCTTATCATCTATGAACTTTTGTCATTTTTATTAGCGCTGAACTTTATTTATACAGTTTTATTGAGGTTTTATATGGTTACCTTTAGTGCTACAGCTGCTTTATCTAGAGCACTCACTTTGTCTTATCCCATACCTCCAGAGTTTGTTTGGGTTCCTTCAGCAATGGGCAGTGGTGGCCTGTTCTCCTGCCTGATGGTACCTATATAGTTCTAGCAACAAAATCACTTGCCAAAGTCAGTGGTTTGGAACTAGGGACCATTAATGAAAGTGGGGTATTCTTTCCACTGACCACCAGTGTATGAGGACTCTTTTCCCCCCAATCACCAAACTCAGGGCAACCTTTCCAACTGACCACCATTGTCCGGGAGAACTACAGTGACCACCAATGTATGTGGGAATCTTTCTACTGATCATCAATGTAAGAGGACATTTATCCACTGACCACCAACATAAAAGATTACCATGTTGCTTTGAGGAAGAGACCTTGTAAGGCCCCAGAACATGAGCTTCATATACTGTGCTTGTGATAACATCATTTCAAAATAAGTGAAAAATTGGTGGTGTTTTTTTACTTTTTCAGTTGGCTACAGATAGTGCAACTTTCATATGGCCAATACACAAATGTAAAAGCAAACTGAAATGTTTACTGCCCACATTTTGTAGCATCCATGGCAAAAAGGTTGAGAAAGGCTGATCTAAAGACTGTGGTGTATAAAACTCCCAAGAGGTCTGCAGTTTGAAAAATGTAACCAACACCAAACATCACCAACAATCATTCCACAATCAAACTCACTATATCTTACATGTTCCTCATTTTGATGTTTGGTCAAAAAATCAACTGGACCTCTTTACCATGTCAGCATGCTTCATATCTTGAGTTGAACTGCATATATGAAATCATGCCTTGGCCAAATGGTTGGTATGATTTTATTTCCCTAGAATATTTTTTTGAAATAGTTCCTAGATTATTTTATTATATTTTTATGTATCTGTTTATGTTTTAATGATACCTTTTCAATTCAGACCCGACCTTGTGAAATCCCATTTAGCTATTTCACTTGCAATCCCATTATTTCTAAACAATGTGAAAGTGACAACTTTTATTATGTAAAGAAAAAAATAGATGATCGCCCATATAAATATGACAGTAAATGTGAAGCGTTTGGAATTTTATATCACCATCTGTCTCCTTGTCCTACCATGAAATGGCAAGATCTTCCAGGAAAGGAGGCTCTGCTGCCTGTAAATCCATACACATTCCCTCCATCAATCAACGGTGCCCATCTCGGCACGCTTGGCAGAGTTTGCTTTGGGCGCTACTGGAGGGAAGTGCTAAGCTCAGCATCATTAACCCCTCACTGCCAGGGAGACCCGCTGAGCTGCAGTATTGACAGAATCAAGTAAGCAAAGGCTGTGGTCAGCAGGAACCATCTGTGCGTGCGCCATGTTCATTACAGAAAGATTAATGGGGGCCTGTGATCCTGTAAATAGAGTATTAATGCTAATAGGAAGTGACATGAGGAACCCTGATTGCAAATATGAGCTTTTAACATATATAAAAAGGTTTTTTATTGGCCAACCTAAAGTCCTTCAGCAGCTCTGAAATTAGCAGTGTATACCTCGAATACCTACATCTAAAGATGTAATTGAAAACATTTTTAGAGGCATGTAAATGTTGCGGGGCCATTCATTTCAATAAAAATCATTCCAGATGATGTTCATTTAACAGTATTATGTATTCTATTTACCTGTAAAAGCCACCCTTGTGTAGATACAGTTGCAAGAAAAAGTATTTGAACCCCTTGGGATTACGTGGAGTTTTGCATGAATTGGGCATAAAATGTGCATCTAAGTCACAACAATAGAGGAACACAGTCTGCTGAACATAAAACTACACAAACATTAGATGTTGCCATGGTTTAATTGCACATAACATGTAAACATTCACAGTGCAGGGAGGAAAAAGTATGTGAGGCCCTAGCTTAATGACTTCTCCCAGAGCTAATTGGAGCCACGAGTGAGCCAACCTTGACTCCAATCAGTGTGATGATATTGGATGTGTTGCTGACAGCTGTCCTGCCCTTAAAAAACACACACCTGTTTTGAATTTACTGGTTTCAAGAAGCACTGTCTGATGTGAACCATGCCTTGCAGAAAAGAGCTCTCAGAAGACCTACGATCAAGAATTGTTGACTTGCATGAAGCTGGAAAGGGTTACAAAAGTATCTCCAAAAGCCTTGATGTTCATGTGTCCACGGTAAGACAGACTGTCTACAAATGGAGAAAGTTTAGCACTGTTGCTACTCTCCATAGGCGTGGTCATCCTGTAAAAATGACTGCAAGAGCACAGCGCAGAATGCTGCATGAGGTAAAGAAGAATCCCAGAGTGTCAGCTAAAGACCTACAGAAATCTCTGGCACATGCTAACATTTTTGTTGACACATCTACAATAAGGAAAACATTAAACAAGAATGGAGTACATGGGAGGACACCACGGAGGAAGCCATTGCTGTCCAAAAAGAATATTGCAGCACGTTTGAAGTTTGCAAAAGAGCACCTGGACAGATGAAACCATGACTGAGTTGTTTGGGAAGAACACACAACACTATGTGTGGAGAAAAAAAGGCACAGCACACCAACATCAAAACCTCATCCCCATTGTAAAACATGGCGGAGGGAGCATCATGGTTTGGGGCTGCTTTGCTGCCTCAGGGCCTGGACGGATTGTTGTCACTGATGGGAAAATGAATTCCAGAGTTTATCAAGACATTTTGCAGGAAAACGTACGACCATCTGTCCGCCAACTGAAGCTCCGCAGAAGATGGGTGATGCAACAGGACAATGACCCAAAGCATACAAGTAATTCAACAAAACAATGGCTGCAACAGCACAGAATACGCCTTCTGGAGTGGCCCAGTCAGAGTCCTGACCTCAACCCGATTGAAATGCTGTGGCATGACCTTAAGAGAGCGATTCACACCAGACATCCCAAGAATATTGCTACACTGAAACAGTTTTGTGAAGAGGAGTGGTCCAAAATTACTCCAGATTGTTGTGCAGGTCTGATCTGCAACTACAGGAAATGTTTGGTTGAGGTTATTGCTGCCAAAGGAGGGTCAACCAGTTATTAAGTCCAAAGGTTCACATACTTTTTCCTCCCTGCACTGTGAATGTTTACATGTTATGTGCAATAAACCATGGCAACATCTAATGTTTGTGTAGTATTATGTTCAGCAAACTGTGTTCTTCTATTGTTGTGACTTAGATGATGTTCAGAGCACATTTTATGCCCAATTCATGCAAAACTCCACGTAATCCCAAGGGGTTCACATACTTTTTCTTGCAACTGTAAAAGCCCTGAGACTGCTGCAGGGTGCCATCATGTAAACTATTGCAAGGAATGCTAAGGGACCATATCCACGAATCTGCCAGCTAAAATAATATAATTAGTAGCAAGCAACATAGAATTATGAAAGACCATTATTGCAAGACCAACCTTTCTAACATTCTATGATGGGGTACCCTGTAATTTGGATAGAAAAAGGCCTGTAGGTGTAGTGAATCTAGATTTCTCTAAGGCATTTCATACAGTACTCCATAAACGATTAATTTACAAATTAAGGTCTTTTGGCATTGATGATATTGTATGTACCTGGACAGAAAACTGGTTACAGGAGCGAGTACAGAGAGTAGTGATTAATGGCTTACTTTCTGAATGGTCTAGAGTTGTGAGTGATGTGCCCCAGAGCTCTGTCATGGGACCAATTCTATTTAATTTGTTCATAAACGATATAGAGGTTGGAATAAGTAGTTCAATCTCAGTGTTTGCTGATGATACAAACCTAAGCAGGGCAATAACTTCACAACAGGATATTGCAACTTTACAAGAAGATCTAAAATAGAGGGCTGGGCATCTATATGGCAGATGAGGTTCAAAATTGAAAAATGTGAAGCAATGCACTTAAAGTTGAAAAAATACATGCAAGTTACTCGCTTATTGGGAGAACCTGTGGGGGGAATCAAGGAAGGAAAAGGATATGCGGGTCCTAGTAGATGATAAACTCGGCAATAGCACACAAGCTACACCAAGCAAGGTTAGCAGACTATTATCCTAATGGGTGATATATGTTATCATTATGATTTAAAAAGAAGCCAAACAACTATGTGATAACAAATAGCTTCATATGATCACTATCCTTAAGTAAAAGACAGTTTTTTGGCATGATCAGTCATATTTTCAAAATCAGTGCCAAGATTTCACAATTTCTGCCAGGGTATGCAAACATTTCAGCACAACTGTAGATACAGAAGCATATGGTTGGACAAAGGCTTTGGCCCTCATTTCCTGAACTTGGCTGATCCTGTATCAGCTCCATGTAGTATGTGACTGAAGACCATTATGGGTTTTTTTGTCCTATTTTGGAGATATCTCTTCATTTGCTGGTCTGTAGGCTCCATAGTAAGTAA
Source organism: Staurois parvus (assembly GCF_062004578.1). Classification (NCBI taxonomy): domain Eukaryota; kingdom Metazoa; phylum Chordata; class Amphibia; order Anura; family Ranidae; genus Staurois; species Staurois parvus. Next base: position 1,092,654 of record NW_028318206.1, read on the forward strand.
AAAGGAAACTTCTCCAAAGTCAGAGAAATGCCTTCTTAGACCGTTGTCACTGGAACAGGTGTTCCCATTGAAAGGTTTATCAAAAGATTCTCTATTGCGGTTCTCTGCTAACAGAAAAAACAGCAAATCAAAGATCTAAGCGACGGTCATCACTGACTTCTGAAACCGAAGCCATTACTATGCCTGGCTGTCATAGGCAAAGTACAGATCCCCTTTAACCATTTTGTGCAGCCTGCGTACTGCCTAACGATTCCTATTGTTTCCCTTTCCTTTGTGCACATATCTAGACACAAACATTTAATCTTTTGCAGCTGTCATTAAGAAAGGAAAGGGATGCCAAGTGAACAAAAACCCTGCCACCGACAGATACCTATTTCCCTACTGGAAGGCGAGAAGACAGACGCATTGTATTGAAGGCGCTATTATTTCCATTATCTAGAAGACTCGGCACAAAAGGGCAGCCTTGTCCCTGGACTTGTAAAGGTCAGCGCTTGACCCGAGCAGCCTGTGGAAAAATGACATTTTAGAGATGGACGAAAAGGTTAAAATATTCCTATAGCGCATCCAACGGCTGAAATGTCTGTCAGCTGGGGAAGAAGGGAGCTGGAACGGCTAAAGGTGAACGGATCCACTCTGCTTACTTCTGAGAGGTCAGCTGAAGTACAGTTTGCATAATCTCTATACTCCTGAGGATCCAGTGCTGTATTCTCGCCAGTCTTCAGAGGAACAGTTTGACAGTTAAAATGCTAATGGGAACCATCATGGATGTAGAAAAGGGTACCTGTTGCATACATATTAATGGAGGCAGCCATAATGTGAGCAGGATAACCCACCACCGGATATGTATATCATCAGAGGGTTAAAGAGTCAGATCAATTATTTCAGGAACAATCTTCCCATACAATTATATGTACAAGTAATGTATTGCCTGCATGCTATTTACCTGGAAAATTCTCCTTTAATCATGGTTAATGATGGGCTCGCATGTATCCTCCAGAATAATACCTTGAAAGTCTGGTATCCATGGACTCAGTACTTGTTCATGGACTAGCGAGTTCTTGGATAGCCCTCGTCTGTTCTTTATCTTCTACTTTTTCTCCACTACGCCCTTCCAATAATTTCATCTACAATTTCCCTTCTCTTTCTCTATTTGATTATTTGATATAAGTCTTTCTGGATTCCCTTTCCCTTCCCCTGTCATTTTCCTTTGCCTACTCAATAATGATCTCATCGTGCCCACAAGCACGAATGTTATGGCTTACTATGATCTTACATTTGCTCATCACCATTTAGTCATTTTACTAATTCTGTGATGACTGTCGCTATTATGTTCTTTTGTCTTATAAACCCCATTACTTGGACATATGTACACTGTTTTCTATGTTTGATATTTGACCTGCCTTCCACGCTGTGTACAAGTCTTATGTGCCATACTCATATGGAAACCTGAGATACTTTTGTTATTTTTGCATTGTCAACATTTTTACTACAAAATTAATAAAAAGATTGGAATATAAAAGTGTCCTTTGTGTAGGCATTTAAAAGCCCTGAGACTGCCATCTTGGGTGATATGTCAGTAGTAGAAATTAGTTTAGACATGTTGAAATCCTAGTCAAACCCATCTGAGTGGTCAAGCTTTGCCTCAATAAAAGTATTTATTACTGCAGAGATGATTGCTTTGCCAGCTCTTTCCTTTGGATTCTTGCTTGGCCAAGCTGTCACCTGTAGTTGGTCAATAAATAAGCAGTCGAGGCAATCCGTGCCCCGCAGCCCTGTGTATACAAGGGGCATATGTGTGCAACTGCAGCGCAGGGAATGCATACTTATCAGGAATGCTCAGGTGGGTTGGAAGTAGGATCCAAACCTGCCTGAGCTCATCCTTAGTCAACAGTCCTAGGAGACTCAATGCTGTCACTCAAGTGACTCAATTTCCCTTCAGTCCTCAACTACATTATGTAGCGCTACCCTCTTGAGAGCCACTGGTTTTGGGTCTCCCTTATTTCCTGCACGGCCAGGCAATGCGCATTTTCCAAATTGTATCAAGACGCAAAGAAACAGTCCATGGGCTTGGTTTTTAGAATTTATTAGGGAATTTAACTTCGATAGGGTAATAGGATTATGGAATATCCAACTTGATTGAAGAATAACAAAATGAGGACAATTTCCTTCTCTAGAATCCTGCAAAACGACAGACTTTTGACTGCGTTCCAGCAGGAACCACAACAGTCTTTATCAAAGTGATCCCCTCTTAGGAATTATGTGTCCCCTGAGTGGGTTTACAGCAAAGTGACAACTTGTAGGAACTCTGGGTCCCCTTTGTGAAGAAAATACCAGCCTAGCTGGCTACGGTGTCTGATCCCAGGGCAAGGGATTGGGTAAGCACTAAACTGTCCCCTGAACACTTGCCAAGAACTTGTATCCAGCAGACTTCTCCCTAATAGACCATTAGTCTTCTCCCTAATTGTCCTTGTCCTGCAGCTGTGGATAGAACAGCTTTCAGGCCTTCCACTGGGCTGGTTCTTTTTCAGTCTTTGCAGGCTGTCCTTTACCGGTGGAATGCAGGGCAGTGGAGCTCCCCCTTTCAGCTTTCCTCCTTCCTCCAACCTCCAGGCTGGAGGCAGAACCCCCCCTTCTCTGGGGCCCCCTCCCCGGCTACAAAGCAGCACCTCAGTTATCCATCTTCAACTCAACATCCCTGCTGGCCAGGCTCTGCCGTATTTATGGGCCAGTCTGCCACACTACCAGGAATCCTGCCTGGGATTGGTCAGACTCCCATAAATATGCAGATCAGCCCCTCCTCACCTCCGCCTACTGACTTATAGAAGCTTCTCCAAGCTTCTAGAGCAGGAGGAGGTACCAGAAGACTGACCTGTAGAGCCCTCCAGCTTAACCTGAAGTACCCTCTCACTCACACCCAGGCTGCTAGGAAGCCTCTAACTACACTCAACAAACTTTATACACTAGACGAGTTTTACATTTCTATAGAGGGTTGAAGGGAGGGGGTGGAAAAACTTGGCCAGCACAGAAAGTATTTAGATAATGCCAGAAGAGGAGAGAGCTACAACATGCATGGAGTGTGGGTGTTGTGCTATAATTTTCCTTAAGTAGTCAATTTTGCCAGAATGTTGAAAAGCACATTGCAAGTGAATGAAAATAGTTTGTTTATGGAAAGGAAAAACACTACAAGTATGCACTTATGATATTTAAGTTTTTGGGCTTGTACCTGCAATGTTTAAATTGGTGACTGAGTCTCTTTAAACAAATCCTGTCATCATGCCTGTTCTGAGCTAGGTAGTGCAGGACTTTTTAATGCCCACCAACCGTTCCTCTTATAGTAATCTTCACAGTATTGCACCACCACTGCTTTCTGCATTGCATGTACTAAAATACCCAGGGCCACCTGATGTTAGAGCTTACAAGGAGTGATGATATAACCTATTCATAATGGTACAGCCTGTTTAACCCTCAGTGGCTCTGAGGAAGAGGCAAGTCCTCGAAACGCGTCAGCCTATTGGATGTCTACACTCCCTATTGCGGACTGTTACTCAGCGCGGTGTTGACCCAGCTGTTCTTTATGATGTGCCTTGACTTTATTGTCGTTTTCTGAGTACAACACCTACTTTATTTCTTATTAAACATTTTTTATGGTAATGCACTAGGCCTGTGCGCCCTCTGTTTGTTCTTTCCTCATTCAGTATATTTGGATTCCCCCGGTCTATTTGAGGGCAGCAAGGTGTGCATGTTCCAGGACATTCATGGTGTGGTTTTAGCCTGCATCGAGTCCAACCCCAAGCGCAGGAGCATTTGTGTTTGCTGGTTCATTGATAAGTAGGCCTGAGAACTGAGAAGGTCACATGCCCACTCAGCAAAGAACAGCGGGTGATTGCTGCAAAGTTGTGTATATTTGTTTCTAGGATCATTAAATAGACTTTGTCTCTAAATAGGCAAGGTGACAGGGTTAGTTGTTTGTTGCCATCCTCATTAGTGATGATCAGACCACCCCTGGTTTGATTTACAAGCTGTTTCACAATTTGTGCCCAAAATTTGAACTAAAATTTGCAGCAAACTCCATTGCATGCCTTAAAGCTATGCACTGTGGTTTGGAACAGGGTTCCAGAGGATATATAGCCCTTCAATGAAATGTACAGTATAGCACAGTATCTCTCCCTACACAGAATTTTCAGCTCTCTCTAAAAGTTCCAGCACACAATGGGAGGAAATACAGTATTTGGGCATGGTGTTTTCTCCAAATTTATGTAGCTATTGATAGCTGGCATGGTGCGAAACAGACTAAGCTAAGATCGCCTTTTTTTACGTGCCAGCAACACTCAGCTCAGTCAGTCTCATGCACCCCTGGCTGTCAATGCATTAGCTGTTACTTTCTCATGCAGTGCCAGCCATACCTAACAATAGCCTTCCCCAAGGGCAATATCTCAAAATGACCTGAGTTTTTTTTTAGCAGCCATAACAGCCTGCATATTGAGAATGGTCCAGCCCTGGCCTAGTAGAACTCTTTCTGAATGCAATTCATGGGAGTCCACCTGGAAGCCAAGGTTGATTTTAACCCAAAACTCATTCCTAATAATCACCCATATTTTGGCAGCCAGTGGTAACTTATATCCCCTTGTGGCTAATAATATCTCTTCAATAATTCATCAGCAAGTTTATGTATCTACAGGCTTTAAGAAATATGCAGGTCATAAAAAATACAGTATATTGCTCTTTCTTGGCTCTTGTCATTAATGTCAAATGTTTGTATCCCTTGTTGTGTAGACAGTAAACCATTATTAGGTTTACCAATGAATAAGATAGTTGTCCAGAAATGGGAAGTCTGGGTGATCAGGGCCTCATCACTGATGTCTCGATATATAAGAAGCAGACACAACCTTCAACTTAGCACCTAGCAACCATATCATTAGTTAGCCTTTAGTTAGCGTCTGTATCTACTGTAGTTACTACCTTAAAACATGATTCTTTTTCATGTGGAAATCAGTATCAACTGATGGAACAATAATTGTGCTTTTTCTTAGCTGTAGTCATTGATTATTTCATTCTAATCTATGTAAACATGACACCATTATTTGGTTTACTAATGACTGTGGCAGTTGGCCAGAAATTGGCATTCTGGGTGATAAAGGCCTCATCATTGATGTCCTATGATATATAAGAGGCCAACATGGTCTTCAACTTACTAGAAACCACATATTATTAAAATATCAGTCTTTGGTTTAGTTGGCCTTTAGTTGTCAGTGAACTCTCGTTACTATCCCAGAAGAGAGTCCTATTGATTCTCTTCTATTTAAAAAACATCATCAACTGAAGGAACAATGGTTGTTAATGCCCATATCAATCAAAACTTATCATTTTTCCAGAGCAAAATAAGATAATTCTGGGAAGTACGACAAAATATACTTCACTCTTAGTTCCTATCACGTACCTGGTGATGGAAGCCAATGGAGAGAGGGTTTCCCTTGCAGCTAAGTTCCAGACTCCCCTGAGAGTGGGACAGCGGGAGTCAGGACCAAATTTGCACAGGTCGCCTATAGGAGTGCTGGTTGGTGATCCACTCAGAAGAACAGCTGGTGCACGGAGATAGGTCTGCAGACAGGAGGCACCTGTGCGTGGTATTAAAGCCCTTCCGGGATTTGGATGTTTACTGGATGGTCGGTTTAAGCCAAGGTCAGGTACCAGGTGGGAATCAGAGCAGTCATAGTCAGATGGGATAGCCGAGGTCATTCACAGAGGAGCGAGAGGAAGAGAGTATCTGTAAGCCAAGCCGAGGTCAGATCAGGGGTAAATCAGAATAGACAGGTCCAGGAGAAAGCCGAGTCGATAATGGGTAATCACAAGTCAGAACCACAGGAAACAGGAACAGGGCATGGGGAGCTAGAGAGCATCCAGCAACCAGAGGAAGTGATGAGCCTCCTTATAAAGGCCATCTGGCACCAGAATGAGGCTGATGCGTACTTCGGCGGCCATGTAGAGTATTGGCAGAAATGCCAGATCTTTCAGAACTCCTGTCGTGGACAGGAACCTGACAGTTCCTCTTGCCGTAGTTATTAGTTGTCAAAAAATGACTGCATAGAGCAATGGGTTCCATCTGGGAACCAGCCTTCCTTGATGCTTTTCACCACTCCTGGCTTGCACCTAAACTTGTGAGCAAGTAAACAGTGATGAAACGCGTAAAGGAAGGTTGGTTCCCAGGTGGAGACATTGCTGTATGCAGTAATTTTGTTGAGAACTAATAAATATTATAAAGGAAGCTAAGAGTGGAGTGTGGCTGATTTTTATATTTATATTTATGATGAGAGTGGAGACAGACTACAGTGGCCGGTGACCCAGGCTGTCCATGTACAGGAGGGGCGATTCTTGAGCTGAGTTGTGAATTTGAATTAGAGGAAGTAGTTCATTAGTTGGTTTTAGCAAGAGGAGCTGTGCCTTCAAAAACGTTTCTGCAAAAGGCTTAATCTAGGACCTGTGTGGGGCAGGAAAATGGAACCTCCTCCATGTTCTCCTCCTGGTTTGGTGCCAAGTGTGGGTTACATAGGAGGCCTACCCCAGGGTGCGTTCTTCTGGACTATGCTAGTCACCTGTAACAGGATCACACCACTTCACAAATAGGGGTACCCTTACTCTCGTACCCCTTTCATCAGTGCCCTGGGACAAGGCTGAAGCCACCGTGGGGGAATACTCAACCTTAAGGCGGGCCTCTACTCTTAGAGATGAATGTACACTATGTATATACATTTGCACAACAACTGTTTTCCAGGTAACTCTCGGGTCCCCGCGTAAATGTACATCTTCTCGCTGTAGCTTGCAATCAGGCAGGCTGCGCCGAAGACTGACAACAGCCACCTGTCCAGTGTTTTTCCCACTACTGATCCCGGTAACAGCATGGAACCCCGCTGTGCACATAGCGTGGGCTCCAATGTGCACTTAACTTTAACTCTTTGGACCTCTGTACCTCTGTACAGGATGGGGACCTCTGCAATGCAGTTCCACATGGGTTGCTAGGGGAATTTCCCATCCGGGACAGCAGCTAACTAGCTAATTCTAACCCGTTTACACCTGCCCCAGCCCCAGCCTGTGAGTAGACATCTAATATAGTCTGCTTTCTCATACTGTCATGAAGCTCCAAGTGTTAGATGAACAGCACTGTGCAATTCATGACTAGTGTAGAAGAGATGTGTTGGCTAATGCTAAAGCAACTAAAACCATACCAACCCAACTCTCTCAAAACCCCTTCCCCCAACTCTCCCTCTACCAATAAAGGAGACCAAACACCATTGGAGTAAAAATGGCCTTCACGGCCTTTTATTAACAATTCAACTTAAATCACAAAAACATTCCCTAAAACAGAAACATACAGGATAAATTGTTGGTCTACGAAGGCACCAAACAATATTGATCTCCCCCTGCGGAACTTTAACCTTAATATTCCTACTAGGCCTCCAGCCCCAACGCACCGACTCGGAATCACACCTTCCGCAGTGTAGAACCTCCACCTTCCAGTTAACTGGAATGCACCCGGGCAGACCATACAAGAGATAGGTCCCAACCATACACTTTTTCTTAAAACAATTTGCCGCCTCCAAAGACCAACAACTGCCCCCAAAATGAAACAAATCAAGCACGGAAAAACCCAAAACACCCCAGGGGAGGACGGGAGGAAAGTTTCCTCTTCAGATGCTATACCAGCACTGGATCGTCCAACCCCCCCAACACTCCCCAAAATCATCAATGATCCTGCCTCATGCTACCATCACCAGTCAGGTAACCTTCCTGTTTTAACCCATCCCCTTCCTGTCTTTCTTTCCCATCTTCACCTAGACATGTCTGCCCTCCTCTTTTCTTCTCTTTCTTTTCTTTTTCGCTGGGCACCACCTAGTCATGTCTGCCCTCCTCTATTCTTCTCTTTCTTTTCTTTTTCACTGAGCACCACCTAGTCATGTCTGCCCTCCTCTATTCTTCTCTTTCTTTTCTTTTTCGCTATGGGCACCACTGGAGAACCATATTGACTAAGACATCCTGTGCTGTGCAGGACAAATTCAAAGTATGATCTCAAGGTAGATTTAGATACTTACAATATACTATTTCTGTGTCTAATACCTTTATTTTAATACAAGCATGGATTAAGTGGCATTTTCTTAATATCAGCCAGAGCTCAGCTTTATTGCGTGTTCAAGGCAAAATCTATCATAGCATGATTGTACAGTAAATTTCGTGTGCCTAGCCAAAGTTTTCTTCTCCTGTTTACCATGAAATTACTTTACATCTCCCTTGCTGCCTGTTCTCGAACTGAGCCGAGGCTCATTGTGTCTGTCAGAGAGTCTCCAAATGGCTTTGTATTTTTAAGAGCTCTTCTCTGCTTGCAGTGAGAAAAACATCTCTTGTTCTACTTCCTCTCTGTTCATCTGTGAAGTGCCTGTACTTGAGTTATGTGAATCGGGCGGTGAGGGTATTAGTCACATCTCCCACATGAATACTTTATTCCCATTTACTATCCGAGCGCGTGACAGTTCACATACTCTCGTGCACGATGCCAAGTTTGTCAGCGATGAATTTCGGCTTCCCGCAACGTAAATGCACATGAAAAATGATGGCTTGGTGAACGCGATGTTCAAAAATTGTGCACGGCTCAAGCTATAAATATCCTGGGAGCCTTCCTTTATCAGTTTTGATAAATCTGAACTTGGTGAATCGTGGCTTTTTGGATTGGCCTAAAGTTTGGAATAACCAAATACATTCTAAATACAAGAGGCGTGTGTATTGTAATTTGAATATTGGTGTGCTTTGTGTATTTCTTCTAGATTTGTGCAGCAGTCCAGTGTGAAACTTTATGCTTCTTGTAATAAAGACCAGTCACTGCTGCTCTCTGTCCTTGTGCAGGGTGACTGGTCCTGACTCAGCCCCTCCTGTAGTTTTCTGTAGGAAAGCCTCGAGTGGGTGGAGTCTGCTAAGTCCCTCCCACATTTCTGCTTTTCTGCGCTGGCCGTCTACAGCACAGTGATGATACCACAGCTACTTTTATAAAGTAATATCTGGGTTTGAAAAGGCATTCTGTCAGGAAATGCCTTCCAGTAGTCCAGGTCAAGCTCCAAATATGCGCATGCTCAGGGTTCTGTTGAGCCGAACAGATGTGCGGGCGACTGGACAGAGGCACGTGGCTGCGTCGTGCATGTGCACTCGCACGCGCACTCGCAGGTGCGCACCTGTCACTAATACTGGCACCAAGAGGGCTATTTAAACTGGCTGCTGTGGTTACCTCGTTGCCGTATGGTCTTTTCCTCTGCTCTTGTTCCTGACCTTCTGTGATTGTTTCCTGTTGCCAAAACCAGCCTGTTTCCTGACTTCTGATTGATTGCCTCCTGCCCTGACTACCGGCCTGTCCTTGGATTGCTCTTCTGCCTGCTCCCACTTGATTGATCTCCTGTTATTGAACCTGGCCTGTGACCTGACTATTCTCCTGCCTGCCGTCTAAGCCTGATCTGTCTCATCTAATACCGAACCCGGCTCGTCTGACTCTGCTCCATTACACGGTGCTCCCACATCCATCCGGCACGGATACATCTGCACCCTGCTCTGGTCTGCTACTCATCAGTCCAACTGCTATCCCCGGACAGATCTCAGGCCCTTATACCCAGGGGCAGACTGACCATTCGAGAACTCGGGCAGTAGGGGGGCCCCATGAAATGCCCCTGGTACCTTTTATAGGCTTGTTTTGAGTGTGGGCAAGGACACAGGGGCCCCATGATCCCCTATTGCCCGGGGGCCCCATGAGTTGTCAGTCCGCCTCTGCTCATACCCCACCGTGCTCCTGCGACCGCTGTCCCGCTCTCAGCAGTCCTTGAGCCGGGGTTGTACGAGAGGAATGCCTCTTCACGTCAGGCTCACTACCCAGGTACATGACACATTCAGTGCACACAAAGTGGATTTATGTGTTTAAAAAGTTTCCCTGCCCAGAGTTTACCATTAGGAATTCCTTTAGACGTATGCATTGAAGTGAGGGGTGGCAAAATGCACAGTTTGCCGCTCGGTATCGCAACGCAAGGTAACTCACAGCAGTTTGTGCCGTGCTTTGCGTAGCCATTCATTTAGAATAACACACTGTTGTACAAGCACAGTAGCTGTCAACACAGCCATGCTGCAGCACACCAGAACAAAAAGTTCTGGAGGGGGTTTAAAGCTGAACTTAACTGTATCTGAATACCAAAGACGTTACTTAATTCATTTTAAACATTCTGTAGCACCCCCACTTAAGAGCCACTGGTAAATTTGGACCTATGTCACCCCTTAGAGCACACACAGCCAGGCACACTGCATTTTTGGCACTCTTCATTTGGCTCAGAAATAAGTCTAAGGATTTCTTTTTGGGTTTTTTTAGAGAACAATGAACTTGGATAGGGAAAGGGAGCATGGGGTACCCCAGGACTAAAGAAAACTTTTAATAAAATGACTTGAGGGCTGCTAAACTTCTAGCTGTTCTCCGCAACTCTTGAAGGTCTGGCACAACTTTGTCTTCTCTGGACAGCTGTGGCTGTATTGCAAAACTGCTTAGCTATACTGCACAACTTCCAGCAGCCTGTGACCTGTACTTCACCCAAAGTCCCAAGTACCTCACTGTCACCCTTGCAGCATTGATGTCTTGTACTCCACCAGGATTGTGGGTTGCCTTCTGCCAATATCCCTCCAGGCTCTTCCTAGTGATGGAGATGTAGATTCACACTGCCTCTGGACAACTTGGTCTCTCTCCCACAGCTTCCTTCCAGCTCTATCCTTTGAACTCTCCCCTGACCCTCTGGATTCTTAGGTTGGCTTTGCAAATAGGCCCCCAGCTAAGCCTAGCTTGGGCCTCAGTATTTCAGGCTGGCTTCCTTCCTTGGCTTCTGTCCAGGAGGGCAAGACCCCTCAACAGGGGTCTCCTCCTGCAGGCTGGACTGAGGAACACTGCCCTACACACACATGCTGCAAGCTGCCCCTGCTGCTCAGGCCTCAGGCTATTTATGGGCTCCTCCTCACCTTCTGGGCACACCTCCCCAGAGATTGGCTGAAGTTCCATAAATTTTCAGGCTACAAACTCTGCTGTTGCACCCACTATGTTCCAGACCACTCTGGAAAACAGGGAAAAGTGGCTGCACAACAGCCTGCTAAGCACTGAGAAACCCCAAATGAATCAACCCCTGCTCCACTGCTTACAGTGGAGCCAAAACTAAATTTGCCTAGCTAGAAGCCTACTCTAACCTAGGAAGGTGCTACAATTCCTATCAAACTCCTTTATCCATGTCTCCCTCCCTCCAACCATGTCTCCATGCTTTATTGTGTTGAGAATTCACTTTGAAAATCACCCCCTAGCATTTCTAACAATGGCCAACCATCTTGACTAAGGGTAGATGACTTATGTAGCATTTAATTCCTGGAATCCATCTACCCTTAGGTGTGGCTCACACCAGATGCAGTCCAGCGCATTTTAGTTCTGCATCAGATTTGCATGGACAGTGTTTTATATAGATTCTAATGGTTCACACCTGTGCAGTGCGTTTCAGTGCAGTCAACAAAAGTAGAACATGCTGAATTTTTTCTAAGGGTCTTGGTTCACACAAAAATTGATATGGACTGATTCAGGAGAATTTTCCCAAAAAATGACAACAGGATTCCCAGAATCAACTTGCTTGAATTTACTTGTAATTGGGCCCCCAGCTCTTCTCTTTCTGACCCCGATCTCTCATGTAATCTCATATCGGACTGACGTTGAGGCAAAACCAGACTCTGTGTGAACATCGCCCCTCTACATCAGCACAGATGGGCGCTGCATAAAGGAAGATTTACTGTTATTAATGGATAATGTTAGTGAGCAAAAAGTTTACTATAATGCCCCCCCCTCCACAGCCACTTACTTTCCCTTTACTGTCTGATCATTGTTGCATGCATGCCTATATTCCAGTGGGCAAAAGCTGTTACTTTGTTTAGTGCACTGTGCACATTCATCTGCCCTACACTGAACTTGTGTTTTGCATACAAAGTAACAGGTTCACTTTAATGCCTCCTTCCCCAGCTGATTACCCAATCTGTACTCATCAACTATTCCACTTGCAGACCATAGTGAAGGGAAGACCTGTGCAAGCTCTAAGTCATAACCTGGGGATTTCACAAGGCTGAAGACTCACTCCTGGTGACAGCGCTGGGGCCCCGAGTGGCCAATCACCATACATCAGCACTGTCACATGGGAATAAGGGGAGTGAGTCACATGTTCCTTCATGCCAAAATCTGCCACGTATATCCGCCTGTTTTTCTGAATGGATGCGGTGGAGCAGTGTAGTAGTGAAAGGAAGTACAAACAGCCTTCTCAGCCCCGCACAGGCAAAACAAATGTTCACTATGTGTTACAGGACTACCAATGATCTGAGTGAGAGGTATGACAAAGATGCAGCCTGCAGTATCTGTATAAAAGAGGAGAGTACAAAACATGTGTTGCTCACTTGCATTCCGAGCAGGGGCGGACTGACAACTCATGGGGCCCCCGGGCAATAGGGGATCATGGGGCCCCTGTGTCCTTGCCCAAACTCAAAAAAGCCTATGAAAAAGGTACCAGAGGTGTCTCATGGGGCCCCCTATTGTCCCCGGGCCCTCGGGCAGTGCCCGAGTTTCCAAATGGTCAGTCCGCCCCTGATTCTGAGTTTGATGTGTTCAACAGAAAAGGATCACATTATACAATTAATTACTTTATTGTTGCAGCACAGGCCATATGGAAAAGCGTATCAATTTGTATTAGAGAATTGCAATTACTAACATAGGATACTAAACAGAGAAAGTGAATGTCAGAACAAACACAAAACTAAACAAAAGCTGTGTCAAAGAGGAGAGTACAAAACATGTGTTGCTCACTTGCATTCTAAGTTTACTGTGAGCTTGTTGGTATTAGTCTCCTGAAGACACACTACAAATAATTAGAGCTCCTTCTAGCTGCAGCCTAGTAATAACATTACTGTGAGGTTAATTCAGTTACTTGCTTCATATGCGGTTTTGGAAAGCTGTGGGTGAGAAGAATGGTGCTGGTAGACACTCCCAGACCTGACCTGAGTGTTTTCTTTTCACAAGCTACTGCCAAAGGAGTCTAGGAGCTTCTGCAGACATGTCTATGGGTACACATTACAATATGTGAATTGCACAGACAACTCTTTAGACAAAATTCTTTACATTATGTGCGTCAGACAACACAGCTAATAAGACCTTTTACACAAAGAAAGTATCACCTACGGATGGTGTGAACATCATCCTAGATCTAGTTATGATGACTAGTCAGGACATCTCTGGCAAGGTGTTGATAATAGAATTGGTAATAATGATTATTTATGAGCTTATCACTGTATGCGGTGTGATTCAGTTAGTCAGCGGGTCACATTAGTGATTCATTGTCGGAGAGGATGTCATTGGCCGTTCTCTCAGTTTCCACTTTTTTTTTCCTGTTTGCAAGTCTTTGTTATGTTTGCTTTATAATTACTTCAAATAGATGAACACAGCCTGGCAAGGAGGTAACAATTCTAGGATTACCATTCATTAAATTCACACTGAGATAGATATGAGGCCACAATTGAGATATGAGGCCATAATTGCCACAATGGCATCAGATATCCTCCACCAATACAATTCATAGTTTCCCATTGTCCCAGAGTTTGAGGAACTGACCCTCTTCTAAAACTAAATACTGTTGTCTTTCTTAGTTGTTTGGCCAGACATACAGACCTCTAAATAACATGTACTACTGTATGTACAGCTAAATGCTAGGCAGATATAAAGAAATAAATTCTGAGGAGGCCACCCCAGCGGGCACATGGTGGGGGGGCGACACTGAGGCCAACTGTCTGAGCTCATTAGAAACATAGAAAAGTGATGGCAGAAAAAGACTGAGTGGTCCTTCTAGTCTGCCCATTTTTTTTTTGTTTTTTGGTTTGTGTTGTTTGTTTTGTTTTTTTGGGGGGGTTGGGATTTTTTTTTTTTGTTAACTTTTTTGTATAGATCTATGCTTGTCCCAAGCATGTTTGAAGCTATTTACTGTTAACTGGCTCACTACCTCTGCTGGAAGTTTATTCCAAGCATCAACTACTCTTTCAGGAAAATTATACTTTCTGAGTTTAGTTGTGAACTTTCCTCCAGTTAGTTTAAGGTCATGTCCCCGTGTTCTTGATTTTAGTTTTGTGTTGCAAATACTGGTTTCCTGAACTTCATTCACCCCCTTGATCAATTTAAAGGTTTCAATCATGTCTCCCTTTTCCCTTCTTTCTTCCAGAGTGTACATGTTAAGTTTCTGAAGTTGCTCTTGAGATATTTTATCTCCCAGACCTCTGGACTTGTTCTATCTTATCAATATCTTTTTATAAGTGAGGTCTCCAGAACTGGACACAGTATTCTAAATGAGGTCTAACTAAAGATCTATATAGGGGAATCAGGACCCCCTTCCTCCTGCTGGGGATCCCTCCAGTTATGCATCTTAGAATTCTATTCACTTTCCCCACTGCCTGATCACATTGTTTGTTCATTTTGCAATCATCTGAAATAAGTTCCCCCAAATCCTTTTCCTCTGTAGTGCTGGTCAACACTATACCCCCAATGGTGTACTCTCTCAAGGGATTCTTTTCCCCTGGGTTCATTATTTTACATTTAGAAACATTGAACTGCAATTTCCACTTTTTTGACCAAATCTTCCAGCAATGCCAAATCATGTTCCATGTTACAGACACCTCCAGGGATATCAACCCTGTTACATACCTTTGTGCCATCAGCAAAAAGACATACCTTACCCAACAAACCTTTTCGTTATATCACTTACATATAGATTTTATAGAACAGGACTTAGTACAAAACCTTGTGGTACACCACTAGTGACTGGTTTGTGTTCTGAGTGAACCCCATTTACAACCACATTCTGGTATCTATCCTTTAGCCAGCTGCATATTCACTGAACCACCCAAGGGCTAAGTCCTAGCTTGTACAACTTTTGTATTAGATCCAGGGGTGGACTGACCATTTGGAAACTAGGGCACTGCCCGAGGGCCCGGTGTCAGTAGGGGACCCCATGAGATGCCCCTGGTACCTTTTTCATAGGCTTTTTTGAGTTTGGGCAAGGACACAGGGGCCCCATGATCCCCTATTGCCCGGGGGCCCCATGAGTTGTCAGTCCGCCCCTGATTAGATCATTATGTGGAACCGTATCAAATGCCTTGCTGAAATCAAGATATGCTATGTCCACATCATCACCCTGGTCCTTAACATTGGTAATATAGCCAAAAAATCCAATCAGATTAGTCTGACATGATCTTCCCTTAGTAAAGCCATGCTGCTTTGGATTTAACAAGTTGTATGTTTTTAAGTAATCAATGATCCTTCTTTTCAGGAGTAATACCATTAACTTGGCTACAACCGATGTTAAACTCACTGACCTGTAATTGCCAGCTTTTACCTTGTTGCCCTTCTTGTGGATAGGTACAATATTAGCTGTCTGCCAGTGCCAGAGCCTGGGATCAAACCTGGGCCTTCTGCCATGAGAGACGATATTTCTTCTCGCTGAGCCACCTGGAATGCTGGACAGCTCCCTTGACAATTCTTTGGATGATCCTGCCTTGGCCCTGTTTTCTCTTGAACCTTGAACTCCTTGCTCCTCCCATGAACTTTCTGTATAAGCCATGTCCATACACTTCCTCCTTGCCAGATTATTGTGCCTTACCAGCCAATATTCCGCTTATTGTTCCTGCTACCTCCGCTACCGACCTTTTGGCTTGTTCCTGACTACGATTTCGTCTCATCCTCATCCACTACCATCTGTGACTGACCCTTGGCTTGTTTGACTCTACTTTTGCTTATCCCTAATCTGTTTGATCCGCTATCGGTTACCGGCTTGCTCATTCCCTGGTGGGGTGATCCTGAGATCTGCGACCTGGTATTGACACGCAGCCAAATCCATCTCCACCATTAGGAGCTCTGGTGAAAACCGGTTAATGCTTAGACCCCGCACCTCAGGTGAGCCTGCGTGATTTCCCAGGGTGACCTGCCTGTGTACCTATCCTGCTGGTTTAAGGTAAGCCTTACACGGCTATATCAACTGGTCTCTGAACCTGACCCAGACCGTGACAGCCAGTCATAGGGAACTTCTCCTGTTAGATCAGTTAATGGTCGAACAACTATACCTCAAAGTTCTCTTAGAACTCTGGGATGAATACCACCAGTGCCCATCGCTTTATTAATCTTTAACCAAGCCAGTTCCTCTGCTACCTCTGTCTCCAGAAATCCTAAAAATGAATCATCATTACTAGAACCAATATGATTTCCCAACTTATCGTTAGTATAATTTATTTCTGAGAAGACTGAACACAAGTAATTGTTCAAGTGGTTTGCCAGGTCTCCCTTAACATAAGTGTTGTGCCCACTTTTCATTTTAGTGATCCCATCGTATTTTTTCTTTCTCTCACTAATGTACCTAAAGGTTTTATTTCCTTTCTTAATGGATTTAGCAATTTTCTCCTCTTTCTGTGCTGTGGCAGGACTCATAATGTGTTTGGCCTCCTTTTGTCTATTCATATACTCTTCTCTGTCAGCTACAACTCCTGTTTCCTTGAATCTCCTATATGTTGATTTTTTTTTTCCTTTACTATCCTACTTATCTCTTTAGTGAACCATATTGTTTTTTTCTTCCATTTATTCTTACTAATTTGCCTGACAAATAATCTAGTTGCCTCCAGGGTGGTAGACTTTAATAGTGCCCATTGATTACTTACTAATGTCGTTTTACTCCAACCTTTCAACTAATTTTTTTAGAAATTCACCAATTTCAGCAAAATTTGTCTTTTTGAAATCCAAAACTTTTGTTTTTGTATATGATTTTTCAGTTATTTTAATTAAAAAAAACAAAGATATTGGTGATCACTAGAAGTCAAATTTTCTCCCACCTCAACATTAGACAGTCCATCCCCATTTGTCAGTACTAGGTCTAGAATATGATCGCCTCGGGTTGGACTTTATACTAACTGTTTTAGAGAAAGCCCATTCAGTGTTTCCATTACATCCCTGCTCCTGCTTGTAATAGCAGTTTGAGAATTCCAGTTAACGTCAGTCATGCTGAAGTCACCCAGAAAGGGTGGCTCACAGTCTCCACTCTAATTAATCCCAAAGGTGTTCTATCAGGTTGAGGTCAGGACTCTGCAGGCCAGTCAAGTTCCTCCACCCCAAACTCGCTCATCCATGTCATTATGGACCTTGCTTTGTGCACTGGTGCGCAGTCATGTTGGAACAGGAAGGGGCCATCCCCAAACTGTTCCCACAAAGTTGGGAGCATGAAATTGTCCAAAATGTCTTGTATGCTCATGCCTTAAGAGTTCCCTTCACTGGAACTAAGGGGTCAAGCCCAACCTCTGAAAAACAACCCCACACCATAATCCCCCTCCACCAAACTTTACACTTGGCACTATGCAGACAGGCAAGTACCGTTCACCTGGCAACCGTTAAACCCAGACACGTCCATTGGATTGCATAACAGAGAAATGTGATTCATCACTCCAGAGAAAACGTCTCCACTGCTCTAGAGTCTAGTGGCAGCGTGCTTTACATTACTGCATCTGATGCTTTGCATTGCACTGAAGGCCACATGGAGTTTGGAGGTCTTTAGCTATTGACTCTGCAGACAGTTTGGTGACTTCTGCGCACTGTGCGCTTCAGCATTCGCTGACCCCAATCTGTTATTTTACATGGCCTACCTGACTTGCTGTTGCTCCCAATTGCTTCCACTTTGTTATAATGCCACTAATAGTTGACCATGGAATATTTAGCAGCAAGGAAATTTCACGTATAGATCTATTGCACAGGTTTCAACCTATCACGGTACCATGCATGAATTCACTGAGCTCCTGATTCTATACACTTGTGGCCAAGGAGGTGATTGGAACATGAATCCAGTGATTTGGAGGGGTGTCCAAATACTTTTGGCAATATAGTGTATACATATATATATATATAGTGTAGCACCACTCCCTTACTTACGGATTGCTGATGAATTTGGGTCCCCCTATTGTCCTGCACAGCCAGTCACTGGCCCAGCACTGACAACTTCCTTACAGGTTCAGCTGTACATGGGTTTGGACCAAACCCAAGCCGAATCCAAGATCATCCCAACTGGACAGGGGCCCTAATCCTTCACTGCTCCAATCAAAACTTCCTGTTATCTAAATGAGTATATTTAACTCTCCTGGTTGTATTCTTGGGACTACAAAATGATTAGTCTCTATGTTGTGGAGAATAGGATAGGGGCTGGGTTTAGTGGATTAGAAAAATCCAACTGGACAGGGCTGACACCACTCAGTCCACAAAAATAATGAGTGTTGTTAGCCTAAAAAATGACTTAGGAGCCAAATGCATTTCTGGTATTTTCCTGCACTTGCAGGGTCTAAGGAGATAAAACACAGGGAAATGTACATGTATTGCAGAGGTGCACTGCATATGTTTTTTGCCCTGACATGCATGTTAAGTTGACTAGTCAGGAGTCTGCTGCCCCCCAGAATACGGACTCTGCTCGGGACGACACCATCTTTTGCGTAACGTTAATACTAGCTGTGAATCAGGTTTTCTGAAGAACCGTAATGGTTACACCCCACCACTGTCTTATAATGAGTCTGAAATAGTTAAAAGTAAATGTGGAGTCTGATTATGTAGATGCGTATAGACTGCACAGCTGTGATGAAGGCCTAGCCCACCGGTGGCCCTGCTGTCTTTATCTCTGTAGGATACATCTTGGCTCCTCTTGTTTATTAAACTTCTCCTCATTCTGTTTCAACCCTTTAGCAAGTGAGTCTGTCTAACAGGCATCCATCATGGCGTACGTCAAATCACTGCTCAGGGGAACTGGGCCTCATCCGTCATCCTGACAAGACAGGTACCCACTGCAGGTTCACTTAATGAGGCTACCGTCAGCTGCCCTGCCACCCTAGCCAGCTCCCCCAGGCACACAGCACAAGCTACCAATCTCTGTACTGCCAGCCCAGACAGGTTCGGGACGTGAAGAGTGCTAGCTCCTGTTCAGCAGTGCGACTGTTCAGTGACATAACGCCTCTGATTTGGAGTTTTTCCCATGTGACATTTTGTTTCTGGAAACATTTCTGATATTGCTCTATCTTTCAGCAAAATCTGTAACAAAATAACACTAAATGCTTACTTAAGACGGCCATACACGGGTCAAATTCTGAAAGAACTTTCTTTTGAAAATCTTTCTAAGAATTTTCGTTCGAATTTCGCACCATTAGTGGGTTACAGAAATGACCTATTTTCTTGTGACCATTGCATTTTAGTGATTGGGCATGTTGGAAATTTTTGAAAAACAAATGAATTTTGAATTAATGATCAGAGAATCGTGAAAGAAATATAAAGCTGTGACCTGGAAAGAAAAGAAAATTATTGGCCACGATAATTCTTTTCTGTAGCAACATGAGGAGCAACTGAAGGCTTGGTTGGTTGAATTTCGAAATCAATGGTGGCACCATCGGATTACAAAACGCACAAAATTTCCGATTTTCTAAGGAAAATTTGTTCGGAATTTGACCCATGTATGGCCTGCATTAGTCAGGGTTCACACCTATCCTATGCGGCAATGCATGTGCATAGATGCTCATGTACGTTCTGCATTCTTTGCTTTGGGCAGTCTATTTGAAGAGGCAGAAAGGCGCACTAAAGAAATGCATATACCGTATTTTTCGCTCCATAAGACGCACCTTTTTCCCCCAAAAAAAGGGGGGAAAGTGTCAGTGCGTCTTATGGAGCGAATATGGAGCGGCCGGTCCGGTATTTCCACTGCCGCCTTGTCAGAATACCGGGCCGGCCGCTCAGCTCTGCAGCAGGACCTTACCTGTTCCTCTATCCAGCGGCGCGCTGTCTTCCCGGTTTCTGTAGTGTGGGCGCTCAGCTTGACAGCCGGGTGCCAAGTGCGCATGCGCAAGAAGCGGTGCTCTTTGTGAATGGTAAGGCGAAACCTGGGACACATGACAGATCCCAGAAGCTGCCGGACCAATGACAAAGCGCAGCACTTCTCGCTCATGCATACTGGGCACCCGGCTGTCAAGCCGAGCGCCCACATTACAGAAGCCAGGAAGACAGCGCGGCTGGATAGAGGAACAGGTAAGATCCCGCTGCAGAGCGGACACTAACCAAAGGACAACTCCGCGGAAGTAAGAGCGGGTACCTGTCAATTTCAGGTACCCACTCCCCCCCCTCCCCAAAGGTCAGCAGTCATCTCCTGTAGTGTCTCCGCAGTCTCTGGTCATCCCTGTACTGACCGCAGTCTCTGGTCATCTCCTGTACTGTGTCCGCAGTCTCTGGTCATCTCCTATACTATGTCCGCAGTCTCTGGTCATCTCCTGTACTATGTCTGCAGTCCATTGGTTCAGAAAATTTTTTTTTCCCCGTTTTGTGCCTCTAAAACCTAGGTGCGTCTTATGGTCAGGTGCGGCTTACGGAGCGAAAAATACGGTACTTAAAAGAAAAACTCATTGCACCAAACACATGGTAAAAAGTGCGCAGTACATGCATTACCAAGGTGTGCTGGTAAAGTGGAACTAAACCCTCCTATCCATTACAGCCATGGAAGCTGCCATCTTAAGCCCCATGCACAAGGGCCAAAAATCAGGCGGTATGGGCCGGTTCAACAGAAACCATGAGACATTTGGCCTGTATATATGTCAAATGACTTAAAAAGGTCTGCCGATCGGCTTCTGATCAGCGCTCTCAGTCACTGGCTGAGAGCGCTGATCGGTGTGTTGTGGCGGGTGGGCAAGTCCCCCTGTCAGAACACAATGGCACAGCTGGGAGATCGCTGTACTAACACCGCTTGTGTTAGTACAGCGATCTGTCATTTTTTTCTGCTCAGCCAACTGTGTTTAACGAAAAAAAACTGATAATGTGTACGGGGCATTAGCCTTTCTTTGATCTGCAACTGTACATATGATCAGTTGTAACGCCACTCATTAGATAGCTTGACAGTTCAGTTGAGAGCACAAGCAATTGTCACAACTATCATTCACGGCAAGCCTTGGTTTTGGGAAATCATTAAGTCAGTGGGTTTAGTTCCACTTTAACCCCTTCATGCCTAAGGGTAATACAAATCTAAATGCCTAAGCACAATTTTGCAATGTTGACATGTGTTAGTAAAACCACACATATCATCACAACTGCTTTGTATATCCAGGTGAATTATTTTTATTATACAGGATTTCTATAGCGCCAACAGTTTGCTCAGCGCTTTACAATATAACGGGAGACAATACAGCAACAATACAGTTCAATACAAGAGGGATTTGAGGGCCCTGATCCTTGGAGCTTACAATCTAGGAGTGAAAAAACTTTGTTTTTTTTCAGGACAAATTGGGCTTTCATTTGGTGGTAAATGGTAATGGATATCTCCTGATTTTTTTTTATTATCAAAGGAAAACTGTCCCAAAATAGTAAAAAATAATTTTTTTTTTAAATTTTGCTGTGTGTTTCTTGTTACTACCATAACCATCAAAGAACAACCCAAAATACATTTTCCAGCTCTTGACGATCGCAAGGATACCATATATGTGTATATTATTTGTTGTTTGTACAGCCCAGAAACAATAGTGTGCATTTTGTTTTTTGTTTTTTTTTTACCTACAACACACTGACACTAACACTAACTGACACTGATACCAAATTTTTTCTTTCTTAAATCCTGACCTTTGACCCTGACTTTGACCCAAACACTTACCCTGGCACTGAACTAGATCAACCCTTGGTCTAGGTATTTTTTGTTTATTTTTTAATATTTATTTATCTTTTTTTTTTTTTTACAAACATTTTCTTTCCCTCTATGCCAGGAGTTAGAGAGATACAATGTATCTCTCTCCTCCATTCATAGAGAGAAAACAAAACAAGGGGCCGGAATGTACAGTGGCTGATCACTGTGATAGCCAATCAGAGGCGAACGCAGCGATCATGTGACTTGGAATCGGGAGTCCCGGGTCCCGATCGTTAGAACGAGACTCGGGGCTCTCAGTGACACCCCGATCTTTGTGCTGGGAGCGCGCAGTGCGGTGCGCTCCCAGCAGAAAGACAGGTACGCAAATATGCGCCCCCATGGAAAAAAGCCCAGATCTGTGAGGCCGCATATTTGTGTTACGTTGGCTTCAAGGGGTTGTATTGAAAATAAAGTCTGCAATACTTACCTTACTGATACCGACACCTTCTCCCCAGCTTCTTCAGGGTGCAAATTTTCAGCCATCTTGATTGGTCGGCATGGGATGATGTAACTCCTGCGAATGCACCTTGGGTTTTTTATCTGCATATGATGTGCATTGATCGTGTAGTTTCATGGTGTCATTTGTTGCCCTGTACAAACAGTACAGAAAATAATTACATTCCAGCGTCAGAAGTTTCTGTTTGTGATCAAACATGAGGTATGCGGCATGGTACTGCACATGTTAATGTGATCTCTCTCTGTGTGTGAGAACTGATACGTCATGTGAAGAAACTACATATCCCACAATCCCTGGCTCTCTCAGTCTCTTCAGATGAGAGCTAAAAAAACAATTAGATCTAGCACCAACACAAACAGACAAAGCAGTGAAAGAAGAGTTGTGTTTTAAACATATTATCACTCCCATATTTGTGATAAAACACAGAGAAAATGGCGAGGCATGCACTGAATGCTATGTGACCTGGAGCAAGAAGTTGCCTGTCCCTTTAGGGAATAGGGACAAGCTAGGTGAATGAATACATGAACGTAGGGGAATCGATCTGCCATGACACCACAAACAGCAGCCACAACATGTGAGCCCGTCATTACAAGGTAAGGCAAATAAACAACACAGGGAATATGCCTACACTAATACCTAATGAAAACAACCAAAAAATTTGCAAATGTTCGATACTGTTAAGGGCTTTCAAATAAAATTTTGTTCACTCAATGATGGCAAGAAAGAATGCTCCAAGGAACGATTGTTCAGCATTTTAAACTAAATTCTACTGATATATGGCTAGCTTTACATATAACAATATTCAGGAGACAATTGAAGGCTAAATGGACTTTGAAGAGTTCCAGTTCCCCCCCCCCCAAAAAAAAAATAAAAATCAGCAGCTACAAATACTGTAGCTGCTAACTTTTAATATTAGGGCATTTACCTGTCCAGGGATCCAGCAGTGTCCTCACCCCGAGCCGATTCTTCAATCGGCTGTCGGGTGCTGGTGCCTCCATCTTGACTAAGGCTAGGTTTACACCTATGCAGTTTGTGTTTGATCCGTTTCTGCAGTGCTTTTTGCGGTGCATTTTATGTTTGTGCTCATGCGTTTTTGACACATTTTTGATGCATTTTGAAATTTTTTTCCAACTTGTTGCTGTGCAGATTAAAACTCAAATTCATCCAAAACTTTTCTGCAGCATCTCCATTGAAGTCTATTGAGCCAAAACTCAATGTTTTGCATTTTAAAAAGTCCCTGACCCTTTCCAAAAAGCCGGGTGGAAATGCGGAGATGTGAACGTATCCCATAGGAAATCATGTTAAATGGACTGTAGTGCGTTTCTGCAAAATGCAAAACACACCACAAAATGCATAGGTGTGATCCTAGACTAAGGGAAACCTTGCGGCTTCACAGCTGGTTTCCTACTGCGCATGTGTGAAGCGTGCTGAACTCTGTGAATGGGCCGCATTCCTCTGGGACCAGTTGAGTCTCCCAGAGGGCTGCAGGGGGGGGGCAAACCTCCGGGTCAGTGAGTTGGAAGTTGGAGCGTGTACTTGTCAAAACCAGGTACCCACTCCCCCCTCTCCCAAAAAGGTTCCAAATGTGGCAATGGAGGGGGGGTGGAGGCAGATAAGCAGAGCTTCCACTTTTGAGTGTAACTTCGCTTTAAAGTGATTGTAAATGCTTTTTTTAAAAATAACAAACACGTCATACGTACTTGCTCTGTGCAATGATTTTGTACAGAGTGACCCGAACCTCCTCTTCTTGGGCGCTCTTGGCTCTTCCTCTTCTCTGAGTACCCCCATAGCAAGCTGCTTGCTATGAGGGTACTCGTGCTGGCTCAATCCTGAGCCGGGCTGTGCGTGTCTATAGGCACACACAGCATGGCTTGGCCCCACCCTTGCTCCCTTCTCACAGGCTCTGACTGACAGCAACAGGAGCCAATGACTCCTGCTGCTGCCGAGTCTCCAGTGATAAAAGAAAGAGTGGACAAGAGCATACAGGCATAGCGCTGGATCAAGATCAGGCTTCAGGTAAGTGTTTAAGGGGAGGGGCTGGGGGAGAAGCCTTTGAAAGGTTTTTTACCTTAGGCTGCATTCACACTTGAGCGTTTTGTAGCTTGAAGCTCAAAGCTCCAAAAAAGCTCAAACTTAAAAAAAAAGCAGTTGTTCTCTATGGTGCCTGTTCGCATGATCAGATGTGAACTGGCACCATAGAGAACAATTTCTTTTTTAAGTTTGAGCTTTCTTGGAGCTTCAAGCTACAAAACGTTCAAGTGTGAACCAAGATACGCCCATTCTTAACCTCTGAAGCCACTAAGCAACTTATTCACTCCCTGGTTATCTCTCACCTTGACTATTGTAACTCCCTCCTCATTGGCCAACCTCATCGCAGGCTATCCCCTCTTCAGTCTATCATGAATGCTGCTGCCAGACTCATCCACCTTACTAATCGTTCCATATCTGCCACCCCTCTCTGCCAATCCTTCCACTGGCCTCCACTAAGTGACCTCCATCCCTCTCTGCCAATCCCTCCACTGGCCTCCACTCAGTGTCCTCCATCCCTCTCTGCCAATCCCTCCACTGGCCTCCACTCAGTGTCCTCCACCCCTCTCTGCCAATCCCTCCACTGGTCTCCACTCAGTGTCCTCCATCCCTCTCTGCCAATCCCTCCACTGGCCTCCACTCTGTGTCCTCCATCCCTCTCTGCCAATCCCTCCACTGGCCTCCACTCAGTGTCCTCCATCCCTCTCTGCCAATCCCACCACTGGCCTCCACTAAGTGACCTCCATCCCTCTCTGCCAATCCGTCCACTGGCCTCCACTCAGTGTCCTCACCCCCTCTCTGCCAATCCCTCCACTGGCTTCCCATTGCCCAATGGATAAAATTCAAAACATTAACAATAACATATGAAGCCATTTATAACTCTGCCCCAAATTACATCACCAATCTTGTCTCCAAATATCACCCAAACTGTACTCTCCGCTCCTCACAAGACCTCCTGCTCTCTAGCTCCCTTGTTTCCTCCTCCCATGCTCGTCTCCAGGACTTCTAAAGGAGCTTCCCCCATCCTCTGGAACTCTCTACCCCAATTTATCAGACTATCGCTTACTCTGCCAACTTTTAGGCGATCTCTGAAAACCTATCTCTTCAGGAAAGCCTATCCCGTCTTCAGCTAATAATGGAATCTTCTATTCCTCCTATCAGTCCATCCCTCACAGTTATTACCTTTTGTACCACCAGCCCCTCCCTCTTAGATTGTAAGCTCCCAGGATCAGGGCCCTCCTATCCCTCTTGTATTGAACTGTATTGTTGCTGTATTGTCTCCCGTTATATTGTAAAGTGCTGAGCAAACATTCTGTATAGTAATAATAATATAATAATGCAGAGAATGCATTAGGTCCCTTTCACATGGGGTGGAATCCGATTTGCTCAATAGGATATCTGTCTGCTGAATCCCTGCTGAGCAGAACAGGCGGATAACAGGTCCGTGTCCGCTCAGTTTATTCAGAGAGGACAGAGCCCACTCTGCTCTATGGGTGGGTGTCATGTGACACTAGTGACCATGTTGCTGGTGAGAGGTCGCCAGCGGCTAGGATCACTTTAGAGCAGACCTGCAGGCAGTGAAACATTTAATGGTTTGTATGTGTTGCTCCCTCGCCGGCTTTTTAGATTTTACAGCAGTTTTGTCAGTGAGGGAGCGACCTGACAAAGCAGGTATGTGTCCTCCCTGCATTTTTTAGCGCTCCTGTCACCAGCAATTTTCTGCTAGCGACAGGATGACTAGTGTGGTCCTTAGAGGGCTTCAGCAGAGCTTTCTTTGTTGTTTTATAAATTGCTAAAGCTTACTAAATGTCTGCTGAATGCAATGCTCCTTAGAATAGCTTTTACCAGGTTAAAAAAATGCCAGTGTGTACTGGGCTTAGCTGTCTAAAGTGTTAATACTCAGTGACAGTTAAAGTACATCTAGAGGTTCCTATATGGCTGTCCAATCAGGTTCCAGTTACTGTGTTATGCAGATGCTTCATAAAGTAAAAAGGATAGAAAAACTTCCTTTAGCCTGACTGAGCAAAATCCTCCTTCATTTATCTCACATGCTTCCCCTCCCAGACGTTGCAGCTCACAGTGGGAGGGTTTCGGCAGTGGAGGCAGTACTGTCAATCTAGAAAGCAGTGGGCAGGACAGGGTGTGGCTAAGTGATGAATGTCAAGCTACTGACTTGTGAATCAACAGTGACAAAACTAATAGCTACGCCCCCTGCAACATTTTTTCACCCTACTATAGTAAAAGGAGGCACAGCCTACACAAGAGTGACAATGATGCTTTGAATTTAGGAGCAGTGCAGCACTGTTGTCACCACACTACAGGAACCTTCATAATTTATTATTCATTTATTTTCAGTTCTTATATAGTGCTGTCAATTTACACAGTGCTTTACATATATATTGTGTGACGGGAGTCACTTTGGGTGGGGGGCCCACGGAACCCATATCCTTCTTATGTGTAAATCACCCTGTGCCTGTTAGGGGTACAGGTTGATCGGTCCTAATATTGTGTAGACATGTTTAGGAGATGGGGGGTTGTTGATTGTTTAATGTTATATGGCTGCATCCCATTGTTCTATTGTGTGTCTTGCATGGGAGCAAACTATTATGGGATGTATGTGTTTATGTGTATTAGCTTAGCGGAGGGGGGGTCTCCAGCAGCCCTCCCTCCTGATGGGACTGTCTGCTGGTGTGAAGTTTGAATACCTGTGTGTCTCTTGTTACTAAATGTAGATTGCCCCGCCTTGTGTCATTATGCAGGGAGGGGGGATTGTCCCCTGAGTGTATATATCTTGTGTCTGTGTTCAAATAAAGTAGTCTAACTCCTGGTGTACTTCAAATCTGGTGTCATCTGGATCTTGGAGAAACAATAGCCAGATTCACTGGTTGTCATGGCAGGAGCTGTGGAATGGACAGCCAGGCCTAATGGCAGGGTCATGCATCGACTGACGACAACCACCACCCACAGACCGGAGTCCCTCAGGGCGCGGAGTCTAAGCCCCAGGATGCCCTTCACCAGGGCCCCTGATGGTGGGGATGGACTTGACGCAGCCAGGGACCAGGTCACGGCCCCCGAGTCACCCCAGCTGTGGTAATGGCGTATAGCTGGTAGGAACCAGATAAGACAATAGCGTAGTCGGGCAGGCCGGGTCGATAACAGCGGGACAGACAGTACAGAACGGTAGACAAGAATACACAGGTCACGAGCCGGGTTCAGCAACGGGAGGTCAGATAAAGGGATAACGCTGAGAATAGTCTAGTCAAAGCCGAGTCAGTTTCCAGGAGAGCCACGAGAGTAGAAACAGAGCTTGCTGCAACACGAACATACAAGACACGAATGCAAAGAGCAAGTGCAGACAACAGGCTTAAATGTGATCAACCACACCCCTCTGGGGGATGGACCACAGAGGCCTGAAAGCATAAAAGGCTCCCACCATGCTTTGCAGAAACCGAAGATGGATGCCAGCACATGGAGCAGCATAACCTCTGGGAAAAGGTAGGACCTTGACACTGGTCTCGTGTTCCAGAGCCTGAGAAGCAGCTTCTTGACACCCAGTTGTGGGTGTCTGGGGTCCGTTACATATTGTACATTCCCATCAGTCCCTAACCCTCAAGGGGCGTACAATCTAAGGTCCCTAACTCACATTCATACATAGACATACTAGGGACAATTTTGACAGGAGTCAATTAACCTACCAGCATGTCTCGGCCTTTTGGTATCTGTAGTATCTGTTCTTATCAGTGTCCAGTGGGGGTGCTTCGCCATCATTCTTGCTTGCGAGGATGTTTGGCTGTATAGCACCCCTGCTGGAATAATGGGGGTTCTGATGGTTAGTACCGGCTGGAACAGTTTTTATGCCACAGGCCTCAGGGCTTAGCCAGTGCACAATTGCACGGCCACTTTTTTATTTTATACTTATTTATTTAATTTATCTTCTCCCACGTTTGTTGCACTTTCCACTTTTGTGTGTGTTTTTTCTCATGGACGGTAGGGTGTGAGTATTCGGGCCTACCCTGAAGTCTAGGGGGAGGATGTGTGGCCTTTTGGTTCCTTCTTCCCCTGTCCCTGGGGGGGTCTCTCTTCGGAAAGAGCCCCTTGACCTAGTACTTGGTAGCTGGCTTCGGCTAGCCACAAGGAAAGGGGTCCGCCAGGTCTTTTGGCTAGGCGGATCATGTAGAACCCTTTGTCCCTGTTGGGAGCTTCGCGCTCCGGGGGATCAGGGTAGAGGTGGACAAAGCACACCCCTAAGTGCACTTTTTTGTGTTGGTTTTGCACTAGCACGTTTTTTGTCCACTTACGGGTTTTTGTTTTTTCGCATTTCCGTGGACTTAAAAAAAAAAAGCATGTATTTGGAGTGTAGGAGGAAACCCACACAGGCACAGGGAGAACATGCAAACTCCAGGCAGGAGGTGCTGTGGTTGGGAGTCAAAGCAACGACCCTAGTACTGCCAGGCAGAAATGCTAACCATTTAGCCACTGTGCTGCCCATAAGATGGTCTTCACTAGCTGGATCAGCAGGGATTTTGCAGTTTGTCTGTGTTCTGAGCCATGCATTGGTCCCATGCACATGTACATCTGACTTCTACACTGGTGTACAGGTCAGTGTGACCATGTGAATGAGCTCTAAGGGCTCATTTATACCAGTGTCAGGGTGGGATCTTCCCACATTCAGGGAGAGGATGTTGAACACTGCCCCCATTCCTCCACAGGTAACGCTTGATGTAGAACTGAGTTACCGCATTGCACCCATTCTTTGCCCCCTTGCTCTGGCTGCCCATGGTTGACATGGAGCTTGTACTGCGCATATGGGATCAATTACGTGCATTCTGACAGTTGGAAGGTGGTTGAACATATTTTTTTCGTGGCCGTTGAACAGAAAGTGGCCATGTTGAAGCACAGTGTGACAGCAGTACCCGTCTGAGCAGACATGAGACTGTCATCCGCTAGTTGCCAGCCATGATTTGGAGCATGCGTGCCGAAAGTTAGGCCTAGATGTAGGACCGACATGACAGGGTTAAAAGGGATTTGGATCAGGAAGAGTTTTAAGGAGGTTAAAAGTAAATACGGTAAATGGGCACTTACTGAACTGTGGATTGGAGTGAGCAGTTGGGGTTTCAGGGGATGATCAGTGGGAGGATCTTGGTGTGGTCCTCATTTAGGACAGGAATCGCTTTGGGACAATTCCCATTCTCCTTCTGCTTTGTTTGGTATTCAGTTGTAGGGCATTTCTTGGCCAGTTCCCTTGGTGTGATTTTTCATGGCAGCTGGGGCGTAAAAGGTCCTTGTATGTACTTTTTTTTAGAAAAAAATGGATGCCTAATGTTTGGTAAAGCTGGTACTTGAAGTAATGATGCCTACAAGGACCTTGGGGCTCCAATTGTCAGGCTGTACTGACTGGTTTGTATGTTATGTATATATTTATACAGTTTGGTTATTAAAGGGCTGCTTTGGCCATTAAACTCCAGTTTGGTGTTATGTGTGTCACTTGGGTTCGATAAGGTACGGATTGTGGTCAAGCAGTCATAGGGACAAATCAGCTTTTAGCCCTGGTTCACATATCCGCGTTCCTGCGGGCCGCGTTTTGCGTGGGCACCAGAGCCTATTCATTTGAATGGACTCCCGTGCCCCGTGACATGCAGAGAAGAAATCCAGGCACTTCTTCTGAAAATGCAGACCACACTGGAACCTTGGTTCCCAGTACGGTTGCTTTTTCCAGTGCGGGCGGCGTGCCATTAATACTAATGGCACCCTCCCAAGGGTCCTTATTCTTCTGTGTGGGTGGTGCGGCTGCACCACCCACACAGATGTGAACCTATCCTTACAGCCTAGTCAAGTCACTGCATGGTGCTCCTCCCTAACTCGTGACAGTGCTGCACCCAAGGAAGCTCCCCCTTCTTTTGTCCAGCTCCGGTTCACACACCTGCTTTGAGCTGCATTGGTTAACTCAGTGCCAAAACATGGACAAGGCAATATGCCTCATCCTCTATTGTGTTTATTCACACTTATGTGCCACATTGGTGTGTGACAGGATTTAAGGCGATCTGAGTGCGAGGTATGATAAAAATGTAGCCTGCAGTATCTAAATCAAAGAGGAGAATAGAAAACACATGTTGCTCACTTGCATTCCAAGTTTAATGCGTTGAACAGACCCCTGATGATGTCAGACATTGCAGACAAAATGCATTGGAGGGGACCTTCAGGACATATCAATTCCAGTCATTGGAGCACACGTGGAGCACACGTGGAGCACTATTCTCTTGGGTGTCACTCTCCTTCACGTTTGGATACATCCATTGGCACTGAGCACTTTTATTAGGATTGCATACTAGGGATTTTTTGCACAATTGTTTATTGTTTATTTGATTTCTTGTATGTTCGTTTGCACTGAGCATTTTAAGTAGGATTGGATATCGGACTTTTTGCACAATTGTTTATGTTTTATTTATAAGAGCGCGGTCCGTATTTTATTTCTTTACATCTTTGGCTTGTTTAGGCTGGAAGATGTGCAGCTGTTTTATATCTACACTTATATTTAAAGGAAAAATGTCTTTGGTTTATCCATTATCCATTAAATGCACATTTTTTTACTTTTAGACTGTGTTTTTGCAGGGGTGCAAATTAATAATTTAAACCTATCACAGAAAACTTGTTCTGATGTGGAATCGGCTTTGGGCTGAGTTAGGTAAAGCTGCCCATCACAGTCCCATTTCAAGAACAAGGCAATTTGCCTTATCCACTTGTCCTCCAGAGGATTTCCCCCCCTTCCTGACCAGGCCAATTGTTGCTATACAGCACTGCGTTACTTTAACTGACAATTACGCTGTCACGCAACACTGCACCCAAATGAGATTTATGTCCTTTTTCCCCCAACAATAGAGCTTTCTTTTGGTGGTATTTGATCGCCCGTGTGTTTTTAATTTTTTGCGCTATAAACAAAAAAGCGACAATTTTGAGAAAAAAACTATATTTTTGACTTTTTGCTATTAAACATGTCCAGTAAAAAAATTAAAAAATCTAATTTCGTCATAAATTTAGGCCAAAACGTATTCTGCTATAAAAAGAAAACCCAACACGTCTAAATTAATCGGTTTACATGAAAGTTATAGCATCTACAAATGGCGGTATAGATACTGGATTTTTTTTATACTAGTAATGGAGACGATCAGCGACTTATAGCGGGACTGCGGAAGGCATTTTGACACTGGGGGGGAACTGATTGTCACTGACATCTCCAGTGACACCAATACAGTGATCAGTGCTAATTATTATTATTATTATTAATTATTATTAATATTATTATTAGTATTAATAATAATTTGCTCCGCGCTTTACAATATAACGGGAGACAATACAGCAACAATACAGTTCAATACAAGAGGGTTAGGAGGGCCCTGGTCTTTGGAGCTTACAATCTAGCTAATAAAAAGCACTGACACTGTACTGATGGCACTGGGCAGGAAGGGGTTAACATCTGGGGTGATCAAAGGGTTAACTGTGTGCTGTTTTACTGTGTCAGCACATTGCTTTGTGTAGCAGAGCAATACAAAGCAATGTGCAGGGGTTGACAGGGAAGAGACCTGTAATGTTTGCATACAGGTCTCTCCCCCATCAGTGATACTCGACGATCGCCGGGTGACGGCGGGGGAATCACCGGCCGGGACCCAGTGATCGACAGCTAAGGCTGCCAATGGCAGTGTGCCCCCTACCCAGAAATGCAAAATCACTTATATATACCTGATTTTGCACAGCCCTGCTGCCCTGTAGCAGTATTTCTGCTACAGAGCAGCGGGAAAGCGGTTAAATCCTATAATGTTGGTATGTTCTGAAAAAAAAAAAATGGGACATGTTCTATTTTTGTGCAGAGCATTCCAACGTAACACAACGCACTGCAGTGCATAGAATTACATAGAAGTTAAAAAAAGAAGAAAAAAATCGAGCATGGCAATGGGTTATAACAATGGATGGCAGAGCAGGGCAGTGCACATGTGTTAAGCGCAGGCGTGCTGTGCGTTGCAAATGAGCCCTTATACTGTAAGAATATTAAAAACAGATCTTTTCTGCGCTTGCCCCATCCCTCACTTGTGTTCACTATACAGACCTCTTTTCCCACACCCGTCCCCTAGGACCCTGTTGTATTTTCCAGAGCCCCGGAGGCCTGACACAAATCCTTGGGGACCCTCTGCCAGGAACAGAGTGGAGGGGGGATACCAGAGCAAAATAGCTGTTTCCATATCAACCGCTGGCGTGGAACAAGCTAAAAGGAAAGGGGCGTACTATAGAGCAGGCCTTGAATACAAACCGGAATTTAACCAGTTCAGACCGAAAAAAAAAAAATGTATTTCACGTTTGGCAGAACTATAGAATTATGTTACATGAGTTATTATTTGTATGACGATTATTTGCACTAACATGCTTTTTGATTGCATTTATATAAATGATTATTTGCTTCAGCCTTGACCTCGTCGGAATCAGTTGAACAATGAAATTTCAGTTTTTACAAGTTAAGTCAATAGCAAAAATAGAACAGCGTGAAGTGCGATGACCCATGGCAGCCAATTGGAATTTGTGTTTGGTTGTAGGTGCTAATGCACTTTGCATGTTGTTGCTGGTTTTTTTTTTGCTTTATTCGGAGATCAGTGTTGTGCAGGGGCATCCCTAGGGTTGGTGTCACCCGGTGCGATTCGTGACACCCCCTCCAACGATCCCCGCAGAATAGATCGGATCTGCGGATTGAGCAGAATGGATCCATTTTCCTCCCCAATCCACAGATCCGATCCATCCTGCGGGGATCGTTGGCATGCAATCTATACGGGGTGACACCGGACCCACTCCGCGAAAAGGTAAGTTGTAAAGCAAGCCGACGATCCCTGCAGGATGGATCGGATCCATCCTGCAGGGATCGTCGGCTTGCTTTACAATTTACCTTTTTGTGGAGCGGGTCTGGTGTCACCCCGTGCGGTAGGTGTCACCCGATGCGGCGTGCACCCCCCGCACCTGTATCAGGACGCTACTGGTGTTGTGTGCTCCGTATAATCTACATGCAGGATACAAAGGACCCTGCCCTTCACTGAAAGTGGGGATGGCTGACTATTTCACCCCAGCCTGGCTACTCTTGCTTTTTTCAGAAGGATTAAAGTGCATATACTCCCAAAATCCATTTTTGGCACGTTCAGCATCATGCCTCACTATATACATTTTTTTTGTGAATCTGTTGCAAAGTTTCTTACCTGGCGATCTTGCCAGTAACCGCAATTCCTGATGCAAGCTGTGACAACGCTTAGGGCTCATGTACACGGGGCGTTTGGAAAACTCTTCTGAATGATGGAAACTGACTTCTAGAAAATGTAGGTTAAAAAACATCAGTTTAGCTGCGTTTGCATACTGCGATTATGTGCGTTTGCATTTAGAAGTGTTTTTAAAAGATAACTTCAGGACACCCTCCTAAATGCCCAGAATGCACTGAAAAATAGTAAATAATTAACTATTTCAGACATTTTGAGAGGAATAGAGAGAGCAGAAGCAGAGAGAGCAGTATGTGTTGAGATGACCTGTCTTTTCTGGTTGTATTCACTAAGGATCCCATCATGAGCATAATGCGGCACGTTCTACCATTTTTTCCTTCACGCGAAGCCTGGAACTGACTGCACTGGTGTGCGATGGTGGGTCCATTTGAATACGTGGAAAACGCTTTGCATGCATTTCTGATGATGAAAAAAGGCTCTGGACAGCATCTGGACATGGAACATTTAAAAAACGCTTCTAAATGCAAACGCTTATAAACACTTATGCACGTTTGCGTTTAGAAGCGTTTTTAAAAGTTAACCTCAGGAGACACTCCGAAATGCCCAGAATGCACTGAAAAATGGTAAATAATTAAGTATTTCAGACATTTTGAGAGGAATAGAGAGAGCAGAAGCAGAGAGGGCAGTATGTGTTGAGATGACCTGTCTTTTCTGGTTGTATTCACTATGGATCCCATCATGAGCATAATGCGGTACGTTGTACCATTTCTTTCCTTCACATGAAACCTGGAACTGACTGCGCTGGTGTACCGGGTCCATTTGAATACGTGGAAAACACTTTGCATGCATTTCTGATGATGAAAAAAGGCTCTGCACAGCATCTGGACATGGAACAGTTAAAGAACGCTTCTAAACACAAACGCTTATAAATGAGGTTAACCATGTCTACAAGCGTTTGGCGTTTGAAACGCCGGTAAAATCTACTCCTGAACGCAAGTTTGGTGCGTTAAAAAAAAAACGACTTTAAACTCAACTGCCTGTAAATGCCTGTAAACAAAGATGTGTACATGGAGACATAGGAAAACATTAGGGAGAGTTCAGGGGCTGCTGAAAAAACCGCTGAACAGCTCCTGAACGTGAATTTATCAGCTGCAGTGTACATGAGCCCTTAGGCCCCTGTCTTGCATTCAGTGACTTCTTCAATTGTCCATTGGGCTGCCTATCTGCCTGCTGCTATTTGTAAGGCAGTGGCTTAGCATTGTCAGACTGAAAAAGCAAGTGCTGTTACTAGCAGTATCCCTGGATAACCATTTGAACTCCAGAATATTGTTTTGC